>NC_081181.1:81770972-82077997 GCF_029867415.1 Vicia villosa | reverse complement strand
TTCCGTTTATTATTTTAATTTATTACGATATTACGCGTGTGTAATACGGTGAACTGACTTTTTATCGATCGAAATGTCGCGGTAAGCAAGAGTCGCCACCGACTTTTATTTTATCCAAACAAATTCAGAAAGGCAAAAAGAAACAGAAAAAAACCTTTTTAAAGAAAACTGAGTTCGGGGGGTAATTTATGCAAAGGGAAGGTGTAAGGCACCCTTTGCATCCATGGTTTTCCATGGGCTCTTAATTGCTTTGCTTGCTCGTTTGTTTAGAAAATGTAGATGAAAGAGATGGGGACTTTAGCTTGTGAATAAGCGTTGCCCTTTTGAAAAATTATGAGAAAGAATATAATAAAAAGATTTGAGCATTGCAAGGCAATTAGGGGCAATTACCTTAAACTCAGACGATAGGTCTCTTTTTAGCCTTTCAGAATGAAAGGGTCTATCCTTGCCATAAGAGGGCAGGAAGCCTTTCGTTTGGAGGTTGAAGGGTCATCGAAGCATCCTTTGCCATAAGACTGTCCCATGCCATAGAAGGGCAGGTAGTCTAAGGCAAGGATCAGAATAAGCCATTTCGTAGGCAGCCAGAAGATACCTCAGCCTTTTTCCGTAGGCAACTTCCGAGGGTCGAGGTCATTTTTGTGTATCGAAGGCAGCATCATTTAGGGACGTATGACCTTTTAATTATCGAGGCAACAGGCTGAGGTATCCTCGTATTCGAGGGACATGGCTTATTCTGCAAAAAAACACGAAGGCAACAGGCAACAGGCAACAAGGCAACAGAGAGGTTACCCCAAAAGGGTGCGTGTGTGCAACAATCACGTGATTATGTTCAGATATTTATCTTTTAATTAGTTATTCTAATTCAGTTTAAGGCTTGCACTCCCTAAGATTACTAACCACGCAATAATATAAAGCAATAAAGGGGAAGGGGACAATGAAACCAGCGGATCCCCAATGGGGTTTGACACAAGTAATAATAATAAAAGGGATAAAATAAAATGAGGTTTAGGTTACCAACAACGTGGCTTTGGCAATTTGACAAATCCTGGAAAAGACAAACAAAATAGGGTGAGTGCATCTATCGGTTCGAAGGCGAACACAGTTGACCCTAAAAATAAGGATATAATGTATTTAAAATAAAATAAACAAAAGTACTTAGCTTGATTTGATCTGATATGGTTAGCGGGAAGCCTCGGGGTTAACTCTGAAAAGGCAAAGGCAGAAGAGAATGAAGGCAAGGCAAACCCTGATTATTTAAAAGGAAAACAAAATAGATTTTAAATTAAATAAGGTACTTAGCTTTGAATCTTGATCAGGCGCGTTGTCGGAATGCTTTTGAAAAGTCAACCCTGAAAAAAGGCACACAAAATAAACATTTCAGTGTATGTACTGATCTTCATAAACCCTGATTAGGGCACAAGTTAACCATAGTTAATAGAACAGATAAACGTTAAATTTATTGGTTTTCAACCTAATTAATTAAATCCCCAAAGTAAGGTTTCGATTAAATGTTCTAACCTTAATATTTATTTTAATCAAATAAAAATAATTATAATTAGTTAAATTATTTAAATAATTTAAATTGATTTAAATCAAATAATCATGTTGATGTAACGAAAATTATTTAACAATTAAATAAAACTTTTTTACTATTTTTTTTAATGTTTTTTGTGGGAAAGGAAAAAATTTGGAATGATTTTTATTAAAAGGGGTTTTGGAAAATATATAAACAAAATATAAATAGGCAAACAAAATTATGTTGTGTATAAAAAAAAATAATAATAGAAATACTCAGCTTGGATTCAGCGTGAATGGCTTCTGCAGGTGTACAATGGACAAGCGTTTGGGAGGCGTTCGATCATGCTCCCAGGGCGATCCGTTGGCTGATGCTTGTGGGCGTATCATGGGCATGCGTCGCGTGGGCGTATAGAATCTACGATCAAAGAGACTGAAAGAAAATGTTAGAAAAATATGCACAGGAGGCAGGGATCGAACCCACGCCCCTGTGTACAATGACCTTATCACGTTCCGTTCTGCCACTAGACCAGAATTTGTTCGCTGATTACAAAACACTCAACAAACAATATATAAGAAAACAAATTATTCTGAAAATTTCAAATGGAAACGCGCGCGGGCCAGTCATCTTCTTCGTTGGAGCTTCTTGTTCTTAGCAGCGATTTAGCTACCATTTAGCTGCAACCTCTTCCATAGTTAATCCCTGTGAATTATGATCTCACACAATACGATATATAAATGTCAAATAAACACACAGTTCAATAGAAAAACACATTCTAAAAGCGATGGAACCCTTAGTATGGCTCAATTTTGCTTATTCCAAGAAGCCCTAAACCAAGACCTTGGAACCCTAGCCATGGTATAACGCAACCCCTGCATCGAAACTCAAACCAAAGCATCCCGAAAGCTCACAAACATGATTATAAACATGATTAACCGAACGAATTACAGTTAAAACTAGTAATGAATCGAAATCGAGATTTTGAAACGAAGAGGCAAACCGAGTCCGTGTACGGCGTGATCCTTGGCGCTGCGACGTCTGTGAATTACGTAGGGAGCTTCAGACTGTTTCCAGGATACTGATTTGATCTTCGAAAGTCTTTGAATTCAGTTGCAATTTGGAAAACGAATTTGTTTTTTCGTGAGATTTTCTTGAGTTTGTCTATGGTTCTTGAGGCTCTAACCCTTATGATTTTCCTCCTCTTCTGTTGTACATATTATGAATCATTTATAGGAATGCATTAGGGTTACAAAAGGAGAAAGAAATCCATGATTGGAGATGATTGAAATATGAGAGATTTTGGATTGATCTTTTGATTGAAACTTGCTAAATTTGCCTCAAATCTTTCCAAACGAACTTAATCATAAGAAAATAATTATTAACCTTAAAAATATCATTCTCTTTTATTTAATCATACATAAGGATTAAATTCATAAAATTAAATGATTCGCTAAATATAAATTATTGTATTTATATATTTATTTTAATTAAATTAAGTAATAAATATTAGCCTTAAAAATGACAAATTTATCAAAAAATAATTATTTAATTACTTAGCAATATAATTATAATGATAATAATAATTATTATTATTATTTGTTATTATTATTATTATTATTAAATAACCCTTAGCAATTTCCAATCTATTCATTTAAAATTTATTTTTCATTTTTTCATACACTATATATACTCAATTAATAATAGGCCAATTTGTTTTGACTTTTTTTTTAAAATGATTTTTATAGTATTACGTAATTTTGCGTAAAAAAATTTACAAAGAAATTTTGCATAAAAGCTTCAAATGAGAATTTGGTTTGAATAGTTATTTTTAAAATGTTATTTAAGGTATTTCCTCTTTTTATTGAAACTTTTTTTGGATATCAAAATTTCAAAAAATCACTTAATTTTAAAACTATTTAAAATATATTTTTATAAAAATCATTTTCGAAGTACCATTTTTTTAAAAAAGTTACGATTTTGACTATGTTTTGGTCTTCAATAATATTTGTTTATGTTATAGGATGTCAAATATAATATTTTAATTTAGAAAAAAAGAATATAAAAAAACCATTTTTTTAAAGTTGAAACAAACAGATCTAATATTTAATGTACTTCTAATTCATTAATGTTTGCTAATTCTCAATTTTTTCGTAAGTACTTATTTTGATGTAATTAAAAAAATATATATACGTTTTATGAGTTCATTAAAGATCCGTTTCTTTTTTTCTCATAAGTTTAATTGGTTGTAATTTTTCTCTTTTTTGTACGGGTTTTCTCGTTTTTGTGTTTTCGGGTTAGAGAACCCTTAGTTCTCCCTATCAATATATCTTCCTTACACAAAAAAAAATCTTGAATTCAAACCAAATTCTAGACACACGGAAAATGTTTTTTTTTTTCATTTTTTAAATAAATTTATTATGTGATTTAAATTTTATATTTTTAAGATTTATTTCAATTTCCTACTTATTTTTTACTTTTATATATTTATAACTGTTTTGTTTTTTTGTTTTCTATAATTTGTCTAATTCTTATTATTGTTTAATTTTGAATTCTATTATGTATTTTTTAGTTATAATAAAAAATATATTTTTACAATCCCATTAAATAAAAATTATAAATAAAAATTTTTATATGATTTATAACTATGTTATTTATTAATAGCAATTCAAAAAATATATATAGTTTAAGAATGACAATATTTATTTGACCAAAAGTAATGAAATGATATTGTTTAACAATTATAAGGTTATATATTATTTACTTTTTTCTCAAACAATATAATATTAATAATTCTTTTTCTAGCACAATACTATTTAAGAATATTATAAAAAAATATTCTTTGAAAATTAATATTATAAATAATTAGGTAATATATTAATAAAGTTATATAATATTATTTAATAATACTAAATAATATTATAAAATAATATATTAATAAAGTTATATAATATTATTTAATACTAGTTATAAAATATTGAAAAATATTATCACAATATGCATGAAAAAACAAATAATATTATTATATGATATATTATCTTAGTATTATTTTATAAAATAATATTCTTGAACAATATATATATATATATATATATATATATATATATATATATATATATATATATATATATATATATATATATATATATATATATATATATATATATATATATATATATATATATATATATATATATATATATATATATAATATTTAAACAATATCATCTTATTGCGATTAATAAAATTCTTTAACATCACTTTATAATTATTAATAATATTTTTTCCTGCATTTTAAAAAAATAATATTGTAATTCTTTGACCAAAAGTATAATATTAATAATTCTTAATATTTGGTAAAATATGATATTTAACTAATTTTATTTCTATACTTTTATAGAAGCATTATATATATATATATATATATATATATATATATATATATATATATATATATATATATATATATATATATATATATATATATATAAAATTTAAATACTATACAGGTTTTACCAATTAATTATTGTTATTAATATAATATTTTAATCAAACAATAGCAATATTATTTTCACTCAAATACAACAACAAATATAATTAAATTATTAAACAAGTCTACAAAATTAAACCATTTTAAAAAATATTAAATTAAAGTCTTTTTGTCCATTAAATATATACTAACTTTTTTTTAAATACAAAGTTTCTGTCAAATTTGATTAAGTTTATCAATAAATTAGAAAAGGTAAAATATCATTTAAAGTTGTATATTAATTCTTAAAATATCAATTTATTTACTAAAATGTGATTCAATGTATATTAATAATTTTAATTTTAATATTTTTATAGAAGTTTTACATTATTGGTATATATATAAAATAAACTTTCTAGTGCATGTCAAACAATTCAAAAATAATTATAAAAAAATAATTAATTTAATAGAAGTTAAAGAAATTAGACCATTTATAAGTATTGAAAAAAGAATATTAAATTTAAAAACAATATAAAATCAGAATGTGAGTTTCTCCACTCTTATTTTTATAGTTTCTGTCTTTTCATTTTTATAATCATACAGAAAAAACAATCTCCATTTCTTCAAAGTCGCCACATACTAACTGTTAATTTTGAAGATGACAAAGGTAAATATATCACATTGATCAGGACCTCTGATCATAGCTAATTGATATTTTTTTTGTATTGGTATATTTAGATTCAACAACTTTAATACTTATACATTCTCTAATTTGTTTTATAACGTTTGATCAGATTCATTCCTATCTCTTTACATTGAATGTGATATTTTTTTTTCTTTTTTCCATGACTTTTAGGAAGTTTATAGTCAACATGTTTGTAATAGATCGACAAATAAATAAATTGTGAGATGAAGTTTTGTTTTGTTTTTTTGTTTTTTTTATTGCTGCCCTATAATTTTTAGTTTTCTAGTTTTTACAAGAGAGGATTGTATTTAAAAATATTAATTATATGAATATTTGTGAGATGAGTTTAAATGATACATATCAATATTGATTTTTTATTTGTTTTCTCATGAGCTAATTTTCAACTTTTATTGATTTATTGAGTAAAAGTTCAGTTGAATATTTTCATTTTCTCTTATGGTGACTAACTTATGTTTTTTATAGGAAATTGGAGGATCGGGTACAAAGAAACCAATAACCAATGATGATGCCAAGATGTATATAAAAGAAGTAAAGATTGCATTTAAAGATGAGAAGGACAAGTACCGTGAATTTCTAATGATTATGAAAGATTTTCAAATGAGAAGGTTTGATTTATTCTCATATAATGATAAAAGTTTTAAATTTGCTTATTATAACAAATTTATTTATTTTTCGTATGATGTATTTGCAGAATTGATATACATGGCGTGATGGAAAGAGTGAAGGAGTTGCTCAAATGTCACAAAGAATTATTATTAAAATTTGATATTTTTTTACCTGAAGGTTTAGAAATCAAATCTCCAGCGAAGAAGCCAAAGATGCCTGAAGTGAATAAAGAAAAAGCTGAAAAATATTTGGGCAAAGTAAAGGTATAAAGATTGTTTTGATACACATATGTTTAATTTTATAGAGAAACTTTATTAATATACATATAGGGTTAATATTAATAAGTATAATGAGTCATTTTCATGCAGACTCGATTTCGACGTGAACCTTGTGTATACGATTTATTTCTAGATATATTGAGTATGTACAAAAACAATGATATGAGCCTTAAGGAGATGTGTGAAAAGGTATGTGATAAATTTTTCTATTCCTTTCAGTTTTATTTTCTTTTCTATTGCTCATTTTAATTATAATTGTATTTTGTTTTTCAGGTTTTTTCACTTTTTAAAAACCACCGTGATCTTGTAGATGGATTTATTGATTTTCTTCCATGAAATAGCTCGTAATTCATACTGATTAACTTTCTTTGGTAAAGTAATTTGTAATGAGTTAATAATAGCTATGCTTTTGTTGGACATATTATTTATTTTATTAAGTATAATTTTAAATTTTGTAATTTGAGACATGTTGTAAGCAAGCGTTTCAACTTTCAACAATAATTTATCAATTTAGTTTATGATTTTGAGTGAAAAGATGACAATTTATATATGAAAACTAATAAAGATAAATCGATTCGGAAAATTAATAAATGAAGTTGCTCTCGTGGTTATGGTATGTTATAGGCACAAACCTTTTCATTATCTTTGGATATGGTATGTTATAGGTATAGCTGGACATTATAATTGTAATTTTGTATTATGGAACCATTGGCCGCTAGATTTTCTTAAACTCTAAATCGCTGTATTTTTTGGGTGAGTACCCCTTATACTCTTTTTTGAAATCTCATTACTTTTCAAAAAAAAAGAAAACATGTTAGATGTGATTCTACCACAAATTGAATAATGTGTTAGAGAAATGATTTTAAACAACGATGGAGAATGTGAAATATCAGAGATGGGTGGGTATGTCGTTTTATATAATGAAAAGCATTTCCCACTTTTTGCTAGTTTTTATATAAGAATTTAACGGAAATAAACTGTAAATAAGTTTTAAGGTGGAAAAAGGTCTTTGCCAAGAAGACCTGCTATCTCTTTTTTTTTTGTGTTGTCTATGGAGGTGTTAACGGGTGAGTAAATCTATTGCGATAGGTGACTTTCGAGTGTTCAAGATTAATGATGAGGAGGAAGTGAATATTCTTCAATTTGCAGATGACACAATGATTACGGCGGAGGGAGATTGTGAAAATATTTGGATTATAAAAGCTACTCTAAGGGACTTTGAAATGATGCCGGTCTTGAGAATTAATTTCAATAAAAGTTAGCTTTATGGTATTAATATGGGAGATTCATATTTAAATGCGGCATCGTCTTTTCGCTATTGCAAAGTGGATAGCTTATCGTTGAAATTTCTTGGTGTTCAGGTGGGAGATAGCCCAAGGAAATTATTTATGTGGAGGGACTTATTAAACCATTAGAAGAGGAGGTTGGCCGTGTGGAAAGGAAAACACCTCAATATAGTGGGTCGTGTAGTGTTGATCAATTCGAGGCTAAATGCTATTCTGATTTACTATTTATCTTTCTATAAGGCGCCTTGTAGAGTTTTACAAGAGACTTGTAGTATTCAAAGCTACTTTCTTTAGAGTGGTTGTAGGAATAAGAGGACTATTCATTGGGTGTCTTGGGATATTGTTTGCAAACCAATTGATAAAGGTGGTCTTGGAGTAAAAAATGTGGAGGATTTTGAAAGAGAAGGATGTGGTTTGGAGTAGTGTTCTTAATAGTATATACGTTATCCCGGAGTTGAAAGTCCTCATAGGCGAAAAAAGTGTGTTGAACAAGAGGGATTCTATTCGGTGGAAGGATATTTTATTATCTGATAATTATGTTAATCTACAAGATAATCACTTTGCAACAGGGATTAAGTGTCGTCCCGGAAATGGTGTGAGCATTCCTTTTTGGTACTCTCGTTGGATAGGCGATAAAGACTTGAAGGAAGCTTTTCCTGAAGTCTTTTCGTTCACGGAATACCACACATCAAGTGTTGCGGCTGCAAGTTTTTGGCAGGGACCGGAATGGTGCTGGAACTTATCAGCTCTGGTAGAAAACCAGAACAACATCCATCCTAGTGTGTGGCTAGAATTTTCTGAAACTATGCATGCAAAAATTCTATATGCATTCATTTCGGACAGATTCAATTGGAAGGCGGGGATGAAGATTTGTACATGGTTAATTCTTGCTTTAAGTTGTTTAGCGAGAAACTATCCGGTCATTCGTTGCCAATAGAGAAGGTGAATGCTGTTAATCATTTACGTAAGGTGAGAGTTCCGCCTAAGTTTCATATTTTCGGATGGAGATTAATTCTAAATAGAATACCAACTAAGGATCAATTGTGGAAAAGGCGAATTTTGACGGATGCTAGAGATTTAGCTTGTGTCTTTTGTTCTTCGAAGGAGGAAACTTTATCTCATATATTGGGGCATTGTGTGATTGCGGTGAGAATTTGGAGGAATGTTTTTAAGTGGATTGTTCCTATAGAGGAGCTAACTTTGGAGGAATTTGAAGGTTTCTTTGACTATTGTGACAAGGTTAGGAATTTATCCAAAAGGAATATTGTAGTTGTAATTTGATTGGCATCGGCTTGGATATTTGGTTGAAACGAACGCGATCATTTTTAAGTGTGACAATTTTATTTTTGATTATTGCTTATCGAAGATAATCTTAAACGCTTGGAAATGGTTGTTATTGCAAACTCTTGTAATTTTCATACTTGGAATATCCTAACTCTCATTTGTTTTAGGATATAGGGGCTTTTCGTTTGTTATTCGGGTGGAGTATCCCTTTTACTCCCTTTATTAATTCATTTCCTATTAAATAAATAAATACTAATGAAAAATGAAAGAGAGAGAGAGAGAGAGGAGAGTAACTCTAAATTATTCCCCCTCTCTTGAAAACTTTGCAGATCCATCGTCTTCAACAAACACATCATTGTCACCCTTCATCTTCTTCATGGCCACAATTGTCATACATTGGGCTTGTATTGCCATTATTTCAAAAGCTCGTACTTTTTTTCAAGATTCTTTTTTCAAACCCAAGACTTTTACATAAATTTTTAATAATTTTTATGAAATCCCCTTAGACAACTTTCCAGACTCTACCTCAAATACTATGGCAAAAAAGAGTTTAGGCATCACCCTCTTTACAAACACTATTTTATAAAAACCTATTAAAATATAAAAGAGGATATTAGACAACGCTTTTTGATAATAAGCGTTGGCTTAAGGGTATCCACATAGGTAACACTTTGTAATATAAGCCTTGCTATATGTTAAATAAAAAAAATTTAAAAATAATATATTAGACAACGCTTTTACTTTAGACAACCCTTGTCAATAAATAAAAGTGTTGCCTTAAGTAGTATATTAGGCAACACTTATTAATAATAAAAAGTGTTGCCTTAAGTAGTACATTACGCAGCGCTTATTAATAAATAATAGTGCGTTTAGCGAAGAGAAAAAGAAAAAGAATCTTTTCACAGCAGTTTATGAACTTTGATGAGATACAACTTAACCTGAAGTAAAGAATGTAGAGAGATAAAAGTAGAGAGAGAGAGAGAGAGTGTGCTAGGGTTTGCATTCCAAGCCTTTTCACCATGCCGCAAAAATCAAAAGACAATGTCAAAGGGTGGTCCATGATTAACAGGATCAAGGGAAGGAGGACTGGAGAATCAAGATGGGATATTTGGAAGAGCGATTCAGGAGAGGGTAACGGTTCAGTTACTACTTTTTTTATAAATGATTTTGATGATAAATGGAGAGCCAAGGACCTATACTTCGAACTCAAGGAGTTTGGCTGTATAGAGGAGATTGTCATCCCCCCAAAGAAAGACTGGAGAGGAATGAGATACGGGTTCGTGAGGTTTTTTAACATTGAAGATGCGAGAATTCTGGAAACCAAACTGGATAATGTGTGGCTGGGAGAGAAGAAGATCAACGCTAACATCACCAAATACAAAAGAAAGGAGGTTAGTCGTAAGAACAATGCAGGGAGGAACAAGCTTGTTGGTCCTTATAGGAAAAATAATGTCTCTGTCGGCTCACTGAAGGTTGTGTTCCCCACAAACTCTGGTCCTTCGAAGAGCTTTGCTGAGGTATTGAAGGGCCACGCTTTTGAAGTGAAGAAGGGGGAAAGGGAGGACAACAAGGCCTTCTTCTATCAATCGAGCATTGAAGAAAAGAAGCTGTTTTGCAAGGCCAAAGTGGGGATAGCTGCAGAACCGGGACTTGCTTTTGGTGTCTCTCTGGGATTGATTGAAGAGGGTATTTTCACGTTGAAAGCTACACCTTTAGGACCGAATCTGTGTCTTCTATAGGAGGTGGTTAAAGGCGATCTTAATGTGTTATTAGCGGAGGGAGGAGATTGGATTAAGAGGTGGTTCAAAGAGGTGAGGGACTGGAAACCATCAGACGTAGAATGTGCAAGGGTGGCGTGGATATCGGCATATGGCATTCCTTGCCATGTGAGGAATAAAAAGTTCGTAGATACCTTATTCTCAGATATTGGTTCGGTGGCGAATTACGAGTGGACTCAACAACCTTCTCTAAGATTGGACGTGGTAAAAATCATGGCACTATACCAAAATTGTCTTTTAGCAGCACCCCTACGAAAGCGCTTTTAGGAAAAAGCGCTGTTATAGGCTTCGCTAAAAACAAAATTAAAAAACACGCTAAAAAAGCGCTCTTATAGGGGGGGATACGAAAGCGCTTTCTAAAAGCGCTGGTATAGGGGGGGTTACGAAAGCGCTTTTCAGAAGCGCTCTTATAGAGGGGTTATGAAAGCGCTTTCAGAAGCACTGCTATAGGGGGTGGGCTACAAGAGCGCTTTTGCCCCAAAAAGCGCTGGTAAAGGCCTTGCTACGAAGGCGCTTTTCAGAAGCGCTGTCATAGCCTTTTTAAAATTAAAATTTTTAAAAACAAAATTATTCTAACGCGCGTTTCATCATTTCAGAATCCCTAATTCCTAATTCCTCTTTCATTCTCTGCCCAGAAAACCCAGAAAACTCAAACTTTCTACTAATATTTCATTCACGAATTCACGATTTCAAGCTCATTCCAGAAAACTCAACCACGAATTCAAAGAAGAATCCGATTTCATTCACGAAGCTGAAGCCACCGTCTTCTTCCTGCACTCCCCTCGCCGTTTCAAACCGTAGAAAAGCGCCGCCGTCTTCTTTCACGGTACCTGCCTTATTTTTATCACATTGTTTTGTAGTTTATCAGATATAATTTAAGTAGAAGCTTTTGGTTGTGTTAGGATTTTGTATTGTAGTGAGATTGGTTGTGTTAGGATTTTGTATTGTTGTATTGTAGTGAGTTTGGTTGTGTTAGGGTCCAGAGAGGTAATAATCATTAGCAGAAGATGAATGAGGAGGATGAACAATCTCTTCCTTGCATTCCATTTTCAATGATGATATTGATGATGATGTAGTAGGAGAAAGTGATGAATCCATAATGATCTCAGGACTTTGTAAGATTCTACAAGTGTGATGACCATAGTAGTTCCTCTTGAACTTTTTGCACTTGTTTTGTTGCTTTGCATCCTTGTTCAATTTTGTGAGTGCACCTGTAGTAGTTCCTGCGCAGCATATACATATGTAGATCTATTTAGACTCCCAAAGGTTTTAAAAAACAGTCCATCAATGCCAAATAGTATCGAAATACCGTTTTTAAAGTAAAGAACAAATTGTGGTTAATTTATACCTTGGGAATTTGGTGTTGAGGATAGTCTTTTGACCATACTTTCTCCATTGATGACCATCTTCCACTAGATATTCAGATTCCTTCTCCCATGTTTGTGAAACTTTTCTGCAAATAAAAATTGCATACATAAATTTTCTAATTGGTGATAATAATAGTCTCTTCATGATGTGTGGCTGATATGATGATGATAATAATGAGGAACAATAATTGATAGGGTCCAATAATTGATAGTAACATGAACTTCAGAATTTCATGTAAAAGGAATGTAAATGACCTTAACTGTCAAAAGGCAAACAAGGAACTATTATTTGTAGCATAATTATGTCTTGGACTTTATGATTTTAATCATATTATTATTCTACTGGAGGTCTATTGATTTGTTTTGGTATATTTTTATTTAATTTTACAGTTACTTTGAAGGCTCTGGTTTCTACTTGTACAAAACGCCGATTCAAACCTACCCGTCTCCCACATCAAGTCCAACTCAGGTTACTAGTCCTTTCTTCTTGCTTATAGTTTGTTGTTTTCTGCTTATAGTTTATTGTTTATGGTTCTATTTAATTTCAATTTAGTGTCTCTCAACCAGTTTTTTGGTTTGTGGACTTATATTACCTTGAAATTAGGTAATGTCTTCTTTAAGCAATCGGGGGTAGGCTGAAATAAGGTACTGTCTTCTTTTAGAGACTCAAACAATCGAGACAACTGTAACTTCCTATCTTTAGCTAACTACCAACTTAACCAATATGAAAGCTATAGGATCTCATTAGGTATTGCTTAAGTGTTTCTTATTCATAGCAGTTACATTATATTTCAAGACTTGAGTGGTTTGACAAGATTTATTTCTATTATTCACACTTTATAGGATTTCATTAGGTATTCTGATCAAGACATAATGATGATAGCTATTTCTTATCTTGACAGAATTCCTTAGTACCTGATAGAGAAACCAAGAAGCAAAAGCATTTGTTTAGCTTAATTAAGACATGGATAAAACATGGATGAATTCAAACCGAATGTCGAAAGAGTACGAGAAAGGGTATGGGAATTCGTTAAGTTTGCGGTTGCGCACTCCAAAGACCCGATTCGAATGCCGTGTCCTTGCTTGGGTTGCTGTTATGGGGGTAAGGTTGACGGGAATAAGTTGGCATCGCATTTACTACGGTTTGGAATTAATAGAAGTTATACATGTTGGACAATGCATGGTGAGAAAAGTAACGGGAATATTGAGTCGAGGTGTAATACGAAGTATGCTTCAAACGACGATTGCACAGACACATATGATTATGATCGAGTCGAAGAGATTGCAGAAGCGCTTGAAGAAGATCTTGAGGATTGTCCCAAAATGTTCGAGAGGTTGGTAAGCTATGCAGAGAAACCGTTGTATGAGGGTTATACAAAATTCACAAGATTGTCTGCGGTGTTAAAGTTGTACAACTTAAAGGCGGACAATGGATGGTCGGATAAAAGTTTCACAGAGTTATTAGCCCTTATGAAAGATATGCTACCAGAGGATAATGTTCTTCCCAATCGAACGTATGAAGCCAAAAAGATGTTGTCCTCTATTGGCATGAGCTATGATAAGATACATGCATGTCCAAACGATTGCGTTTTGTTTCGAAACGAGTATGCAGCGTTGAATGAGTGTCCTAAATGTGGTGCCCCTCGATATAAGAAAAAGTTGTCTCCGGCCAAAGTCTTATGGTATTTTCCTATAATTCCGAGATTTAGACGCATGTATCGTAGTGAAACTGATTCAAGACACTTGACTTGGCATGCAGATGAAAGAATTATTGATGGAAAGTTGCGACATCCGGCAGACTCACCACAATGGATGAAAGTTGATACTGAATATCCTGAATTTGGAAAAGAAGCAAGAAACCTTCGCTTGTCATTGTCTACTGATGGAATGAACCCGCATGGTATTCAAAGTATCTCGCATAGCACATGGCCTTTGATTCTTATGATTTTTAACCTACCTCCGTGGCTATGTATGAAGCGTAAGTACATGATGTTATCTATGCTAATTTCTGGGCCTAAACAACCAGGGAATGACATAGACATATACTTGGCACCGTTAATCGAAGATTTAAAGTTTTTGTGGGAGAACGGTGTGGAGGTTTACGATGGGTATAGGAAAGAAAGTTTCAACTTGAGGGCGATGTTGTTTGGAACAATTAATGATTTTCCAGCATACGGAAATCTATCCGGGTACAGCAATAAAGGTCAAAAGGCGTGTCCTGTTTGTGAAGATGAAACCGATACGACACGATTGGAGCTTTGTCAAAAGAATGTATTTCTCGGCCATCGTAGATTCTTAAATTCTAATCATCACTACCGTGGGTGGAGAAAAGCATTCAATGGAAAGGCCGAACATCATACAGCCCCGCTTTTTTGTCAGGTGATCAAATTTTTGAAAAGGTGAAAGATGTGAGCATTCAGTTTGGCAAGCCTTTTGCACATTCACTTGTCAAGGGTGGGTGGAAGAAGAAGTCAATTTTTTTTGAACTTCCATATTGGAAGTCATTGTACGTAAGACATTTCCTGGATGTTATGCATATTGAAAAAAATGTATTTGACAGCGTCATAGGTACGTTACTCAATATACAAGGAAAGTCTAAGGATGGCCTCAACATAAGGAAGGACATGGTAAACATGGGAATGAGAACTGAATTGGGACCCGTGACGAAAGGAAAACGAACATATCTGCCACCTGTTGTTTACACTCTATCTAGAAAGGAGAAGAAAACATTGTGTAAGTTCCTCAGTGAAGTTAAAGTTCCAGAAGGCTACTCTTCAGATATTAGAAGACTTGTGTCCATGAAAGACCTCAAGTTAAAGAGTTTGAAGACGCATGATTGCCATGTTATAATGGAACACTTTTTACCAATAGGTATACGTTCTATTCTGCCAGAAAAAGTAAGAAGCGCAATAACTAAGTTGTGTTTCTTCTTCAGGTCAATTTGCAGTAAGGTGGTTGATCCCGCGATCTTACCAACATTGCAAAAAGAGATAGTTGTTACTTTATGTGATCTTGAAATGTATTTTCCTCCCTCGTTTTTTGACATAATGGTTCATCTAGTCGTTCATCTTGTGAAAGAGACACAATTGTGCGGACCAGCTTATATGAGATGGATGTACCCTGCTGAACGTTATATGAAAATATTAAAAGGGTACGTGAAAAACAGAAGTCGACCGGAGGGTTGTATTGTCGAACGATACATTGTTGAAGAAGCGGTTGAGTTTTGTACTGAATATCTGTCAAATGTTCAATCAATTGGACTCCCCAAATCTCATATTGTCGAAAAAAAAGAAGGAAAAAGGCTAATTGGAAATAAAGTTGTGACAATATCAATGGTCGAACGGGATCAAGCGCACTTGTATGTTCTGCACAATGAGATTGAGGTTGAGCCGTATATTGAAATGCACAAGGTTGTTCTCCGAGATTTAAATCCGAATAGAAATGAGAACTGGATAGTACGAGAGCACAATCGAAGTTTCATACCGTGGTTTAGGGAACATATTTATTCAAAGTATCGTTCAGATCCTGCTTCGGTAACAGAAAGGTTGAGATGTTTAGCCTATGGTCCAAGTATAATTGTGTTTTCTTATAGCGCATACGCAATTAATGGATACACATTTTATACCAAAGAACAGGATGATAAAAGTACTATGCAAAATAGTGGTGTTACCTTGGTAGCTGAAGCAATGCACATATCAAGTGCGAATGACTTAAATCTGAAATTTGCAAATTTGTCATATTTTGGGGTTATCGAGCGCATTTTGGTGTTTGATTACGCAAAGTTTCAAATTCCTGTATTTGGTTGCAAGTGGGTTGAAAATAATAGTGGCATACGAATGGATAAGTCAGGATTTTTGCAAGTGGATCTCAACAGGATTTTGCAAGTGGATCTCAATGAAGTAGTGTTGCAAAAATTGCAGGAATTGCAAGCACAAGTCTCTGAATTGCAAAGAGATAAAGATGCGTATATGAGAGAAAAGTGCAACACTTCATCGGTGAAAGAAACTAGTGATAAGGCTAGTATCAACTGTCAAAGGAAATTTCCTGAGGTAATTATAAATTTTTTTCCTTTCAAATTGTTCTATTTTATTAATGATAATGACTTTATATTTACTATTGGTTTAGGGCATTTCATCTTGCCAACTATACTTATCGTCACCGAATTATCGCCTAGTTGGCAAGGGAAAAGTGCACAACACTTTGGGAGATTTACTTCACCATAGACCGCTCCCGGATGGACACTTGAAAGTATCGGTGGATGTTGTATTAGATCATGATGCGATGCTACCGGTACCTGACATGGTCTCAGAGACGACATTGCTGCGAGATGCAATAGGATCATTTGTTGCATGGCCCTCGGAGCTCATTACCATTAGTGATGAGGTATATTGAAAACGATTATGAATCATTTAGTTTTCGAATGTCAATTCTGCACCGTTTATTAATTATTTTTTACATTCTAATTTTAGACTGCTCCTACAAAACCCGCAATTAAGGGTAAAGGGATTTTACAGGAGGAGGAGTCTGTTGCATCGCTAAAAGAGGTACATTTAAAGTATTAATATATAATCTGAATCTAAAAATGCATGATTTTATATTTTACCTAACTTATATGATTTTTAGGCATCTGCTCGGGAGTCACAACAAGTGACGCAGCCAGTTCGTAGCGTACCACCCACTGGTCCTCCGAAGCCAGCGGCAAAAAAAGGCGGTGCTTTTGTGCCTCGATACCGGACGACGCTCGGAACAATTGTTGATATGTCCGATATGAAGGATGGAGCTCTCCGTAATATCAGTATGGATGAAGGTATCTTTGGTGTTGAATTCATGTCAATTATTGCAATAGATGACTTGGAAGAGATTTTTACGCATGAACAACTAGCCGTCGCTAATATGCACTCATACATCCGGTAATATTCACTCATCTGATATATTCTTTAATTAGTCGAACAATTAATTTACACATTTCAATGAAAATAATCTAATGTTTATTATGTGTGGTTATTTAAGGTTGTTGTATGACAGAGTGTTGCGCGGGACTGCATTGTCAAACAGATTCCGTTTCGTGTCTTCCGCCCATTCCAGCGGAATGACAATTGCTTCGGAACCGGAATCAGTTAGACATCGCTTAGTCGATAGATTCATGTCCACCGGCAATACAGAAAGTCTGCATCTTTGGGCGTATAATACCCGACCAATAGGGTTAGTTTCTCAATTTTGGTTCATCTAATCTCTGTTTCTTTTGTGTATAGCAAAATTTTCATATAACCTATTGTTTTAATTTATAGAGCACACTGGTTGTTGCTTGGCATCAACCCTATAAGGGAAGTGGTGTATTATCTGAATTCGGTAAATGGTGACTGGACCAATTATCCGGCTATGAAGGAAATCGTTTATTTGTAAGTGAGATCGTTCTAAATATTCGTTTATATTTATATATTTCAGTATTTGTGAGATTGATCTAAACATATGCTTTTATATATTTGTTAGATCAATACAAGTGTTCCGAAGTCAACGGGACGCACAGGTATCCCGGACTAAATCAAACAACATTACTTGGATCAAAGTGCAGGTACATTATTTTTCACAATTTTGCTTATAATATTTATGCTACTTGATAAAACAAGACAACTATAAAATCTTATTTTTTTTTTCTATGTAGTGTCCGCAACAGCGAAACAGTTCAGATTGCGGATACTTTGTGTTGAGGTTTATGAAAGAAATCCTTCAGGCGAATCAATTAGAGATTCCGCTCACGGTATGAATTTATAACTTAAGATAATTTCATATAATTTATTACATTTAACTAAATCATTCATTTTATGTTTTTGTTTTGTAATACTTGGACGAATTCCGTGCTGCTTCGTACCCGAGACTTAAGTTGGAAGAAATCAAAGAGGATTTGTGTCAATTTTATATTCAGCAACTTTTCATGTAGGATTTGTGTCAATTTGAAGTATAATATTGTTGATGTTACTGATTTAGTTTGTAATTAATGATGTATATATATAATTTTGGATATTATAATGGTATTATATTAGTATATATATATTGTCCTACCTATGGTTGAAAATATATCGTCGAAAATATATTACAGGTCGAAAATATTACAGGTTGAAAACATATTATAGGTCGAAAATATTACAGGTCGACTGGGAGGCTTAAATTACAGGCTGCACATTAAAATACCTCATTTAGCAACGACAGCGCTTTTATAAAGCGCTCTTAAAGGTCCACCTACGAAAGCGCTTTTTAGTAAAAGCGCTGCCAAAGAATAAAAAAAAAGCATAAAAAAAAACGCAACCTACGAAAGCGCTTTTAGAAAAGCGCTCTTATAGGGGTGGCTACCAGAGCGCTTTTTCTAGAAAAAGCGCTCTCAAAGGGGGGGATACCAGAGCGCTTTTCTGGAAAAAGCGCTCTTATAGGGGGGGCTACCAGAGCGCTTTTTCCAGAAAAGCGCTCTTATAGGGGGGTCTACCAGAGCGCATTTTCCAGAAAAGCGCTCTTATAGGGGGGTCTACCAGAGCGCTTTCAGAAGCGCTTTTGTTACCTACGCCAGCGCTGGCTTTCACAGTGCTTTTAAGCGTTTTTAAAGCCCAAAATAAGCGCTTTTAAAGCCCATGCGTGTTGTAGTGTGGTGTTCACTAACGCTATCGAGATCATCAGAAATAAAGTATCGGTCTGTTTAGATGGAATATGGATTAATATTCTTTTAATAGAAGAGCACCAGTGGACTAGGGGGAAGAGGAGAGTGCAAGCGGCATTGATACAGGATCGTCCGAGTGTTCGGATAGGAGAAGCTCACCGGAGTTAGGAAGTGAGGGGGAAGAAGATGAAGAGGTGATAGGTGCTTTTCATGGTTCAGAGTATATGGGGAACGATGAAAGGGATGGGTCACTTCATAGGGGGCTACAAGAGGGTTTTGCAGACAAGATAGAAAAATTGAGGCTTGAGAAAATGGGAAATGGTGAGGGCATTAATTGCTCTTACGTGAAAGAGGATAGAAGTCAAGTTAGGGCAGAGAAAGTTTGTTCAGAAGACAGTATCCCTCCCTCGTCTAGTAGTAAGGTCGCGTGCAGCTTAGAAATAATCTCCCCATCCAAGAAAGAGGATGACGAGGCAAATAAAGTGGGCCCCGCTGGAGTTTTTATTAATTTCCCAACTCTGGGTGTTTCTTGTACTGGGCCCAATTTGGCCCAAACAGGTTACATTCTAGAAGGGCCTTTGTGTAAGGTTGAGAATGGACCGGTGAAGCTCAAACCAGTTGGTTCGGGTCTTGAGGAACAGGAGATTGCGAGGTTAGACCCACCCGGCTCAGTTGGGATGGATTTACGGAAAAATCTGCTCGAGAAGGAGGATGGAAGAAACAGCAAGATTTTGAATACCAAGAAGGTGAGAAAGAAGATGAGGGAAGTTCTCAACCTAGGTTCGAAGGTGGAAAACTTCTGTTATCCAGCGGAAGCTTGCGGTCCACCGAGACAAGAACTCCCGGTTTTTCATCCAGGTTCTTTATCTATTCCATGTAACAACAGTAGTCTATCGGGTGGGTTGGCTTTGTCCTGTGAATCCTTGACGCATTCTGACGTGAAAATCTGTAATTCGAGAATAACTAACGGGGCATTAGGGAAAGAAACAATAGGTCTGTGGAATTCCATTAATAAACTGGGAATTATAAATAAAACTATCGACTTTGACCCTATTTGCAAACTGGAAGAGATGGAGATTCGAGGCAGAAAAGGGGAAACAGGGGAGAAGGGGAAAATCTCAATTTGTGAACCATGATAGTGGTCTCTATGAATATGAGAGGGGGAGGCAGTAGTGCAAAGAGGAAGAGAGTGGCTTCTCTAATTCAAAAAGGGGGACCTGAGATTTGTTTTTTACAAGAGACAAAATTGAGTAGCTTGAGCAGTAGGATGGTTAAGGAATTGTGGGGTGATGAGAATGTTGAATGGTCTGTTTCGGATTCGGTAGGGGCGTCAGGAGGCATCTTAACAATGTGGAAGAAGGATTATTTCGATCTAATTTACAGCTTTCGAGACGAAGGTTTTCTAGGCCTTTGCGTTGAAAAATTAGGAAATCTAATCTACTTCGTTAATGTGTATGCTTCTTGTGATAGGATTATTAGAAGAAGGACATGGAAGAGGTTAATAGAGATAAAAAATAACAATAAGGAGGGTTCTTGGTGTATAGGAGGGGACTTCAATTCCGTTTCTTCTAGCGAGGAACGGGTAGGAGTTTCAAAAGGCAACAACAACAAAGAGATAGAGATTTTCAAGAGTTTCATCGAGATGATGGAGGTGGTGGATGTTCCTACAATAGGAGGCAAGTTTACCTAGTTTAATAGCAATGGCAAATCAATGAGCCGGATCGATAGGTTTTTGTTGTCGGACAAGCTCATTGTTGATTGGAAAGTGGATGGCCAAAGAATAGGAAAGAGAGACATATCCGATCACGCACCGATTTGGTTACAAGACAATAGGAAAGATTGGGGTCCGAAACCATTTAGATTCAACAATTTATGGTTCAATCACGAAGATTTCGTTCCCTTCGTGACCAAAGAGTGGGCAAAACTTCATAGTAAGGGGAGAGGCGATTTTTGCTTGGTGGAGAAGTTGAAGGTTCTTAAAGAGCGCATTCGGTGGTGGAACAAAAATGTCTATGGGTGGATAGACTTGAACATTGGTAAATCCGAAGAGGAGATGCACCATTTAGATAACATGTTTGTTCATTTTGCAGGTAATGTCCCGGAAGAGGTGGTTTCAAAAAGAACTAAAGAGGTGGAGGTCTTTTGGGACAACATTAACAAGAAGGAAGGTTTTCTCCGTTTGAAGTCTAGACAACTTTGGCTATCCAAAGGAGAAAATAACACTCGCTTCTTTCATAACTCTCCAAGGGATAGAAGAAGAAGAAACATGATGTGCTCCCCTGATGCTTGTAATGGAAGGTTGGAAGAACCGCACGAAATCAAAGATTACGTCTTTAATTCTTTGTCCGTTGATGATTCTTTGGAGTTGGAAAAGCTTTTTACGGAAGAGGAAGTTAAGGAGGCGATTTGGTCGTGTGATGGGAACAAAAGTCCCGGTGTGGACGGCTACACTTTAGAGTTTTTCAAGAGGTTTTGGCTTTTACTAAAAGATGATTTGATGGCTCTTTGCAACGATTTCCACTCCAAGGGATCCCTAGTGAAATCCATAACCTCCTCTTTTTTGGCCTTGATTCCAAAAAACAAAAACCCTCAAGATTTGTTGGAATACCGCCCAATTTGTTTGGTTGGAAGTATCTATAAAATTCTTGCGAAGCTTCTTTGCGCTAGAATCAAAAGGGTGGTGGGCAAATTGGTGTCGCCGAATCAAACCGCGTTTGTTCCGGGAAGAAATATGATGGATGGAGTCATGTTGGTGAACGAGATTCTTGATTGGGCAAAGAGAAAGAAAAGGAGTTGCCTTTTGTTAAAGGTAGATTTTGAAAAAGCTTACGATTCCGTCTCTTGGAATTTAGTTAGATTCGTTACGGTTAGAATGGGATTTAGTAAGAGATGGATGAAATGGATGGAAGCTTGTATTTTTACTAGTCATATGTCCGTGTTGGTGAATGGAAGCGCCACTAAAGACTTTTCGGCTAATAAAGGTCTTCGACAAGGGGATCATTTGTCTCCTTTCATTTTTGTTCTTGTTATGGAGGGTCTAACCGCGTTGGTGAAAAAGGCGGTGGAGGTAGGGGAGTTTAAACCTTTTATGTTTGGGGAAGAGGATCATGTTGACATTCTTCAATTC
Organism: Vicia villosa; assembly: GCF_029867415.1. Classification (NCBI taxonomy): domain Eukaryota; kingdom Viridiplantae; phylum Streptophyta; class Magnoliopsida; order Fabales; family Fabaceae; genus Vicia; species Vicia villosa. The sequence continues at coordinate 82,055,937 of NC_081181.1, read as the reverse complement.
GCGGACGAAACCGTAATTATTAGCGAACCCTCTTGTGACAATCTTTGGAATTTGAAAGTGATATTGAGAGGTTTTGAGCTAGTTTCGGGTATGAAAATTAATTTCTCGAAAAGTAATGTTATAGGGGTGCATGTCGGAGATTGGTTTATGAATACGGCCTCTTGGTTTCTCTCTTGCAAGAAAAGTGTGGTTCCTTTCAAATTCCTAGGTGTTATGGTGGGAATATGTCCTAGGAAAATCAAGGCTTGGAAGGAGGTTTTGAGTAACATTAAGGCTAGATTGTCGGCTTGGAAAGGTAGAAATATTTCTTTTGGAGGGAGGATAACGCTAATTAATGCGGTGCTCAACGCTTTACCGACGTTTACTCTTTCTTTCTACAAGGCACCGAAAAAAATTATAAAAGAAATAAGAGGACTTCAAAGCAACTTCTTATGGAGCGGAAACGTGAACAAAAGGAGCATCCATTGGGTGAGATGGGAGATAGTGTGCAAACCCAAAGAGAAGGGCGGATTGGGTATTAGAGATATCCGTGAGGTGAATAGAGCACTTCTTCTAAAATGGAAATGGCGTATCTTGACGGAGAAGAATACAATATGGAGTAGATTCATCGAATTGAGATACTTAAATCCCAAGCTCAAGGTTCAAGCGACGGGAGAAGTCGTTACAAATTCGGATGACTCCATTTGGTGGAGGGACGTTATAAACAATGACTTGTGCTTGGCCTCCTTTGAGCAAGGCTTTTCCGGCTGTGTAAAGTGCATCCCAAAAAACGGCAAACATATACTGTTTTGGCAAAGTAATTGGATGGGAAATCAATCTTTGCGTGTTCTTTTTCCAGATTTATATGCTTTTGCTGCAAACAAAAATTGCTCAATCAAGGAGGCAATTTGTAGGCAGAATGGGGTGGCTCAGTGGAACAAAAATATGCTGCTGTCTGAGGATCTGTTTACCGCTCCAGCTCTTGACCATGATGAGGCAGCGCCTGCTACAATTATGGCTGCAAACAGATGGAACAGCTTCCAAGATTTTTTACAGGTGCCGGTTTTGGACAGCAGTGAGGAAGACGTTTTCGAATGGATGCTGAACAGCGATGGCATATTTACTGTCGGCAGCATATCCAAATTGGAGGCGGAGCGAAAGGATTTGGCTTGGCTGGCCGTTACGGTAAGACATATGAATGTGGTTTGGAAATTGTGTTTACCTTTAAGGATAAGAGTGTTTGTTTGGAGATTACTTTCGAATAAACTTCCGGTGAAAGACCTACTGTTTATTAGGAATGTTCAGAATTTAAATTCGGTTGATTGTGTGTTTTGCTTAGCCAATGAGGAGAATACGCACCATTTGTTTTTTGAATGTGTCGTCGCGAGAAGAATTTGGAGTAGTGTCTTGTGTTGGATAGGGATTGATTCAAAAATGTCTTTAGAAGAGTTTTTGGATTTTGGTTATATTCAAGACAAGGTCAAGGATGCTCTTAGCAAAACCAAGACTAACACAATTTGGGTGGCAACCATTTGGAGTATTTGGCTCATGCGAAACGCGATCGTTTTTTAGAACAAGTCTTATTGCTATGATGTGGTGATTTCAAATGTAATTTTTCTTTCCTGGAGATGGATGACTTTAAGTCATTCTTCGTTTCATAATAGCTTCTACGATTGGTATAAATTACCGCTTTCTTGTAATCGCTCGGTTTAGAGTTTGTTTTGTAAGGGTTGCACCCCTAGTGCGATATCTTATAAATTGCTTATTGAAAAAAAAAAAGTTGTTCATTAGGAAGCGCCCATAAATATACAAAAAGTGTTGTATAATATACAAATCAACATTAGACAACACTTATTAATAAATAAAAATTTTGCATTAAGTAGTACATTATGCAGCATTTATTAATAAATAAAAGCGATGCTATCTTAAATAGTATATTAGCAACGTCTTTAAAGTTTTAACTAATTAAAATTTCCAAATAAATTATTATATGTGAGAATCAAACCCCTAAAACTTTGTACTGATAATTTTTGAGGCTCTACACTTGTGGATACTTTGAATATTCCTAAAGAGAATCAGCATAATTTGAATAATAATCTTAGTCAATTTTTGTCAAAAATGTTTGGTGTCTTCCTGCTCATATTGTCATAGCAGGAAACCATTCTGGCGGCAAGCTAACAAACCTAGGCATATCCATTATAACTAATGTCTAGTTTGATTCTTTCCCATTCTAATTAGGGGTGGTATGTACATTAAAAATGGAATTCCTCTCCCAAATTTTCTATTTTCTTAATTTTGGGGATGGTTGATGTGTCCCGCCCTCTTTGTATCTCACTTTTCCTTTAACTATTGCTTTTACCGGAAAAATTGAAAATAGGTATTGCACTTTTATATCAAAAAATATAAATTTAAAAATAATAAAATTTATATGTTTATATGTTATGAATATAAAAATAATTATTAATCAGTGGAGTGGAGTTCTTGAAATTAACTATTCTTACGAATATGAAGAGTTTTTAGTATGAAAAAAAATTGAAGGATTTGAACAATTAAATACAACTAAGCGGGGTATTGATGAATTTTATGAGAAGTTTGGGGGAAAACCTTGTATTTTGTCTTAACATATTAAGGATATATAATATATTTGGCTTGACTAAATAATTATGATTTTAAGTTTTAATTTTTTTTTTTTTGGCATTATACCACCGGTTTAGTCCGGTTCGGGGGCGAGTTTTGGCATCAAGTGGTTCCACCCCCCTTCCGATCGCAGTTGCGGGGGATCGAACTGTGGTTCTCCCTACCAAGTCCAGCGCCAATCACCACTGGACCAAAAATATGTTTAACCCTAAATATTATACATAGAATACGATAAAATATATTTTATTTATAAATGAATAATATTTTATTTTTTGATGATATATATATTAAAAAAAATATGTATTAGTTAGTGAGATCTTATAACATAATGCGGTTCGGTTTGGTTTGGTTTGAAAAATACAAACCGCAAACCGAACCAAATCACGCGGTTCTGCTAAAAAAATGACCCAAATACATCATAACCAAGTGTGACTTTTTAAGGTTTTAATTTGATTCGGTTCGGTTTTACGATTTTCTATTTGCCGATTTGATTTTGAACACTCCTACCCAAATAGAACTAAGCTAGATCTAAAGCAGCATAACCGCCAAAAGCAAACCAGAGTCTCAAATAGCAACAACGAAACACATAAAATTCTGATAAATAACTCAAATAAACGATAAATTTGAAGGAAAATTTGTTATACTCCCTTCGTCTCATAATAAGTGTCTTAATAAGTGTCTTATTTGAGCTTTGCGCGGTTCTTAAGAAAATGATTAGATGTGTTGGTTTTAATGAAAAAATTAGTATCATTTACTAAAGTATCCTTATTTATTATAGGTAGTGGAGTAGTTGAAAAACGTGAAAGTTAATATATAGGGGTATAGTAGTGAAAAATAATAATAAATGTTGCATTGGTATTCTAAAGAGACATTTATTTTGAGACATAGAAAAAGTGCAAATGAGACACTTATTATGAGACGGAGGGAGTATCACACTTAATACAAACTTAGGGGAACACATAATATAAATTTAATGTAATGGTGGTTTATATATTTTTAATATATTAGATTTTAAATTATTTATTTACTAAGAATAGAAAGAATCTAAGTTTAGAACTTTTTTTTAATATTCATAATAAATCAACCAAATTTTTTAAAGATTTATAATAGATCAACCCTGATTTATATTTTCTTTAAAGTTTGACATTAAAATTTTTAAAATGATGTTCACAAGAATATCATTTCAGAGAATAATATTCCTAATTAATTTATATTTCCAAAAACCAATCGAAAAACATATTTATTTTAAAATTTTAAAAAAATAAAAATACAAATAAATGTGAGGGACGGTGGAAAGTTGTAGTTAGTTGAATTTGTTTACATGAAAATGTTATATTCTCATCTTTCAAGTCTAGAAATAAGAAGAAGAAAAAAAAGGAATCAAATATAAATAAGAATATTTGAGAATAAAAAAACCTTATAACAATTTTATAAAATTTAAATTAAACATGAAAAGACTGCACTCTCAAAGTATATATATATATATATATATATATATATATATATATATATATATATATATATATTCTCGAGAATATTATGACACCTTGAAACAAACATATATATGGTATTGGCTCACATCTAACATGAATAACTTTTTTTTCTTGGTGCTAAGCAGTTTTAGTTTTGTTGAAGTATTGTGTAATATTATGCTTTTTTTTTTCCGTGATTTGATTTTGTTTGTTTTTCTTTAAATAGGCAATGGAATTAATATAGAGTAAAAGGGCTGCTCCTCCCAAATACAAGACTTAAACGAACCGCTAATCAAAACAAGTTAGCGGAAGAACATGCCAAATATGAAAATTACAACTTGAAACGAGCTTAGAACACGTTTGTAACCATGTCCACGAGCGGTACACTATCGCTGACATACACTCAAGGAAACTAAACTTCCCTCTATCGAAAATGATGTTATTGTGACTCATCCAAATGCACCAACATGTCGCAAGCCAAATAACACCCACAATCTTCCTTTTGGCTACCTTCTTTACTCTTTCAAAGAAGAACGGAAAAAGCATGAAGTCCTCCAAAGTGAATTCGGGAGTGAGTCCTATCCAAGCATGAACCTTCGACCAAACATCTAACACCACTCGACAGCCTCCTAGCAAGTGAAGAATGTTCTCCTCCACCGTTAAACAAAGCACACAGAAGGATTCGTTGGCTTCTAAAATACCTCTTTTGAGCAAATTGTTCTTGGTGGCAATCCTATCATGGATTATTCTCCAACCAAAGAACAAGAAGTTTGAAGGAGCATTAATATTCCACACAAATATTGCAGCTTTAGCGACCTGCTCATTGAGAGATGGCTCTGATAACTTTGCATAAAACCAAGAGAAACAAGTCTTTACCGAGAACACTGCTTCCTTGTCTATTCGCCATGTGAAGGAGTCCTGAACACCGTTCCTAGGAGCTACATGAGCAATAAATTCCATAAGCTCCTGCCACTACCTTGTTGTGCTAATGCTGTTGCTGTCAGCCAGAAGAAGGTTAGCGTCCCACTGCCAGCCAGAATCCGTGTGATTGCTTGCCACTGCAACCACCAATCCGTCGTCCATGGCAAGCACGAACAGCTCTGGGAAATGCACCAACAATGGCTGATTGTCTGCCCAGCATCCGTACCAAAAAGGAACATGTTTGCCATCTCCTATATTGCACATTACAGCACATGAAAAATTATGTAACATCATAGACTCATAGTTATCAGAAATAAGAAGGTCGCGCCACCAAATTGAGTCTGAATTATCGACAACAGAAATGTCCCCAATTAACACCTTTCTCCTCACGTTTCCATATCTAGACTCAAGAGTACCCCGCTAAACCGCATCCTCTTCCATAAGAATCCTCCACTTCCATTTACTTAAAAGCGCTATATTCATCACCTCCACGTTTTTTACTCCTAATCCGCCTTCTTCGGTAGATTTGCACACAATCTCCCAGCTCACCCAATTAATGGATCTTTTAACATCACTTCCGCTCCAAAGGAATTTTCTTTGAATGGAAATAATTTTGTTAAGAACCCTTGAGGGTGCTTTATAAAAAGAAAGAGCATAAATTGGTAATATTTGTTTAATTTGGGCACACTTTAAGCTTAACAGACTCTTAATGAAATTATGTTTGGTGTCTTGAAATAAACTTTATATATAAATATAAAGAGGTGTATTGGTTTAATTTAAATCGCTTTCAATCAAAATAAATGTTCAAACTAATAAATTTACATTGGTTTATTTTTAATAGGCAATGGGATTAACAAAGGAATATAAAGGATACTCCGCCCAAAATACAACTCGAAAAGCTTCTACTACTCAAAGCAAATGAGAGGTAGAATATTCCAAACATGAAAATTATAATTATCCACTAGTTTATAAAAAGAAAATAGCCACTTCCTAGAATTAAATATGATCTCTGACATACATTCGATAAAGCTAAACGACTCATTCTTAAAAATGATCGTGTTGCGCCTATTCCATATGCACCAAGCTGTTGCTAACCAAATGACCGCAACCATTGACCTTATGGCTAAATTCTTCACCTTCTCAAAGGCAAAAAGAAACCCCTCAAACTCCTCCAAAGTTATATCTTCAATGGAACCATTCCACTCAAACATTTTCTTCCAAACATTTGCCACAACCGCACAACCCCTTAAAAGATGTGATAAACGTTCTTCCTCCATCGAACAAAAAACACAAAGAAGATCACTACTAACTACCAAAACACTCATCTTATGTAGTTGGTCCTTAGTAGGTAATATATTGTGAAGAATCCTCCGACCGAAAAAAAGAATTTTAGACGGAGCTTTTACCTTCCAAAGATTATTTGAAGCTTTAACAATAAGGGGATTGAGAGGAGGTCCGGAAAGCTTAGTTTTGAATATTTCGTAACAAGATTTGACAGTAAAAATCCCTTCCGTATTGCTGCTCCACACAAACCCGTCCATAACATTCTCCCGCATAATCACGTATTGCATAAACGCATGAAGCTCTTGCCACAGAAAGCCAGAAACAGTGTTGTTGTCTTGGAGAATCGCTGTTGTGTTCCACGCCCAGCCAGCACCGGATGAAAAGTCTGTAGCTACTACTGATAAAGCATCGTTGCGCGCTATGGCAAAGAGCTTAGGAAAAGCCTGCATGAGAGTCTTATTATCGACCCAGTAGTTGTAATAGAATGGTATATCCGTTCCGTTCCAAACTTTGCATAAAACAACACCTGTAAAATGATGGTCCAGCAAAAACACATAACTATCAGATAGTAAAATGTCTCTCCACCAAATTGAGTAGCTTTTCTTCACAATGGAGATGTCGTCAATGAGAACCTTCCTTTTCATGTTGCCATATATAGATGAGAGAATTTCACGCCAAACAACTTCGTTATCCGTTAAAATTCTTCACTTCCATTTGCTTAGTAAGGCGGCGTTCATCACCTCCACATTCTTAACTCCTAAACCTCCTTCTTCCCTATATTTGTAAACAGTATCCCAAGACACCCAACGGATCGACCTTTTGATATCACTCTCATTCCAAAGAAAATTACTTTGAATAGAACGAATCTCATTAAGAATCTTGGAAGGCGCTTTGTAGAAAGATAAAGAATAAATGGGAACGACATTTAACACGAAATTAATCAAACACACCCGACCCGCAATATTAAGATGCACTCCCTTCCAAAGGCTAACCTCCTTTTCCAGATCGAAATCATATCCCTCCATATAGATAGCTTCCTCGGACTATCACCCACTCTAACACCAAGAAATTTAAATGGTAGTTTATCAACTTTGCAAGAAATAAATGAAGATGTCGCATAAAGATACCAATCACCCACATTAATACCATAAATGTGGCTATTATGGAAGTTAACCCTCAATCTCGACATCATCTAAAAACCCCTGAGAATAGAGTTCATAGTCCACAAGCTCGCGGTGTCTCCTTCCACCAATAGGATGCTGTCATCCGTGAATTGAAGCATATTCACTTCCGCTACTTCGTTGATCTTAAACCCCCGAAAATCACCAATGACAATCGACTTTCTCATTAAAGGCGTGAGGACCTCCATGACCAACACAAACAAAAAAGAGAACAAGGGATCTCCTTGTCGTAAACATTTCTCAACCTTGAAGTCCTTAGTAGTGCTACTGTTGATAATGACGGACATACTACTATCAAAAATGCAGTCTTCCATCCATCTTAACCATCTAGCCCCGAAACCCATCTTGTCTAAAACATACATTACGAAATTTCAACTAACACGATCGTAATCTTTTTCAAAATCTAATTTCAAAACTACACAACTCCGTTTTTCTCTTTTAGCTAGTTCCAACATCTCATTAACTACGAGAACTCCATCCACAATGTTTCTTCCTAGAACAAAGATCGTTTGATTGTTCGACACCAACTTCCTTATACGACTTCTCAACCTTCCCGCCAAGAGTTTAGCAAGAATTTTATACAAACTTCCCACTAGACAAATCGGTTTATATTCGGACAAGGATTGAGGATTATTGACTTTAGGAATAAGGGCATTGAAGGACGAAGTGCAGCCTTTCGTTAGCCTAGCCTTGTCGTGAAAATCCTCCACAAATCTAACAACATCAACCTTAACCATCTCCAACATTGTTGAAAAAACTCAAGAGTAAAACCATCTAGTCTGGGGCTTTTGTTTCCATCACAATCCCAAACCGCACTCTTAACCTCCTCCTTCGTAAAAGGTCTTTCCAACCACAACATATCATTATCACATAAGCCATCTGATCTGGGGCTCAATTAGAATATTCTTCTTTGAAAAAAATTTCAAAATAATATTTTACCTCCCCTTTCACCTCTTATACACCTTCCACCCTACCATTCTCTCCTTCCAAAACCGATATACCATTCCTTCTATGCCTCTCCTTTAGGAAATTATGGAAAAACCGCGAACTCTTATCATCGTCCTTCAACCAAAGTTGTCTAGACTTCAACCTTAACATAATTTCGTTCACAAATAAGCACTTCCATAACTCACTAGTAGCTTCCCTTCTATTAGCCATCAAGGATTCAACGTTACCTCCAAAATTGTCCACCAACAACTTATCCAAATCATTAATGTTTCCCACCTCGTCGCTCACCTTTAAGTCGATCCAACCAAAAACCTCACAATTCCACATTCTTAGCCAATCCTTTAAGCGTTTAAGCTTCTCATACAAAATTAAATCTCATCTACCCTCTATCTTCAACTTCGCCCACTCAACACTATTAAAAGCCTTGAACTCTTCATGTTTAAACCACGCGTTATTGAACCTAAAGAGTTTAGATCCCCAATCAACAAAACCGGAATTTAGCCGAATAGGAGCGTGATCCGAAATATCTCTACTACCAATCCTTTGATCAATAACTCCCCACACTTCTATCAATTTACTAGATACCAAAAATCTGTCCATTCTACTCATGGCTTTCCTGTTGTCTTGAAACTAAGAAAATTTACCTCCTACACACGAAATTTCAACCAATCCCTTAAGCTCAATGAACTCTCGAAACTCCTCCATACCTCTCTTATTATATTTATCTCCTTCCCCTAATATTTCTTCTCTGCAAGTAACTTTATTAAAGTCTCCTCCAAGACACCATTCGTCATTCCCACTCTTTATCTTCCTATCCACTAAACTCTTCCATAACCCTCTCCTTTCCACCACACTACAAGGGGCATAAATATTCACAAGATTGTAACACAAACCTTTCCTAAATATGTTAATACCTACGTATCCTTGACCTATAAAGCTAAAATCGAGGGTCAAAGATCCTTTCTTCCAAAGAATTACCAAACCTCATGACGCACCCTCCGAATTGCAAGCCATCCAGTCCACCTCGTTATCACCTAAAAAAGATCTAGCTAACGAGTCGTTAAAACAACTGCCTTCTTGCCCATCATAATCGGTTTATCTCTCAACTCCATGTCTTCCACCAATTTGATGTTCTTACTATCTTCCACGCCACTCACCACCCCAAATATAACAATAGAACTCCAAACTTTCCTTCCCACTTTAGATTTTGAAGAATTCAGAAGTCTATTGTTACAGCGCATTACCTCAGAATCGCTAAGAGAATTATAGGGAAAGAACGTACCATTTGAGATAGAGTCTTCTTCAGAGACGGGATTTTCTTCAGCAAATTTCTTCCGGTTCAAACTGCTACTCTTCCTTGGTGTTATGCAGGCAAAGTACAACAGAGCAATATCCACCTTCGTGCCTAAATCCTGAACATTCCTCATCTTGTTCCTTTTGGATTTAGCAAAATCCCTTTTGGGCTTTGAGAGATGAATTTTCCTATGGGCAGAATCGAAAGAAATTGGGCGTAATGAGTTATCCAGGTTCTCCACTGGCCCACCTATTTCTCAAATACACTTTTTGCTAAGTGTGGTCCCACCAACAAAACTATTATCCATCGGATTCACACTGTTGCTTTCCTTGGGCCTCCCTATATCATCATGGCATGCATTTAATGCATGGGAAAGAAAAATCATGTTATTTAACAAAAAGGCTTCTTTAGATGAAACAGTTACCACCTTTTTATCTTTTGCTCTAAAATTCTCCTTAAACATGAAAAAAATTCTAAGCCGCCAGACCATAGTTAACAACTGTCCTTAACTCAGCACCCCTTGTCGCTTCAGCTTCAGCTTCAGTCACAATCTGAACTGACTTATCTGACAAGGACCACTTGGAAGCACCACTAGCCTCACCACCTTCCTCCCCGTTAGAAAAATCCTCCACCGGAGTTGACAAAAAATCTGATTCGTCCTCCTTCCTAATAAACCTCACCTCAACATGATCCTTTTGGGTATGAAAATCTTCTTTCAAGAACAACTTAAAAGAGACACCATCGGTGATTACACAAATGGATTCATTTATCAGTTCTTGTTGTCTTGTTTTGATTAAGATCCTAGCTTCATCCATCTTAACTCTAGCTAGGGTCTGTTCATCACATTTGATAAATGAACCACGAGCTTCAGAGATCAATTTGAACAGCTTGAAACCCCAAGTGTGACACGGAATATCCGAAACTCTCAACCAAACTAATCATTCAAGATCGACATCGGAGGGTTCCCAAGTTCTAATGCAACTGAACAATTGCTCCCACCAATTTCTCTGTTCCTCTAAGATAATCTCTACGTCTCCATAAACTAAGTATTCAAGGATGCAGGGATTAGGGCCTAAAGTTGTTACTCTAATGGTGAAAATGCCTTCTTCTAGGAAAAGCTTCTCTAAACCTGGTGCAAAGCCCGGATCTCTTAGAAATCCTACAAATTCCCTCCCGTATCTGTTGAGATTGTCTTCCTCCAAGCACATCTTGAAAGTTTTAAACGCAGAGGACTCACCATTCTCAAAAAAAGAGGCCTTCCGATTCAGAATGACCTCGGCGAAAGAATGGTTATCCAGCCATCCTTTGTCGCGCCTACCTTGAGTCATAACTCCCTTGCCAATAAGTTTCAAATCCCTTCGGCTCTCCACCTTACTACAGTCCTTATCACCCTCCTTGGCTGTCCTTTGAAATCTCAGTAAGTTGGCGAACAGTTTTCTGCCTTCAAGAACCATACTATCGAGCTTGATAGCCAAAAGCTTCACGTCCGCCACATTGAAGAAGTTCACAAAACCGTACCTTCTCCCTCTCTTGTCCCTTTTGGGAGGAATAGCCACCTCATCAATCTCCCCCAACTCCTTGAATTCAAAGAATAGATCCTTAGCTTTCCAATTGTCCCCGAACTCCGTGATGAAGAAGGAAGGAACATCAAAACTTGCAACCCTTCTTCAATTCTTCCACCATCCGCTACGTCCCAAACCCCATAACCTCTCCTACCTCCAGTCTTCTTTCCAACCCTTCTCCAACCATCTTGATCTTGGACTGAATCTTGGAAATGAACCATAGCAGAAAGAAAAAAGAAAGAAAAGTTATAGAGAAAAATTGGAATCAAACCAAAATAATCGGTTCGATTTAATTTGGTTCGGTACGATTGATTAGTGTAAGATATTTTTTTTTCAAAAAACATATTCATCTTGTAACAATTTTACTTTATGCTATAATTTTTTTAAGCAATCAATTTATAGAAATAATAAGATTTGCATGAAAGTTTGAATAAGATCTTTAATTGCTAAAGTTTAAATGAAACTATTTAAATGGTATGAAAAGTATACATAAAGTATCATTGTTAAAATTTACATGAACACTTGAAATTATTTGAATTGATGTGAAAATTAATAAATAAAAAAAGTTATTTAAAAACTAATGTATTTTATCTATAATACATCCTAGTAAAAGTTTGAGACATTATCATGAAGATTTACAATAGTTTAGAGTGACAATGGTTTATAAAAAGACACAATTTTGAGTTTTGTACCTGACTTCTTAAATCGGTTAAATAGATACTTAATTTAATAAGTACCAAACAATTTTTAATTTCAAACTATTTTTTAAATTTCAAATAGCAACATGCTTCTTTAATCGGTTAACAAGACTTGACTTCAAAAGTTCAATCGGTCTAACATAAAAAGTATTGACAACTTTCTAAGAATTAAATTTTTATAGCTTTGTTTCAAAGACTTTTATACGTGATAATTTGAGAACTTTAGATATGAAGGTGAGTATTATTTTATAAGCATCTAAATTTAATGAATTGCTATTGAGTATATTAACGATTAATTTCCTTTACTTCAAATTATTTACAAACTTATGCATTCTTGATTCTTGATTCAAAATTTGTTATTCTTTAATATTTTTTTCATTAATAAGCATTTGTCTTCATCAAAACTAAGATAGATGATGAATATCTTCTTCATATATTGTACACCATCAATTATAAATACTACCATTTTGAAATCAATTTCATCATAAAAATTAAAAAAAAATACAATCAAACTGAAACTCTAATTCATTTTCAAAGAAGAAAAAAAAAAGAAGAAAATAGATGGAAAGAGATAAAAAAACCTAAAATATATGAACCACAAACATGACAACTGGAGAGGTTGGCATAATGGTGATTGTGAGTGGAGTGATGAAGGTGATATAGAATGGAGTGATGAAGGTGATCTAAATAGAGACAGAGACAATCAACTACCTAACTAATATTGGAACATGCCACCAAACACCCTATAATACCCTTCAAGTGAAATTTCATTAACACTAAATGATGCCCTTTTATGTAATTGACTAAATACATTTTTCATTACCCAGTAAAAAGTAAGGTTTTTGCCAAGTGGCAACTATAAGCCACTTACAATAGTTTTTCTCTATCTTTCTTTTTCAAAAAAATTCAAAAAATCTTCTGATAATCATTCCACTTTCCAACTACCCCATTTTCTTTCCCAAAAAAATTCAATAAATCTTCTGCTAATCATTCCACTCTCCAACTACCCCCATTTTCTTTTTCATTTCAAAACCATTCCTGTCTCTCTTGTTCCTCCTTTCTCGTTTACCCCTTTTCCGTTCTCTCTATCTCTCTCTCTCTCTCTCTCTCTCTCTCTCTCTCTCTCTCTCTCGTCTTGTGTTCTCTCTCGTCTTCAGGAAAGTGTTAAGTTGATTTCAAAGTTTTGGTTTTGTGTGATGTTCTTTTCTTTTCATATAGATTTTGTATATATGTTTTATTGAAAGTCCATGTTTTTCTTGTGTTGTTGATATGTTACTTTCATTCAAGGGTTAAAATTTTGAATTTGATGCGGTTGCATTTCAGTTTCACATAAGCATGCCATGAGTTTGAGAAAATGTTGAATATCTATTTTATAATTTATGATTATTCTTATTTCCTTGTATCTGCTTCTAAACTTTATTGGCTAATATCATTGTTCTTGTGCAAGGTTGATGAGGGGCTTGCAATTGACAGTAGATTGAAGAATTGATCCCGGTTGAATCAACGGTTTTTATGAAAGAATGGAGTGAGAATAGGAAAGTTTTTAAATTTGAACTAATCTGCTGTTACTGAATATTTGGACCTTAAAACATGCTTTTCATTTGCTTTGCTAAAGTGCTTTTCATTTTATTTGCTCAAAGAATTCCTTATATGCATCTGGTTTTTAACTGTTCTTTTTTACTTTTGGTATGCATCTGGTCTTTAACTGTTATTTTTTACTTTTGGTCTTATGTGGAATTTGTCACATTTCAAATGCTTTTTTCTCAAAAATAACATATATTTTTAAACAGGAACATGGCTAACAATGTCTTCACAGATCAGAGTTGAGTTGAGAGACAAAAGAACTATTTTTTTATATGCATTCACATTCTTTAAAACAAAATACAACCATAAATACTTGCTATCCTAATAAATCTAATAACACTAGGTCTTGTTCACTTCAAAGAATTTGGAGAACCAGCAGGCCGAGAATGACCATGCCACTAATCTCCTTATGATATACCAGCGGATACAGATGCTTGGGCAGGATGCATTGGACATAGGTATCATTGAGCAGGGAGGTCCAGAGGCAGTTGCCATTGTGGAGAGGATGGTCACTGACGCGGTGGCGTAGAGGCGGCAGAGGAGGTCCCAGGGAGTTAGGGTTAGGAATTTATGTTTTATTACTTAATTTTTTGTATTCGGGTTGTATTATTATTTTGACACTGAGCACGATCTCATTCAACTATTTTTCATATTTATAATATTATTATTTTATTCTAATTTACGTGTTTTATTTTGTCGATTCTATTCTATTTTGTCTATTAGTTTAAAATATGGGATTAATCATTTTTTTGAATAAAAGAATATCTCAGAGCATATTTCAGAGATGCATCTCCGAAATAATGGAAATGTGGAAATGGGTGTTTTCGGAGATGCACTTCCGAAAACACCCAAAAATGGGTGTTTTTGGAAATGCATCTCCGAATTCTATAAAAATAGGGGGAAAAAATTACTTCAGAGATGCATCTCCGAAGTCAGGGGTATTATGTGGTTTTAAGCAGGGGTTCTCATCCAAGGGGGGTGGATAAAGAAATTGTCAAAAAAAAAAAGGAAAACGTTAACTGAGAATGGGCTGGGTGGGAAATTGATATTCAAGCCCTCTTACTATACTACTATCGCTCCCAGAAAGGATAGAAGCTCTAGTTCTCGCGCTGCGACATCAATTGTTCAACTGTCGGAAGGAGATTCTATATTCAATGGTTCATTTTCTAACTGTATCTCTATTACAGATTCTGAATCTATGAGATGTAATGCTAGATTAGTTAGAAACCTTAATTCAGAAATGGGTAAGAAGGTGTGGAACTCAATTTCTAATTTGGGTGTCATTGGGAGAGTTGATAGAGAAACTAGTATCAAAGAGTTGGAGGAAATGGAGAAGAGAGACAAGAAGGGGACGGTAGGAAAGTAGGCGGTCCTTTCATTTTGGCCATGATTTTATGATCATATAATATCATAGGGGGTGGATTCTCTTCGAAAAGGAAGAGAATTAGTTTTTTTATCAAGTCCCTCAATATTGATATGAGTCATTTACAGGAAACAAAGTTAACTAGTTTTGATAATTTGTTGGCAAGGTCTTTTTAGGGAAGCTATGATATTGAATGGACTTCAAAGAATTCCATTGGTGCATCGGGAGGGATGGCGATTTTATGGGGGAAAAACACTATAGTTGTTAAGTTGTTAACTACAGTTTCGTTGAATCGGGGTTTGTGGGTATCAACGCCAACTGTAATGAAGGAGTTTGTAATTTTGTGAACATATATGCCTCTTGTAGAGGGGCGGATAGAAGGAAAATGTGGAGAACCTTGGTGGATACAAAATAATAGAGGTAAGAGATAAGAAAGACGCAGTGTGTGGTTTTGAAGGTGGACTTCGAGAAAGCTTACAATTGTTTTAGTTGGAATTTATTGAGGTATATGCTCCATAGGATGGGTTTTGGTGAGAGTTGGATAAGGTGGATGGAAGGGAGTGTTTTATCTAGTTACATGTATGATTTAGTCAACAGAAGCACTACAAAGGGTTTCAAAGTGGAAAGAGGGTTTCACCAAGGAGATCTGATTTCTCTTGTCTTGTTTGTTTTGATCTCGGAAGCATTGGTGTGGCTTATGAGAAAGGCGGTTGAAATTGGAGATTTTAGGGGGTTTAAGTTTAACGAAGAGGAGGATGTCAATATGTTACAATTTGCGGATGATACTATTTTAGTGGCAGATGGTTGTAGTGAGAATGTTTGGTGCATAAAAGCTATTCTAAGAGATTTTGAAATGATGTCGGGGTTAACTATTAATTTTCAAAAGACTAAAATATATGGTTTTAATGTTAGTGATTGGTTTTTGAATGCGGCGTTGGATTTTCCAACGTACAAAATTGAAAAATTCCCTTTCAAGTTTCTTGGTGTGAAAGTGGGTGATAGCCCTAAGAAGATCACAGTGTGGAGGGGTCTTATCAACCATTTGAAGAAGAAGTTGGCGGTTTGGAGAGAAAGACATCTCTCTTTAGCGGGTAGAGCGGTTTTGGTTAACTCGGTGTTAAATGCTATCCTGATTTACACATTATCTTTCTTTAAGGCTCCCTCCAAAGTGTTAATCGAAATTTGTAGCATTCAAAGTAGATTTCTTAGGGGCGGATGTGAGGATAAAAGAACTATTCAATTGGTTTCTTGGGCATTATTTGTAAACCTCATGAAAAGGGTGGTCTAGGAGTTAAGGATGTGGAGTTATTAAATAAGGTGTTGTTGAATAAATGGAAATGGAAGATATTGAAGGAGGATAATCCAGCTTGGATTAGCTTGTTGAAGAGTAGGTATGAGAATCCATCGACAAAGCTTCTCATCGGTTATGATAGTGTATTGTCCAATCGGGACTCAATTTTGTGGAGAGACATTCTTATTTATGATATATGTGTTTATGTGTAGGAAAATCATTTTGCGGCTATCATTAGTTGTATCGATCGTCGGCCATAGATCCTCAACGTCTTTTTCATGCTTGCTGGATCAATTCCCAGATTCTGAAGCTCACTCATCCGACATTTTTCGCTAATGCACTAAATACGCAAGCCACTGTTGCAGAGGCAGGTTCGTTGACAATGTTAGGCTGGAGTTGGAACGTCCCCAATGCAGTTCTGTATAGTCCAGACAGTGGGAGTTTTGTACAGTCCGAGAGGCAGGAGTTCATGGCAGATTTGCAGTTGGCGTGCTTGGACGAAAATGTCGTAGATTCGTTTGGTTGGAGGATGAAAACTGGTGGCATTTTCTCGGTTAAATCCGCATACAACATGTTTTGTAATTTTGAGGCACATTTAACCCTTTCGGCTGTGGTGTTGAAGGATGCCAAATTTCTTTGGGGCATTAGAGTTCCGTCGAAAGTGCAAATCTTTGGATGAAGAATTCTTTTAAATAGGATCCCGACAAAGGACCTATTATTCAAGCGGGGGATCTAAACGGAAAACAAAGATTTGAAGTGTGTTTTTTGTTTGTCGAAAGAGGAAAATCTTCAACACATTTTGGGAGATTGTTCATGTGTTGGTAGTGTTTGGAGGAAGGTGTTCGAGTGGATAGGTTCCATAGACGGTTTATCTTTGGGAAATTTTATCGATTTTTCCCTCTTTTGAGAAGGTGAAGAATGTCGATAAGAGGATCACCATAGCAGTCATATGGTTAGCAACTATTTGGTGTATTTGGCTAAAGCGTAATGCTATCATTTTTAATACGGTGGTCTTTAGATTTGATGATTGTATGTCGGAGATAGTTTTGCTAGCGTGGAATTAGATGTGTTCCTTTTGTAAGATGGCAAATCTAGTAAACTATTTTGTATGGAATACTCTCCCTCTTCTTTGTTTTGAGAAGTAGGAGCTTTTCCGTTGTGTAATCGGATGGAATATCCATTATACTCCCTTATTGGATTCATTGCATATTAAAAATAAGGATTTCATATTTGTCTCTCTACGGGTGTTTTTGGGTGATGAACGTATAATGTGTTCTTCTTTTCCATTTTTGAAGGGTTTGTATATTTGGAATATGATGAACTAGGGTTTCAAAGTAATCATAATTAACCAGTCAGCAGTTCTACAAAAATATATAAAACTTATCACAATTTAAGTTATTGTCAAAGTGGTAGATTATTTGGTTCAATAAAAGATAGATAGTATTTTTGATTCCTACTATAGAAATTTTATCACATTTTTGTTTTCAATTTTTCTATACCTTTTTAAATTTTATATATCAAAATTTTCATACCATTTATTAAAATACAAATTGAAGAATTACATTAAATTTAAAAAATTACTTTTTATTAAATTTTAAAAAATTACTATTATTCTTAGAAAACATTTAAATCTATTAAACTTTTTGCAAAATTAATATTTTATTTTAAAAGAAAAATATTTTACATTATTTTTTAATTCAAAAACACGTTAAAATATAATACAAAATATTATTCGCAGCAAAATCTGTAGAAATGTTTCCTGTGGAATTACCTGCAGATAATGTAATGTAGTTTGTTTTATTCATAATAGAATTTTCGTTGCAAAATTCACATAAACATTTTCTGCGAATTTACCTGCAGATTCTGTAATATAGTTTGGTTTTTTACTCGAAATATTTGTTCCACAAAAAATCTGCAGGTATTTATACAGAACTTTCTTCGAATTTGTGATCTGCAGGAGAATTTATTTTATTTTATTAGGTCACTGGAAAATCCGCAGGTATACCTGCAGAAAAAATTTTGCAGAAAATTCCACAGATAAACTTTGTATTTCTAGTAGTGATAATGGCTACCCGTCAAAGTTGTAGTCTTTTCCAATCCGAGGGACTAACTTTTACAATTACGTGAAGAAGCCTTTTCCGGCCTGAAGAATTAATCTTTACAATTACGTGAAGACGATATCCGATTTATATGAAGAAATTGTTGAAAACATTTTGGAACGAAAGTGCATTCTCAAGATTCCCTTATTGTGAAAGTAAATTTAAGATATTCTCCACTCAGTACACTAGTTTTTTGAGCTGGTCTCTCCTTTGAGGTTATACTCCCAGCAAATCATTGTAAGCTCTTAATGTGTTAACTAATTTTGAAGTTTAAATTCATGACTTTATAAATAGGATTAAAGAAATATAATATCTAATTTGCCACTACTACTCTAAAGTGGATAATTTCATCATTTGATACTGAAAATAATTCAAATCCAATATACAAATGGTTTACATAAAAATATAGTATGCAAATGGTTTATATAGAGTAGTACCTCTTGTCTCTCAGTTTTGTAGAGAGAAATTGAGATATCAATCATTTATATTTATATATGCACACCATGACAACAATATAGAGTGACACCAACATTAACCTTCATTTTTCCAATTTTATAAATTACTCAGTTTATTAAGAAATCTAATCAAACATACTCATCAAATTAAAACTCCGCATATAATAACAAACAACAATTTATGAAGAAATCTCATCAAATTAAAACTCCGGATATAATAACAAACAATTGAATCTTCATAAAACAAATGCATTAATCACTTTAAAATGGAGACCTATTATTGTTGTTTGAAAAGCACTCTAAATGTGAAAGCAAATCAGGTGTCAATCGAAGTAAACGAACACTTCTGTCCATTTTAATCTCTGTAATACGTCGAACTGTGGCATTATACATGTTCAGATTTTCAAGTGTAGGTATACTTTCATAGAATTGATATTGGAGCCTTGCAAGATTGTCTAACTGATTAATCTCATAATCTAGGTGACTGACATTTACTCCATCCACCTTTCTTAGAACATCCATAGCAATTTCTTCAACTAATTCCAATTCTGTTCTGTACATAAATAATTAGAAAAATAGCACTTGTAAAGATCTCAAGTTTCAACAATAAAAATTGTTTATATAATCAAAGATTATACAGAAAAAACAGGCAAACAGACAACAAGATGTTCCGCTACACGTTTTTGGATGATAAAATAAATCCTCTTACAAAAATGGAAACAAGTTGATTGATATAATGTTACCTGTTGACATTGCAATCCCAACCAGGAAAATTAGCAGCTTCTGTCAAACCTTTCTTCCATTCTTGCACCTTCTTCTTCTCCTCAAAGTTCTTCTCATGCTTAACGAAAGCCTCATCATAGCTTCCAGTCTGACTCCTTACATTAGAATCATCCACATCAAAGAAAACCGGCACTACAATTTGCCCACTCGTCTGGTTACATTCGAGTATTTTCATAAGTTCTTTCAAACACCTTTTCGACTCCGCGTAGTTTTTTGAAAAAACAACAATGGAAAGCTTGGCTTCTTCGATGACCTTTACAAGAGAAGTCGGTATTTCATCACCGCTTGTAAGATTGTTGCCTATGTAAGTTTTAATATTTAATCTTTTCAAAGCACCGTTAAGATGGCTTGTGAAAGTTTTGCCTGTGTCCTCACTTTTAAAAGTAATGAACACTTCGTGATTTTCTTGAGGTGTATTTTTGGATGAAGATGTGGAAGATGAAGCTGAATATTTATATAACCATGCCATGTTGATGATAGTTGATAATTATGTGACTATATGTTACCACTAGTTTATATATTTGTAGCACTATGCGAAGGTTTATGCTTCTATATGTAAACTTTGATGGAAGAAAGATAAGGGTTGTTTGTTGCAATGTTTAAAAACCGGACCCAAAGGTTCTACCGGTTGGACCTTGAACCGGAGGTGAATCTGCTTTTTAAAACTGCTAGTGGGTCAAATCCGGAATAATTTTTTTTTAATAGGTAATTGATTGATAAAACTCGCACTAGGGGTGCAACCCTTAAAAAAACAAGACCCTAAAGAGTGGTTGAAGCGGATAAAGGAAGTTTAAACCATTTGTA
The DNA here is from genome assembly GCF_029867415.1 of Vicia villosa. NCBI lineage: Eukaryota > Viridiplantae > Streptophyta > Magnoliopsida > Fabales > Fabaceae > Vicia > Vicia villosa. The sequence continues at coordinate 82,035,582 of NC_081181.1, read as the reverse complement.
ATAGCTTAGTCTAAACTTAGTATATCCAACGTACAACCATCTCCAAGAAAGAAAAACAATATTAGAGCAAATAACATCAAAACAAAACACCCCCTTAAAGATTATGGCATTCCTCATAATCCAAAGACACCATATGGTAGCTAACCAAACAAAATTAATCATAATTCTTCGATGGATATTCTTCGTGAAAAATCATTCAAATTATAAGAGGGGTTCGGTTTTGTAAAACCATCCGATTAAAAAAAATCATCAAATTAGACATTTTTTTATGTTTTAAAAATATTTAACATGTAAATATCAAAACTTAACATACATTCTCTAATCACTTAAAAAAATTCCGTATTTTTTAATTACAAACATATAGATTTCTAAGTTTTAGTTTTTCTTTCAACCTGTTTACGGTGATTTCCGGTAAACAACCGCTAGTCTTCCAAACTATAATAAATATGATTTGGTTACTCGCAGGATCGACTAGATTGATCCTAGGACACATAGTCAAAAAGATTGTTATCAATGCTCATTCGAACCATATTCGTGATTCGTCTTCGTCAATAAGCGTTGTTCGATTAAAGAACAAGTAATCTTGATAATCACTTTGTTATATGTAAGTATGATTTTAATGAAAAGATAAGTAACATAACATATGAAACTAAAAGGACTGTTAAAACGTAAAGAATCTTAGAATGCAGAAACGTTAAAGACTTTGAAAATAAATGACATGAAAGTAATTCGAAAGTAAATGACATTAAAGTAAAGATACAGAAATGTAAATGGCAAGAAGTAAATGGAATGCAGTAATTCTGAAAGATATTCGAAAACGAAAGATAATACACATGTATTAAAGTGGTGGTGTCATACGTACATTTTCTCAGCGAACTCTTTCTCTTAACTCTTGATACTTGAGTAAATATGTGAGTGATTTGTACAAGATGAACACACAGAATCCTAACATTAAGACTCCTATTTATACTAGTTTCGACCTTAACGGTCCCACACTAATCTGCTGCCACGTCTCTCATAAGAACTTCCAACGACGCCATCTGTTACTTGGACAGTTACGAAACCGTCTTCGAATTTCAAATCTTCCCGCCAGAGTCCGTCTTCGACGCGTGGCAGTGTATTAAAACACTACGAAAACACGCTAAGTAGTAATACTTGAATATATTTTATAAATTTTGTCTAAGTCCCCGAAGACACATACTTTCGCTAGCTTTCAGTATTCATTATCTTCATAACGAACTTAGAAATCTTTATTCTCGAAGCATGGCCATCAGTAGCCATCTTTTATTTTTAAGGGATGGCCATCAGTAACCATCTTTCCTTCGATTTTCCACTTCTTCGAAGGACAAATATTACAAGACGAAATCTTCAGCTAACAAATTGCCCCCAATAAATGCCTGTTTCGAAAATCAACAGAAATAGGCGTTTCTTGTCATTATAAGATTTCGTTTCTTATTGATCTTTGAGAGTTCCAAGACTGCTGACTAACGTCATAATCATTGATGATCCTGTTCCCGAAACGTCTTGTCATTTTCAAAGATGTCTTCTCATAACTTACATTCCCACGTTTTTGACCTTACTTCTTGATCATTACTCCTACATACTAGGAGTGAAGCCAATTTATTCAACCACCGTCGGATTAAATCACCAGCCGCCACGTGTTCTTTGGGTTTTACCCAAAAGATTTAAAAAGGGTTTCCGTTAAACCTTTAAATACTTGGTCTTGCACTTCTATACAACCTTTCATTTCTATTTCTTCATCTTCTTCAACAGAAAAACCAACATCCTCAATCTTTTCAAAATCTTGCTTTCTTAATCAAAATCTCTCTATGGCTTCATCTTCAAATGTTCTTCAACCTGTTCTGAAGCTCCAATCAACAACACGGTCTGGGGAACAAGAGCACATTCCAAACCCTAACACTGAAGAAGTACGCGCTATTTACGCTTCCCAGGTAATCATTCCCTTTGAACTTTTTGGAAAATCTCTTGCTTTTATGGGTCCGTTACCAGGTGAAAATATTTCATCTCTGAATAGATTCTTCCCTGCTTATTACAAGACTAGACCATTAGTTAGCAAAACTAAGATAGATGAAGATGGCTGTTCTCCCTCAGGAAAATCTGCTAACATTGAAGAAACTTCAACTGTAACCCCTTTGGCTTTGACGAAAATTAGGTTAAACTATATGACCAACGTTGTAAAAGTGTTTAGGTCAATTCCTTTAGCCAAAGATCCTGATTTGTACTATGCCTGGTTAGAAAAAGTAGAGAAACAAAAAGAATCCTTCTGGAAATCGTTAGGAATATACGATTTGATTCAACTGTCAAAAACAGGCTTAGAATATAACCAACCCATGCTAGTAGCAGCGGTTCACTTTTGGGATGCTTCTCACAACACTTTCCATCTCCCATGTGGAATGGTTACCCCCACTCTTTTCGATGTGGCTGCGATTACAGGACTTCGACCAACTGGCGAAACCTTCGGTCCCAATGAGATGGATACTGATACTATTGGTTTTAATGACTCGATAGTCACTTATACTGCATTCATCCAGAAGCACCATATCACCACCGAAACGACAGTATCCGATGAAGAGCATATTGCTTTCTTAGCGCTATGGCTCTCACGATGTGCCTTCTGCTCAAGATCCATACAAGTTGCAAAGAGATACCTTTGCATGGCTAATCAGTTGCATGCTGGAAAAAAGCTCAACCTCAGCCAACTGCTTTTAGGGTTTCTTTATGAAAACCTCAGCGAAGCTGCAAACCTTACCAAGAATTACAAATCCGGTATTTTGCTTTATGCTGGTCCTTTCTGGCTATTGCAACTGTGGCTTAACGCTACATTCGAAACCCATCTTCCCTTTCGAGGAAACGTCAATGAGGAAGATAGCAAAATCAAGAATCGAACTATAGAAGGGACCAGGTTAGCTTACCTGACTCCAAAAGAAGAAACTGGGAAGCTTCGTGAACACTTTCTGGCGTATTCAATGATGTTTGCCCAGCGTAATCAGTTCGATCCTTCTATGGCCCCGTTTGTACACAGAACAATAGGTCCCGAATGGTTTACTCGAAAATTCCCATCAACATCTCAGGATCAACAAACTGAGTCTATGGAAATTTGGAAAGCCTTTCTGACTCCAAGGTTATTTTCTCATCGCCTTCGACCATCAAAAGGTCAATGTATTCTCGTGTGCTATCAACCAAATTTGGTCTCGAGACAGTTTGGGTTGGTTCAAATAAAACCCAAGTGCTTATATGAGAAAAGGAGCCATATGTGTTTCCATACCTTGTACTTGACTGAAGGAGAATGTGAAACAAAAATCAACAAATACGTTGGCACCACCAATTTTTCTCCTATTCCTTTCGAACCTGCTTTTTACTCTACACCAGATTTTCACCAATGGTGGACGGATTATTATAGCTCCCAAATCTTTGATGCCGATAGTCTTGCTCAAGAACTAACTGCAGCTTTTGCTGATGTGCAGGAGAATTTTCACAAAGGTACTTCAACTCATATTAAAGAAATCCAAGCTTTTCAAAAATTCTTTGAAACTATCTACAGGCCTGATGATCTTAGTCGGACCGTTCGTGAGGCTGCAGTCATTTTGCGCAAAAAGTTTTCCGCCAAACTGGATAAGTTGAAATTGCCCTCGTATGTTCGACCAGAACTACGTTATGAAGTGGCTTTCAAACTTAATCCTCCAAAATTCCCTCCACTGCCAAGTGCGGATTTTGGTGTGGCTTTGAGCCCTCCTTTTCCAAATTGGTTTGTGTGTGGCAACGTTCTAAAAGACCTTCAAAACAGTACTAAAAAACGCGCCGAACGAGTGGTTCCGACTAAGCATACCTTGGATACTTTCAAAGGACATCTACATATAGATCTTGAACATGTTCGTGTCTTGACTCCAATACCTGAAGGTTTGGATTCAGACAATCTTTTCGACTGACTTTTCTTTTCTTTGCTAATATACTGATTTCAGTTTCAACTACAGCTGTTGCACAAAGGAGGAAGATTAAGGAAGCTCCTGCCCAAAAGGATTCTGGGACATCTAAGAGCAACAAACCAAGTGAGAGTGACTCCATCGTCACTGACAAGAAGCCCACGGTACATACCCATCTCATATTCTTAATCTTGTACAGTCTGTGAGTAGTACTCATCTTACTTATCATCTATTTTCCAGAGCTCGAAACCCCAACAGGTTCGAAGCGGAAAGTTTCTTCGACAGCTGCCTCAGATGGCGAAGATAAATCCCCTCCTCGTACTAGACAAGGATACAGGAAGAAACAAAAAGTTGTTACCCCTTCAAGAAAAGGGAAAGAGATAAGTCCCTCTAAAGCTGCTTCTCCTGGCGATAAGGCATCCTCTGAAGAATCTCCTTTAAAAGTTGCCAGCAATGCTTTCGTTGTTGAAAGTCATAATTCAAGTCCAGATAATATCCCAACCAAGGTATTTGGGTTTCACCCCACATATTATCCTGTAATTTTAACTAAATGATTGAACTGACATTTTACCTTGTTATTGCAGGATGATGCTGGCACTGCCACTTCAGGTTTTAAGGATCATGGCCTTACCATTAATGTTGACAAACTTTACGGTAATCGCCAATTTTTAACTTTCGTCAATAAACCCCTCAAAGGCTTATCTTTATGACTAACTCTGCTCCGTTTAATACAGATACCTCTCAAAACAAAACTCATGTTCTCTCCCCAGTCTTCGAAGATGCTAGGCCAATCGCCACCATATTGCCTAATGAACCAATCGAAGAAAGCCAATCCACTGACGAATCCCCACCTACTCACCAAGACAAAAATCTGGAAGAAGATCACCCATTCTCAGGCAGCGACAATGTGAACCTACAACCACATGACAGCGAAGATACTGCATCGGAGCAAGATGCTATGGAGGAGACTTCTAAACCAGAAAAACAAGATCCTCAAGGAACTTCGACTCTTGATACAGAAGCCATTCCTGGGACAACTTCGACGCTTGCCCCTGCGAAGCCTACTCCTTCGGAGCTGGAACAACTTAAGAAAACTGATCCTCTTAGTTTCCTAAAGGCTATCATGAATGTGAATACTTCTTCGCCTTCGGAACTTGATGTCTCTCCAGCTGTGACTGTAGAATCTAGTGACAAGGAAGATATTCCTAGCCTCCTTCGACAAATAAAAGAGAGATTCTTTGGGGTCAATCTTGTGGATGTTCTCAGCCGGGAACCTATTAAGAGTCACAACTTAAATCAACTTTTAAAGAAAGTAGATTTGCTTCAAGTCTCCACAGAAGTTTCAGAGGTAATTATTCTGCTAGGTTCTCTGATTGATCAACTCCAGGCCAATATTCTTCGAAAGCAAAATGTCGAAAAAGAGCTATCTGAGACAATGGCCTCTCATGACTCTTCATGGAACTCTGCTGTGGATGCAACGAAACAAGGTGAGGCCCTCAAGCTTAAGCATTCAGAAAATCAGAAGGCTTTTGATGATTATGAGAAGAACATCAACTCCTGGAAACAAGAGATAAAGGTACTTGAGGACAAGATAAAGGAAGCTGAATGTTGTCAGGCAGCCATACAAAAATCCAACCAACAGGATTTGCTCGAAGTGGTGCAGTCGGGGATTAAACATTTCGAGACTGCACAGAAATTAGTGCCAGAGATCGAAAGATTGAAGAAACAACGGGCACTAACTGAGCTTCATATGTCTTCGTGGGAAACTCAATACTTGAAGATCAAAAACAATCTCCCTGAGGATTTTAACTAGCTGTTTCCAATCCTGTAACTTGTTGCATTTTCGTTTTGTAATCGAAGCTTTTGTAGAAACATCTATTCGTATGCTTGACTTCTATTTTCTTCGTTTATATCTACAATGTTCGCCAGCACTACTTTAGCGAATCTTTCAATTTCTGCCAAAATATATCTTTAGATTTTCTACCGTGCTTTTATTTAATGCAACGTATAGACCCTGAACATCCTTCGCAGCATCCTTGCCTCTAGACTTGACGTTTCCACTTCTCTAGCCATAATCATTATTGAACAGTGACGTCACTTTCTCCAAAACGTCAATTTAATACGTGCGTGCATCAGTTTCATGATTACTTCTCAACTTCCAAGGGCGGGAAACGGCGGAAGCCATAACTTCTCTCTTTGGAAAACCAAACGCAGTCCAATCAATCATTAACAATTTAAAACCACCCTTCAGTATCCCCAGTCTATATAAAGGGTCTAATATTGCCTTCATTTCTTCATCCATGCGCTTTCTCTCCAAACTAAACACAGAAAAAGAAAACACACAACTTCTTTCTCAAAAACCTTTCTTTTCCTTGCAATGGTTGGACCTCTTTCCTTTAATAACATCAAAGCCCTCCTCAAGAACGAGTTCAGACTTTCTGAGGATGAACTTGTTCGTAACTTCATCAACATCGAAACCCTCTTTGTCAATCAAGAACTGGACTTCTATTTTGAAGAAGTCTTGGAGGGTGCTATCTACCCCAACATGTTGGCAGAATTCTGGATGAATGCGTCCCTACGCATAGATCCTGAAGGTAGGGCCACCATTGATTCTGCTATTCGACATGCTCGTCTTAGCATCACTCCCACCACTATTGCCAACCTAATGAGATGCAGTAACTCTGGGGAAACTTTTGATGACAACAGTTTCAACATGACTACTCATCTCATGTTGAGAACTCTTATGGATAACGACCGCTTCAGTGCCAAAGTCATCAGGATCTGGCACCAGATGCCCGTGGGAAACTTTCAGCCTCGGAGGATTGATGAAAACAACAGCATGGTTGAAGACTTGGAGTTTATCCTCTGTGGTCTTCGAGGGAAGAAAATTAACATTCCTTTGATGATCTTTAAAGGACTTGTTAAGGCTGTCTCTATTGGTGTCAACCGTCAAGGTAGTGTGACCTGTCTTCCATACGGGAGACTCCTCAGTTACATTTTCCTTAGGAAAGGTGTAGTGAAGAGGATGCGCATTTCTGGAGCCATGGATATGTTCGAAGCTGAACCCTCGCCTGTGCTGTCCTTGGAAGGTTTAGACCAAAGGATTAACTAGCAAGTTTTTATCTTAGGTTTTTTTTTTTTTCTTTTGTAATCTCAGATCCTGTTCTTTGGATCTTTTTGTAATGCACGTACTCTATTATGAATGAAAAATATTTTGGTGTCTCTTTAGACTCTTTTCCTTCCATTTAACAATCTATTCTGATTGTAAAGCCATTTTGATCAATGTGACATATATGTTTTGACACATGCCTGACCATTTTGGCTTTCGTAGTACCCTGAGTATCTACGTTTTTGCAATCTTTACTTCGTACATACTTGGTTTATATCTCTTCAAATACTTCCCGTTTACTCTTAAGATCCTACGATCTTCTGCTAACTCTTCAATTTCATAAGCATTGTTCGAAAATACTTTTAAGATTCGAAAGGGTCCTTCCCAATGTGGGGACCATTTACTAAGTGCCTGATTCTTTCGATCTATAGGTAAAATAACTTTCCAAACTAAGTCATTATTAACAAAAGTTTTACCTTTCACCTTTTTGTTGTATGCTCTGGACACTCTTTCCTTTTTCCTTTTTATCATTTCCAGTGCTCGAAGTCTGTCTTCGTCCAAATCTACTAACTCATTCATCATTAACTCCCAGTACACGTTGGGAGGAATGTCTGCTTGTCTTTGTATTCTTACCGATTGCAAATATATCTCAATTGGGAGTACTGCATCATGTCCAAATGTCAACTGGAAAGGAGTTGTATTTGTAGCTTCTTTTGGAGATGTTCGACAAGCCCAGAGTGCTTGATCTAAAGTCTTATGCCAATTCTTGGGTTTCTTTCCCACATGTTTCTTAATAAGGCCAATTATTATTTTGTTTGCTGCTTCAACCTGTCCATTTGCTTGAGCGTAGTAAGGTGTAGAAGTAAATAACTTGGAGCCTATTTCTCTGGCAAAGTCTTGCATTTTTCGTCCAGTAAGGACTGATCCCTGATCGGTTGTTATACTTTCTGGGATTCCAAACCTATATATAATATGTTTCTGAATAAACTCAATCACAACCTCTTGATCCACATTTGCCAGTGGTATTGCTTCGACCCATTTTGTGAAATAGTCTATTCCTACCAAAATGTACCTTTGACCTTTAGATGACTTGGGGTGAATTTCTCCAATCAAATCTAATGCCCATCCCCTAAAAGGCCACGGTTTTACTATCGTACTTAATTCGTTTGCTGGAGCGTGTTGGATACCTGGATGTTCTTGGCACTCTTGGCACCCTTTCGCAAACTCTATGCAATCTTTTAACATCGAAGGCCAATACATCCCATAACGAAACAAGAGCCATTTCATTTTGTGCCCTGCTTGATGTGCACCACATGCCCCACTATGTACGTTCGACAGAGCCAAGTATGCTTCTGCTTCACCCAAGCATTTCAACAATACCCCTTCAGGAGTTTTCTTGAACAATTCATTTCCCATCAGGAAATATGACAAGGCTCTATACTTGATTTTCCTATCTGTATCCGTCGAAGGATTTTTCAGATAGTTAATAATTGGACTCCTCCAATCTGTGTCTGCCAACGAGTCTATATTTAGTACTTCGAATTCTTCTTTGTTGGCATAACCCAATTGTGAGTTCTCTAGATCACTTGGAGAAAGTTTAGTCGACATTGCTCTTCCTCTTACTTCAATCAATTCCTCCAACTTTTCTTTTAATACTTTATATCCTGAAGCTAATTGTGCCAAGTCGTTTGCTTCCTGGTTATTCACCCTTGATACGTGTTTTAATTCCACATATTCGCATCTCTTGAGTAGTCTATTTGCAATGACAAAATACATGATCAAATTCTCTTTGATACACTTGTACTCCTTTGTCAATTGTTTGATGACCAATTCGGAGTCTCCTTTAATTTCGACTATGGTTGCCCCCAATTCTAACAAAGCCTCAAGTCCAGCAATTAATGCTTCGTATTCAGCTTCATTGTTGGAGCATAATGGACCTTCGATTTTATACTTGAGCTTTGTTGGAATTCCATCAGGAGAAATTATCAACATTCCAACTCCAGTACCCTCTCTATGTGTTGAACCATCGAAGTATAACTTCCAAGGTTTTAAGTCCACATAATGCTGATGATTCTCAACCACCGCATGGTCGACAATGAAGTCTGACACAATTTGACCTTTCATTGCCTTGAGAGGCTGAAATATTAATGAATATTCAGTAAGGGCCAAAGCCCACTTGCCAATTCGACTATGTAGTATTGGCTTAGATAACATATGTTTAATAACATCACAATGAGATGAAACGTAAAGATCAACTGGCTTTATATAATACTTAAGTTTGATACAGGAGAAATACAAGCAAAGGCAGAGCTTTTCTATATCAGTATATCTAGTCTCTGCATCATTGAGTACTCTACTTAAGTAATAAATGGCTCTTTCGATGCCATTCTCATCTTCTTGTGCCAGCATGCTGCCTATTGTTTTATCTGACGCTGAAATGTATAGGCGCATGTGCTTCTTCCCATTTGGGGGAGACAGAATTGGTGGATAAGTCAAGTATTGCTTTATCTGATCGAAAGCTTCTTGATGTTCAGCACGCCATTCAAACTTTCCTTGCTTAAGCCGTAGTAAAGGTGAGAAAGCTTGCGTGCGTCCACTCAAGTTAGAGATAAATCTCCTTAAGAAATTTATCTTACCCAATAATGATTGTAGTTCTTTCTTCGTGGATGGAGACTTGGTTTCCACAATGGCTTTTGTCTTGTTCTGGTTAATTTCTATCCCTTTTTTGTGGACTACGAAACCCAAGAAATCACCTGCCTGCACAAAGAAAGCACATTTGAGGGGGTTCATCTTCAAGCCATATTTCCCCATTCTTTCGAATGATTGGCTCAGATGATCGAGATGACTCATACCTGAGGTAGATTTTACCACAATGTCATCTATATATACTTGCATGAATGTTTCTATAAAGTCATGAAATATAGAATTCATTGCTCTTTGATAAGTTGCCCTAGCATTTTTCAAACCAAAAGGCATCACAACCCATTCGTAAGTGCCTATTGCCCCTGGGCAACGAAATGCTGTTTTGGATACATCATCTTCTGCTATAAAGATTTGAATGTATCCCGAATATCCATCCAACATGCTCAAATACTCAAAACCTGCGGCTGAGTCTACTAGCATTTCCGCTACAGGCATGGGATACTCGTCTTTAGGAGTAGCTGCATTAAGGTCGCGAAAGTCTATGCATACTCTTAATGAGCCATTCTTTTTAATTACAGGTACTATATTAGCAATCCATTCAACATACCTTGTAGTTTGGATAAATTTGCAACGCAAGAGCCTTTCGACATCTGCTTTAATCTTCGAGTGAATCTCTGGCGCGAATCTTCTGGGAGTTTGATTTATAGGCTTCTTCCCTTCTTTTATTGGTAATTTTAATTCGACTAAGTCTCTTCCTAGACCAGGCATCTCATCATAATCCCAAGCAAAACAATCTCTGTTTTCTTTCAGCATTTTGATGACCGTTGCTTTTAATTCTGGTTCTAGTTTTGCGCTGATATATGTTATCCTTTTTTGATCATTGTCTCCAAGATTTACTTCTTCAAGTGGATCTTGGGCCAACATCTTTATGTTCGACGCCATTGGGTCTTTTTCGAATCCCAAAGGTTCCTCGTCGTATATTGCATCTAACCTTTGATTTGGTTCTTCTCTTATGATCTCTTCGTCTGGAGCCGTGTCTTCAGAGAGTTCGAAACTCGTACGTATCTCCAATTCTGTTATTCCTTCTTTGGTTAGAACTGCATCTATCTTTGTATCTGATAGTTCGGCTTCGAGAGCCGCCTTCCTTTTCTTCTCGGCCACATAGGCCGAAATCTTTTCGAAGAACGAAGACTCAGACATGATTAATGTCATCGTCCCAGCCTGTTGGCCGTACTGTCGGATAATTCTCCAATGGTGTTGTATCTGCTGGACCATCCATGATCTCTCTATCCCATTGGAATCCATTTGGGTGTAAAGTTAAATAGTACAATGCATTCTTATTTGGGGTATACATTTCTTCTGCAGCATGACAAGGGCCTATGTTTGCCAGGTTCCTATCGAAGTTGGTTTTATTCACCTGGTTGACTTCAGCCATATAGTAACTCTGATCACCTTCGATATTCTCCACTATACCATCTTCCCTCCAAATTGTCACCCTCTGATGCATTGTTGAGGGCACAGCTGCTACCCCATGAATCCATTCCCTACCAAGCAAAAGGTTGTAGTTTGCTTTTGCTGGTATAACCATGAACATAGTTGGCCTGGTAACTGAGCCTACTGTCAAATTGACCTGAACGACTCCCAGTGTTTGTCCTATTTTGCCTTCGTAGTTAGATAAAACCATGTTATGTGGCCTTATATCCGTATCGAACATACCAATTCTCTTTAGCATGTATTGAGGCATTAGGTTCACTGCTGCTCCCCCATCAACTAGGACTTTATTAATGCCAACATTCTCAATCTTTGCCCTGATATAGAGTGGCTTCAAATGATTTCGCATACCCTCATCAGGCCTTTTGAAGAAAGCATTCTGTTCTTCAACTGCACCATTATTCAGCACATAGTAACACATAGGTCTGTGTTTTGCCATTTCTTCGATATCAGCCTCTTCACAGTCTTCCACTTCAGTTTCCTGATTAAACTCGTGAGGGAGTACGGATACAACATTGCAATTCAAGTTTATAGATGACACTCCGTCAGAATCAAAATCATTTGTCATTCTATCCTCTTCTTTCCAGGAATTTGAACGCATCTTTTCTTCTTCATCCAAGAGTTTTTCAGCTTCGAATAATCTGCGTTCCACCGGAGGTTTGTTTGATTTTGCCCCCTGGTGTGGGACTTGGTTGCTACTAGATTCTCCAGTTTCTCTTGGCCTGTATTCCTTCTGAGCCTTTTTTATTCTCTGATGCCTTCTCCACTGGGACCAAGACATAGGATTTTTTCCTTTATAATTCTCCAATCGATACGCCTCTCGACTTGGCCTTTGAAATTGTTTCCTATATGCCATTGCAGTTCTCCCTCCTTGGTCCCAACTTCGCCATTTGTTGGTTCTTGCATCATCTTGCACCCACCTATCCCTGGGTGCATCTGCGGGGATTTTGAATGTTACCCTTCGAGCTCTGGGGTGTGGGCTATCAGACCTCTCTGTTGGAGTCCATATGTCAAAACCGTACACGTTAGGACGCAACCCCTGAGTTTCTCGACTCATGTAGCAGTACACACGTTCGAATGATCGTGCTAGCATTTCATCATAGACTGCCCCACATCTGGGGCACAGAGCAACTTCAGTGTTTCCTTTGTGGCATCTGACCAAAAATCCTACTAAGCTTTCCTCCATCCTTGGGTACAGTTGTAGTAGGGGATTTGGCTCTCTTCTTGGGTGTTCCCATCTTTCACGTCGAGCCCTTTCGAAGTTGGCTTCGACCTTTCGATTCAGCATGATCGAACACCTTGGACACATCCATTGTTTACCACCATTTCTCTCATGGCAATTCCAGAGGTAGTCTTTGAGGCTCTCAGTTTTTGGAGGAACTTCGATGCCCCCATTTTGCCTCGTCAGCCATGTCTCTAGTTCGCCAAACTCAGACACTGGGCGTCTGGCGCTGACCATGTTAACCACTGCTGGAGGAACTTTAGAGATTTGGATTTTCTGGAGTTTCATCCTGAGGTCTTCAGTGGCCTCACTGTTTTCTTCCTTCGATGCTTCAGTTATCTCTGTTTTGGAAGATTCTTCAACATCAGTATTGAAGACTATGTCACCATTTAGGCTTTCAGTAGCCTGCTTTCCATTGAACATTGTTTTAGTTTCCACAACTTCGACTTCAGATGCCTCCACCATGTTGATATCTTCTACCTCACAGAGGCTAGCGTCAGCAATGTTCAGGGGATTGGTATCGACCCTCATGTGACTCTTGGTCTTGTCAGCAAACTTCAACCTTCCATCATTGATAGCATTTTGAATTAGATCCCTGAAAAGAAAACATTGAGAAGTTTTATGGCCTAAAAAACCATGATATTTACAAAAACCTCTTTTCTTCCGTTGTTCCAACGGAGGAATTTTGGAATTTGGAGGCAGTATCATTTGGCCATCTTTTACCAGTAAATCAAATATTTTATCACACTTGGTAACGTCGAATGTATAAGTTTTCTTAGGGAACCTATCATTCTTATCGTTTTCTACTGGGTTTTTTCCATTTGCAGGATTTAGCAATTTGCAGGCATAAGGTGGCGCCTCTTTCAACTCAGCCAAGTCTATTTCGACTTCTTCAGGGCTATATGAGTCATTGAAAGACTCATCATCAGCGTCCTCGGCTTCGACGTACGCTACCCTTTCCTTCTTATAACTTTTATTTGCCCTAACTTTTTATGCCTTCAGACGTTCGACCTGTCGAACCCTGTCAGCTAATTGGGCCATGTCCCTAAGGTATTGGGTATCTAGTTTCTTTCTTATTGAATAATCTAGACCACCCGCAGCCATCTCGACAAGTTCATGCTCTGGGACTGTTGTAAAACACCTTGATTTCAACAGCCGGAACCTATTCAAGTAGTCATCAATTGTTTCTGTGAATTTTCTCTTAACACTGGCCAATTCTTTCAAACTTATCTTAGTTTGGCCCATATAGAATTGCTCATGGAACAACCTTTCTAAGTATGCCCACGCATCTATCGAATTTGGTGGCAAAGTAGTAAACCAAATGAAGGCATTTTTTGTCAGCGAACTAGGGAAATATTTGATCCTTAAATCCTCGTTTCCTGCTAAGTCTCCTGCTTCTGTCAAATATCTAGCAATATGTTCCACCGTTGACTCATTAGTTTCGCTTGAAAATTTTGTAAAGTTGGGTACCTTAGTGCCCCTAGGCAATTCTGTCTGCATGATATTATCTGATATAGGGGATGTATAATTTGGACGTCTAAGTCCAGTACTAAGGCCATTATTGGCCATAACCCTTTCTATCATGGCAGTTAAGTTATTTTCTGTAGCCAGATTTTCTCTTCTGACTCTTTGGACAACCTCATCTGGGTGTTCGTTCCTACCCACAACCCTTAATCTGGGTCGCTCCTCCTCCGTTTCCTGTCGAACGGGGATGGTTCTTTGATTTGAAGCCTCTAAGTTAATTACTGGAGTTCCTTCGATCGTCTCTGTTCTTCGTGAGGGGTCTACATCCCTAGTGGCTGTCCTAGATAACGGAACTATATCTTGTACACGTTCCATAATGGGCCTCTCTTCTTGATTCGAAGGTTGTTTGTCTTTCCTTCTAGGTGGTGTTACTCCCATGAACTCTGCCATTCGATTCATTTGAGATGATATCTTTTGGAAAGTCTCCACGTTTTCCCTATTTGTAGTAGCAATATTTGTCACTAGTGGGTTTAAAATTGAAGTCAATTCTCTGGCCAAAGCCCCTAGCATATCATGGTTGCTTGCATCAATTTCTTGTCGAAATGCTGCTTGGTTATTTGTGGTAAAGTGGGGCATCTGGGTAGAAAAACTAGTGTTGTGTGCACTTCGACCCACTGAACCAACATTCGGTGAAAATGTCGCATTGTTAGTTGGGGCATATATAGGTCCTGCCCCTCGTACGCCTGTTCCATATTGGTATGGCATTCCATATGGATTATTTGGTCTCCATTCGAAAGCAGAATTCGTGCCTTGACCAAACAAATTGTTTGCAGCATTTGTCGAGGAAAACGGTACGTCCTCTGCACTTGTGGATGAGGGTGCGGTTGTCGACACAAAAACTGGAATAGTCCCTGAGGGTCCTGTATTATTTTCAGGCATAGCCTGGGAATTATCTGCAGGTCTCGATCCATTTGGACCCGTTGTATCCCGTGTTCCTTGAGTGGAAGTCAAATTTGCCGCTCCTGATCCTGAACCTTGTGGGGGATCTTGATCACCCCCTGCACTGGCCGTAACGACCATTTTCCTGTTGTACCTTCGTTTGGGAATCGGTTGTGCACTGTTCGTTAATTTACCGTTCCTAAGGTTCATACAAGGTCTTGATATTGTCTAGACAAAAATAAAGCAATTGATTAAAACAATTCGCTTGACACTGTCCCACTGGGCGTGCCAATTTGTTTACGGTGATTTCCGGTAAACAACCGCTAGTCTTCCAAACTATAATAAATATGATTTGGTTACTCGCAGGATCGACTAGATTGATCCTAGGACACATAGTCAAAAAGATTGTTATCAATGCTCATTCGAACCATATTCGTGATTCATCTTCGTCAATAAGCGTTGTTCGATTAAAGAACAAGTAATCTTGATAATCACTTTGTTATATGTAAGTATGATTTTAATGAAAAGATAAGTAACATAACATATGAAACTAAAAGGACTGTTAAAACGTAAAGAATCTTAGAATGCAGAAACGTTAAAGACTTTGAAAATAAATGACATGAAAGTAATTCGAAAGTAAATGACATTAAAGTAAAGATACAGAAATGTAAATGGCAAGAAGTAAATGGAATGCAGTAATTCTGAAAGATATTCGAAAACGAAAGATAATACACATGTATTAAAGTGGTGGTGTCATACGTACATTTTCTCAGCGAACTCTTTCTCTTAACGCTCGATACTTGAGTAAATATGTGAGTGATTTGTACAAGATGAACACACAGAATCCTAACATTAAGACTCCTATTTATACTAGTTTCGACCTTAACGGTCCTACACTAATCTGCTGCCACGTCTCTCATAAGAACTTCCAGCGACGCCATCTGTTACTTGGACAATTACGAAACCGTCTTCGAATTTCAAATCTTCCCGCCTGAGTCCGTCTTCGACGCGTGGCAGTGTATTAAAACACTACGAAAACACGCTAAGTAGTAATACTTGAATATATTTTATAAATTTTGTCTAAGTCCCCGAAGACACATACTTTCGCTAGCTTTCAGTATTCATTATCTTCATAACTAACTTAGAAATCTTTATTCTCGAAGCATGGCCATCAGTAGCCATCTTTTATTTTTAAGGGATGGCCATCAGTAACCATCTTTCCTTCGATTTTCCACTTCTTCGAAGGACAAATATTACAAGACGAAATCTTCAGCTAACACAACCATACTTCATCGTATGTTTGTCGTAGTTCAACTCGAATTTATTTTTTGTTGTTTAATTAAGTGTATTGTATTATTTATTTTTTTGTATTCTATCTTTTAATTTAGATATTCTTCATTATTTGAACTTAATTTTAATTATTATGTTTTAGTATTTTACATTTGGTTTGAATTAATTTAATCTATTTTACTGTAATTTTTTAATTTGTTCAAATTATTTTTAAATGAAGGTTGAAATGAAATAATATAACTATGTTATATTATTATATGTACAATCGAATATATTGTATTAAATTTGTAATTGATTTTTAAAATATTATTTTATTAAGTTGTGAATATATAATTATGTGTGACATATCAATTAAAAATTAATTTTATATTATTGATTTATTTAATAAATAGTTCAATCAGAAATTAAATCGATTGAACCAATTAAATTTTAAACCGGAAACTTCATCGATTCGATTTCCGGTCCAGTTCTTAAAATATTGGTATGTTGTTTGTGACAACATAGTTTTGAATTTCGTGGTTACTTCCTTATACGGCCTTCCATGAAAGTTTTATGATTAATACATAAAATTAAAATTTAGGATAGTTATCACACGATAAAGAGAAGACTTTATGTGTGAAAAGAATACAGGTGTTATGCATGAAACCCGCGGAGTCAACCATATAAGAGCATGTTGGTATTAGATATGACAAAAATATCTTCCATTTCTCGTTAGACTTCAATTGTTTAAGGGATCAATTACATATATAGACTTTGAATATGATTTATATAATTTTTTTTAGTAGTACTCTACCACGCCTTCACTTAATGCGGAATAATGGATGTTACAAAGGTTTGATAAAAATAGAGGTTGACTAATAAGTTAGCTGATAATTTATAGTTTATGACTGATGATTGATGGCTGATAGTTTATAGTGGATGATTGAGACTGATAGCTTATAAGCTAATTAAAGTGTTTGGTAAAATTAACGGTTCAATTAATTTATAAATGTAAAATGACATAAAAGATATTTCATGTATAATTATTTTATTTTAAATTAAAATAAATTATAAGGGTTAATAATTGATATTAATTAAAATAATAAGGATAAAAAAGAAAGAAAAAACAATAAGCTATAAGACATAAGCTAAAACGATATTTAAAACAGCGTTTGAAAAATAAGCTATAAGTTAGTAAAATAAGCTATAAACTCGCGATAAAAAGACCGTTATCAAACGGGTCTAAATTATCATATAAGCTTATAAGATATAAGACATAAGCTCAAAAACATATCTTACCGAATAGAGTCAAAATACTTGGATTAAAATACTTTTATTTTAGATTGAGGGTATGTGAATAGTGAATTGAAATATTTTGATTTAATCACTTTGTTTTTACCTATCTTTTATTTGAGGGAGTGTGAAATGAAATATTTTAGATAGAGGTTCAAAAGTTCGACCCACCAACTATATAACATTTAAGTAATTAATATGGCGTATACCTCGGTATTAGAGGTCACAAGGCAAATATGTGATCCATCCCAACCCATCTACTCTTGTGGGAAGACATGGTAAGTTATGTCTTCAGCATTTGAAATAAGACTCTTCAAGAAATAATTAAAGTATTTGTTGGATGGATCCTTTCCAACACAACAAAATGATTCAACCCATTCACTCAAGAACATGTCCTCCATTATAGTGTTTATATATAAATATTTAATTGGACAGTTGAGTAAAAATTTTCTTTTTATATATCAAAACCAAATAAACTTTCTTGTACTCAATAAAACAAGAAAAGTCTACACAATTTTAATAACAATAAAGAACAATTATACATTTTTTTTAATAAGTAGAACAATTATACATTGACTTTCACCAAAAAAAAAAAAAACTAAATCAAATATTCACAAAAACTTAAAAAATAATAGGTTTATGATAGCAATGTTAGCCCTTTTTGTTTTGAGGGAAAAATGTTTACCAATATAAATTAAAGAATTGTTTTGTTAGCATTGTATAAACCATTCACCATTTTAGACTATAATTTGAAAACTAGAACTACATCAAATAACATTTTTTATGACGAAACTTTCTCATCTGTCAATAAAAATCAAAGTATTATATTAAAACGAGTCATGTTTTCTTAGTTTTTAATAAAATCGAGGAAAAAAATAAATCAGGACACGCTTTGGATCCCACTTAAAGATGCCTATGTTTTATTTGTTTATAAGTGAATATTAAATGATCTAACCCTTCGGTTTCGTTAAAAACCGAGGGATAACATAATCATATTTTATTATAAAAACACTCGTTAAACAAATTTTACCTTGAACCTAACTCATATGTTGTCGCCCCAAACTAGTACGCATCATTTTTTGGGATGGATTGCAAGACAGGAAAAACCTTCAATGTTCTTCTATTCTTGAACAAAACATTTTTGCTGCCCTTGCAAACTATCTCACATAATAGTGATGATGTTGTATTTTTGGAACAATTCTCTGTTAAAGAATGTTGAAAAAGTTCTCTATGATAGATTACCAGTGTAGAAAATCATTCCTACTTCCAGATTAAACAAAGAAGGTTGTTTAACCTTTGAAAAAGAAATATGCAACAAAATCTGAAATTGCAGCAATGATGATAAATCTGAATTTTTAAAATATTTTGTGTAAACAATGTAATATTTAAAAAAATATATTATTCACCTCAGTTTTATTCTAAAACCTATCAGCTTTATTATTTTATTTTATTTTTCTATTTAAAATGAAAAATATGATTCTCCTCGGAAATATGTTACACAACTACAACAACGAATCTTAACCCTACATTCTTAAAGGAACAACAATCAACATATTTACAAGACATTAATCAATAATAAACTATCTACATCCACCACTATATATCTTTCTTCTGAAAGCATTTGCCTTGATAACATTTGCTCAAGATAATGAAATTTTGGAGCTTAAAAAAGTTTAGAAAAGTTTTTAATAATGGATTGCAAGTGTAAAAAAAAAATCCAATATTTGAAACTGATATTTCCCTACTTTCAGCATATATCTCTTTAAAAGTTGATTGCATCATTCCATAGAACTTTCAAATAATGAGCACAAAATGTATCAAACAAGATCTAGATTGGAGCAAATGTGTATTGTTCTCCGAGAACAACAGCTACCATGATAACAGTGCATTTGTTGTAATAATGCAATTTAATAATCTATGTAAATAATATAATATTAAAAAAAATCTTATACACCTTTTACCTCGGTTTTTGTCATAAACCGATGGAATATTTTTGGTGTGATCATTGAGAATATTAATCACCGTACTTAAACAAATATGCGTCGTCCATTTCATGATTATCTAGCCTCAAGACACTTCCATTAGTGATTCGCGTAAAACCTAACAAACATCCATTATAAAAATATTCAGAATATCAATAATTGTTAATGCAACATATAACATGAAAACTCTTGCTCTCCTATGGTTTGCTCTTCTCTCCGTTACCTTTTTCACAACTTTTTCATGTACAAACAAACTCTCCCTATGTTTCGTTCTTAAATAAATAAAGCTTGGTTCTCCTTTATTTCAATTAATTTCTAAAAATACCCCTCAACTCTCTGTAACTTCACCCACCTCCCTAATTTCTTTAAAGTCTATTTTATTGCCACAAAACTAATATTCTCATATTTTTTCTATTAATTAAATCTAATTAAATTACCAATCTAATTAAATCTAATTTATTACTAAACCATCAATCCTCGCTTATACACTAATTCTAACCAAAATTCACCAACGTAAATTATTAGACTAAAAACACACCAAAACTCTATATAAAATAATAAATATCTGTGAGATATTGGATCGAACTCTAGTATGGTCGAAGGGTAGCTTCTTGGTTCGACAGGATTAAGCATGAAGTCGAAGGTTGTTCACATGCTGGTGTCGAAGATGCTAGGGTTGTTAGCATGTTAAATTAGGTTTAGTGTTTAAACCCTGATTTGTTAACTTAGCTTGTTTATTAAGTTGGCTTGTGTAATGGGCCTTGTGGAAAAAGCCCATTAGTTAGTATGTTAGATTTTATTATAAATAGCATCCTAGTCTCTCATCATTGCTAAGCTGCAATTCCTAATTTAGGGTGAGAGAGGTTATTTGTTATTCTTGTAAACTTGTAATCTTGTTTTAAGAGAAACTAAAAGAATAGCAGTTATAACCAATTCTTGTGTTCTTCTTATCTTCCCTAATTCCTATTATATTTTGTTCTTGACATCGTTTTTCACAACAAATGGGTGCGGTGAGCATGGAGAAGATGCCTTCAAAAAAGTATGAGACTGAAAAGTTCACCGGAGTGAATGATTTCGGTATGTGGCGCTTGAAGATGAAAGCCCTACTGGTTCAGCAGGGTTGCTTGGAAGCGTTGAAGAGAGAGGAAGCCATGAATGCAGAATTGACGGCAGCAGAGAAGACGAATATGATCGAGAAAGCACACAGTGCAATTTTGTTGAGCTTTAGTGATAAGGTTCTCCAGAAGGTATCAAAGGAGACGACGACATCAGGGTTATGGGTGAAACTTGAAAGTTTGTATATGACCAAATTGCTGGTAAATCGACTCTACTTGAAGCAAGCTTTATATTCATTCAAGATGATTGAAGACAAAGTGTTGGCTGAGCAGTTGTATATGTTCAACAAGCTGATTCTTGATCTTGAAAATATTGATGTGAAGATCGATGATGAAGATCAAGCGCTGTTACTATTGTGTTCTTTGCCTCGATCACATGCTCACTTCAAAGAAACTCTCTTGTATGGAAGGGAGTCCCTGACGTTTGAAGAAGTTCAATCAGCCTTGTAATCTAAGGACTTGAATGAACGAAAGGAGCATAAACCTTCGACTGTTGGTTGTTAGGTGCCAAATTGTGTTTATATTTAGTTTAATTAATGGCACCTTTCGACCGTTTTTATCGGATATTCGTACAATTCCCTGAAGTTTTAGATAATTATTTATAGTTTATAATATTAAGCTTTCATTTTATGTTAATATGTGTTTTAGTTATGATTTTTGTAGGTTTTAGCCAATTTTGGGGAAGTTTGGAGCTTGTTTTGAGCTTTGCAAGAGAGTGCCTGGCAGAAGTATGCGCGCGTCGCGCTGGGATGTGGGCGCGTCGCGCCCTAGGCCAGATATTTTGGAGCTTCCAAGCAGAGAGTTGCGCGCGTCGCGCGCATGGGCGGTTTATAGTTTTAAGTGTATTGGCGCGACGCGCGCTGGAGGGCGCGACGCGCCCTGGACAGAATTCAGAAATGCTATATAAAGGGGTTTTCAGATATTTTGGTTGGTTGGTTAACTTTGAGAGCTCAAGAACACTTGTCTACTGTAGCAAAACTGAGAATTGGAGATTCGAAGCTTTGATCGTCGATTAATCGTCGTAAATGCTTGTTGATCTTCATCCTTTCCTTCTTAAGCAAGCTACCATTCTCATGGATAGCTAAATCTCTTCTGTATCAAGATAAGATGTAATCTTCCTAGCCTTTTGTATGTTTTTCTTGTGAATATATGTGTATGAACAAGTGATGATCAATATAGATGGTTTAGTTTGTTTATTAAAGCTTTTTCTTTGGTATAAGTGTTTGAGACATCAATGTTTGTATCTAGACCTAACTAATCATCTTTCAAACTATAAGTTGCAGACATGGATTTAGAGTTTGATGTTTACTAAGTATCGGTTCTTAAAACGTTATTTGTATTGTTTAAACGGTGGAGAAATCGTCGGTTAAACAATACGGTAAATCTAACTATATCGTTGCGGACACGGACGATATAGGTGTCGATACGTAATTATATTGATCGTTAGCAAGTTCATAAGCATCTATTTATAAGGAGACATACAAATTTAGGTCGATGAAATCAAATCTTGATACATTTTCTTTAACTTAGAACTTTCATTAATTTACTCTTTGCTACTAAAAGAATTGAATGATCTTTTGCAAACCCAAATTTAAAGTAACATTAACTCAAGACAAAGTAGGCTATAGAACGGCGGTGATATCGCAATAATCCCTGTGGATACGATAATAGCGAAAAGTACACCACAATACTCTTTCAACAAAATGTTAGGTGCCAAATTGTGTTTATATTTAGTTTAATTAATGGCACCTTTCGACCGTTTTTATCGGATATTCGTACAATTCCCTGAAGTTTTAGATAATTATTTATAGTTTATAATATTAAGCTTTCATTTTATGTTAATATGTGTTTTAGTTATGATTTTTGTAGGTTTTAGCCAATTTTGGGGAAGTTTGGAGCTTGTTTTGAGCTTTGCAAGAGAGTGCCTGGCAGAAGTATGCGCGCGTCGCGCTGGGATGTGGGCGCGTCGCGCCCTGGGCAAGATATTTTGGAGCTTCCAAGCAGAGAGTTGCGCGCGTCGCGCGCATGGGCGGTTTATAGTTTTAAGTGTATTGGCGCGACGCGCGCTGGAGGGCGCGACGCGCCCTGGACAGAATTCAGAAATGCTATATAAAGGGGTTTTCAGATATTTTGGTTGGTTGGTTAACTTTGAGAGCTCAAGAACACTTGTCTACTGTAGCAAAACTGAGAATTGGAGATTCGAAGCTTTGATCGTCGATTAATCGTCGTAAATGCTTGTTGATCTTCATCCTTTCCTTCTTAAGCAAGCTACCATTCTCATGGATAGCTAAATCTCTTCTGTATCAAGATAAGATGTAATCTTCCTAGCCTTTTGTATGTTTTTCTTGTGAATATATGTGTATGAACAAGTGATGATCAATATAGATGGTTTAGTTTGTTTATTAAAGCTTTTTCTTTGGTATAAGTGTTTGAGACATCAATGTTTGTATCTAGACCTAACTAATCATCTTTCAAACTATAAGTTGCAGACATGGATTTAGAGTTTGATGTTTACTAAGTATCGGTTCTTAAAACGTTATTTGTATTGTTTAAACGGTGGAGAAATCGTCGGTTAAACAATACGGTAAATCTAACTATATCGTTGCGGACACGGACGATATAGGTGTCGATACGTAATTATATTGATCGTTAGCAAGTTCATAAGCATCTATTTATAAGGAGACATACAAATTTAGGTCGATGAAATCAAATCTTGATACATTTTCTTTAACTTAGAACTTTCATTAATTTACTCTTTGCTACTAAAAGAATTGAATGATCTTTTGCAAACCCAAATTTAAAGTAACATTAACTCAAGACAAAGTAGGCTATAGAACGGCGGTGATATCGCAATAATCCCTGTGGATACGATAATAGCGAAAAGTACACCACAATACTCTTTCAACAAAATGGCGCCGTTGCCGGGGATTGTTGTTTAGATATTGCAAGCATTGCAATAGTTTGTTTTGTATTGAGTCTTATAATTAATATCTTGTTTCTAAATTTATTTTCCTTGTGTTTGTTAATTTGCTTGGTTAGTTTTTCAGATTACAGTTTATGCGAGGACGTATACCTGCAGATCAACTCCTTTTTGATCCTGAGATTGAGAGGACTGCTCGTAGAGAGAATAGCAAAACTCGTAGGAGGAGACAACTAGCTAGGGAAAGAAGACAACAACAAGAAGCATCTTCTTCTTCAACTCCGGTTGAAAACTTGGTTGAGGAAGAAATGGCTGCGGATCCACCACCACCACCTCGAGGGCCATGTGTTAACAGCCCTCGTCTCAATGCACAATTTGCTCGTGATCAGGCCAATGGAAGAAACTCCGAAATGAAGACGGGGTTACTTCAATTATTATACCAAAATCCGTTCACAGGTGCAGATCACGAGGATCCATTTACTCATCTAACAAAGTTCTACGAGATCGCCGGAACAATCGGTGCTCCGGAAGACCAAGAAGAACAGGTGTTCAGGAGACTTTTTCCTCATTCCTTAATTGGAAAAGCTAAGGAATGGTACCTTGATCAACCAAATAATGTCATGACAAATTGGAACGAGTTAGAAGAGAAGTTCTTGGATCGGTTCTTTCCTCACAATAGGTTCATGGAAGCGAAAACTTCTATTGCGGTGTTCTCTCAAGGTTCGAATGAATCTCTCAATGAAGCATGGGAGAGGTTCAAGTCCATGGTTAGAAAATGCAAAGGTCATGGGTTTGATGAATTGTCTCAAATCCATATCTTTAGAAATGGACTCCAACCTCAACCAAAAACTCTTTTAGATGCTACCGCGGGTGGTTCGTTGATGTCAAAAACTGCTGAAGAAGCGATTGCTATCATTGATAGAATGGCTTTGAATGATCATCAAGGGCAACACAACCGTAGTGCATTGCAAAGAAAACCGGGAGTTCTTGAATTGAACACTAGTGATGCAATACTTGCTCAAAACAAGTTATTGACACAACAAGTTGAATTGCTCACTCAACAAATGTCAAAACTTCCTCAACAAATCAAAGAGATAAATGGGAGCCCTTCTAAAAATCAACATGTGATGTGTTGTGAATTGTGTAGGGGTGACCATCAAACTGGTTTTTGTCCTCCACCGGATGAAGAGGTGAATTATGTGTCTAATCCTAATCAAGGATATGGTGGAAGACAACAACAACAACCTTACAACAATAACCAAGGTTACCAACAAAGAGGTAATCAAGGTTATCAACAAGGATGGAGACCGGAAGCGGGCCCTTCGAATCGTCAAAATCCTTATCAAGGCGGTTACAATCAACAACCTCAACAAACAAAGCTTTCAATCGAGGACACTCTTAGCCAATTCATGCAATTGCAAATTGCAAGCCAAAAGAGTACGGATGCCGCAATAAAGAACCTTGAAACTCAAGTCGGGCAATTGTCAAAGCAACTTGCCGATCAAAACAAAGGTCCTTTTCCGGCTACTACAAAAGAAAATCCTCGTGAGCATTGTAAGTCAATTCTAACTCGTAGCGGTAGAAATATTGATATGGGTGTAGGAGAGATAGTTGAGGAGGAAATTGTTGAGAGTGAAAAAGATAAGGTGATTGAAGTAGAAAAAAATGTTGAGGGTGATTTAGTTGAAAATGAGAAAGAGAAAGAATTAGTGGAAAAAGAAACTCTTGAGAAAGTTGTAGAAAAAGAGAGAAAAAAATTGAGTGTGAGTGAAAAGGGAAAGAAGAAGGTGGATGATTCTATACAAGTGAAGAAATTACCTTACCCTCCCGGTCCGTCAAAGAAAGAAGATGCAAAGCACTATGCTCGGTTCTTGGACATTTTTAGCAAGTTGCAAATCAATGTTCCTTTTTCCGAAGCATTAGAGCAAATGCCGATGTATGCAAAATTCATCAAAGACATCATCACGAAGAAGAGAAGATTCTTGGATCCGGAGGTAGTAACGGTGAGCTCTTGTTGTAATGCGTTAATTCAACGCACTACTCCGATAAAATCAAATGATCCGGGGCGGGTAACCTTACCGGTGTCTATTGGAAATGTCCACATAGGCAAAGGTTTGGTAGATACCGGTTCTAGCATTAATTTGATCCCTTTGTCAATGGTGAGAAGATTAGGAATCAATGATTTGAAACCGACAAGAATGACGTTATCATTAGCAGATAAATCCACAGCTCATCCTCATGGAGTTGCGGAAGACTTGCTTGTCAAGGTTGACAAATTTTGGTATCCTGTTGATTTTATCGTCATAGACATGGAAGAAGATCCTGAGATTCCATTGATCTTAGGAAGGCCTTTTATGAAGACGGCCCGAATGATGATTGATATTGATGATGGCTTAATGAAATTAAGGTACCAAGATGAAGAATTATGTCTTGATCTTTTTGAAGCCATCAAGCATCCGAGTGATGATGATGATTGTTTTAGAATCAATGCTACCGAAAAAGCTATTATGAAAGTGGAGAATCAAATGCACTTGTCGAATCCTCTTGAGAAGACTTTAATGGAAGCTCTTGAAGTTCTCACCAAAGATCAAGAGAAAGAAATTGAAGATTGCTTGAGAAATTTAGAGGCTTGTGATGAGATGAATCCATTTGAAACTCAAATTGAAGAGTTGAAGGATGAACCTAAAGTTGAAGAGCAAAAGGTGGAGTTGAATGTGTTACCATCTCACTTGAAATACGTGTTTCTCGGTGACAATTCTACTAAGCCGGTTATCATTAATAATGGTTTGTCTAGCAAGGAAGAGCATCGATTGAAGGAAGTATTGATAAAGAATCAAGAAGCAATAGGATGGGTTTTATCCGACTTGAAGGGTATTAGTCCGGCCTATTGTATGCATAAGATTATGTTAGAAGATGATTTTCGGCCCGTAGCACAACCTCAAAGGCGATTGAATCCAACCATGAAAGAAGTTGTTAGAAAAGAGGTTGTGAAGTTATTAGAGGCGGGGATGATTTATCCCATCTCCGATAGCGAATGGGTGAGCCCGGTGCATGTGGTTCCTAAGAAGGGTGGATTGACAGTTGTGAGAAATGAGAAGAACGAGTTGATTCCTTCGAGAGCGGTGACCGGGTGGCGTATGTGTATTGATTATAGGAGGTTGAACCAAGCAACAAGAAAAGATCACTTTCCATTGCCTTTTATGGATCAAATGTTAGAGAGGTTAGCCGGAAGAAATTTTTATTGTTTCTTGGATGGTTATTCGGGATACAATCAAATATCAGTGAATCCGGCGGACCACGAGAAAACTGCTTTTACATGTCCCTTTGGCGTTTTCGCTTACCGAAGAATGCCATTTGGACTATGTAATGCTCCTGCAACATTTCAAAGGTGCATGCAAGCTATCTTCTCAGATTTGATCGAAAAAAGCATTGAGGTGTTCATGGATGATTTTTCTGTGTACGGGTCATCATTTGACTTGTGCTTGAAGAACCTTGATGTGGTGATGGAAAGATGCATTGAAACAAATTTGGTTCTCAACTGGGAGAAATGCACTTTCATGGTGACGGATGGGATTGTTCTTGGCCACAAGGTTTCTTCAAAGGGGCTTGAGGTTGATCCGGCAAAAATTGAGGTTATTGAAAAGCTACCCCCTCCGGTGAATGTGAAAGGCATAAGGAGCTTCTTGGGACATGCTGGGTTCTATAGAAGATTCATCAAGGATTTCTCCAAGGTTGCAAAGCCTTTGAGTAATTTGCTCAACAAAGGTATGGAATTTAATTTTGATGAATCATGTCTAAAAGCTTTCCTAGAACTTAAAGAAAATTTGACCACCACACCCATAATTGTCGCTCCTAATTGGTCGCTTGAGTTTGAACTCATGTGCGATGCTAGTGACTATGCGGTTGGTGCGGTCTTAGGCCAAAGGAAGAACAAGCAATTCCATGCTATACATTATGCGAGCAAAGTTTTAAATGAGGCACAGGTTAACTATGCCACCACAGAAAAAGAATTGCTCGCAATTGTATTTGCATTGGAAAAGTTTCGTCCTTACCTCATTGGTTCTAAAGTTGTGTGTTATACTGATCATGCCGCAATCAAATATCTTCTCACCAAGCCTGATTCAAAACAGAGGCTTATTCGGTGGATTCTTTTGCTTCAAGAATTTGATCTTGAAGTGAAAGATAAGAAAGGTACAGAAAATTTGATTGCGGATCATTTGTCTCGGTTAGTGAATACCGAGGTGACAAACCATGAAAAAGAAGTGAGGGAAGAATTCCCGGATGAAAAACTGTACATGGTACAAGAAGTTAGACCCTGGTTCGCAGATATGGCTAATCACAAAGCATCTGGCTGGATACCGGAGGATCTAACTTGGAATCAAAGGAAAAAGTTTTTGAACGATGCTAATTTCTATGTTTGGGATGATCCTCACTTGTTTAAGTTGAGTAGTGACAATCTTCTGAGAAGATGTGTCGCGGATGAGGAGACAAAAAGCATTTTGTGGCATTGCCACAATTCGCCTTATGGTGGTCATTTTAATGGTTTGCGTACGGCCACAAAAGTCCTTCAATCGGGATTTTGGTGGCCTACTTTGTTCAAAGACGCCTACCACCATGTTGCCTCATGCGACAGTTGTCAAAGAACTGGAGGAATAGGGAAAAGAGAGGAAATGCCCCTCCAAAGTATTGTAGAAGTTGAGGTATTTGATTGTTGGGGCATTGATTTTGTTGGACCATTCCCTTCCTCAATGTCAAATGAATACATCTTGGTAGCTGTGGATTACGTGTCTAAGTGGGTGGAAGCGATTGCTTCACCCAAAGCGGATGGTAAGACCGTGATAAAGTTTTTGAAGAAAAATATATTTTCACGGTTTGGCTCACCAAGAGTGATCATTAGTGATGGTGGATCTCATTTCTGTAATGCCCCGCTTGAGAAAGTGTTGGAGCAATATGGAGTAAAGCACAAGGTGGCTACTCCATATCATCCACAAACTAATGGGCAAGTTGAGAGGACCAATAGAGAAATTAAGAGAATTCTTGAGAAAACTGTGTCTAGTTCTAGGAAGGATTGGTCAATGAAGTTAGATGAAACCTTGTGGGCGTATCGGACCGCTTTCAAAGCACCGATCGGTCTTACACCATTCCAAATGGTGTATGGTAAAAGTTGCCACCTTCCCGTAGAACTAGAGCATAAGGCATATTGGGCCTTGAAGCTTTTGAATTTTGACCACAAGTTGTGTGGAGAGAAAAGAAAAATCCAACTTAATGAGTTGGAAGAGATGAGATTGCATGCCTATAAGTCCAATTCGATTTACAAGGAAAAGACCAAATTCTATCATGATAGTAAGGTTAGAATGAAGGACTTTAAGGTAGGGCAATTAGTTTTACTCTTCAATTCCCGGTTAAGACTTTTTCCGGGAAAGTTGAAGTCTAAATGGTCCGGACCGTTTTTGGTCAAAGAAGTGAGAAGCCAAGGGGCTATTGTGATAGAGGACCAAAAATCAAACCAAGAGTGGGTAGTAAATGGTCAGAGGTTGAAGGTGTATCGAGGAAGCGATTTTAATCGTGAAACTTGCGTTTTATCGTTTGGCGATCCTTGATTGCCTTTGACCGTCGAGCTGACCGACGTTAAACAAAGCGCTCTTGGGAGGCACCCCAAGTTGTATATATTCACTTGTATTTGTGTTATTTTTGCAGGTGGGATTTTTGAGTTGTCGTCGAGCCAGAAACGATCTACCGGTATTTTTGGGCGTGCTGAAACAATGCAGTTTTTCTGCTGTTTCTGGTGTAGCGCGCGTCGCACCCATTAGCGCGCGTCGCGCGCTTTGTGAGTTCTAAGACCCCTTCCTGGCAGAGATGAGGGCGCGTCGCGCCGAGTCTGCGCGCGTAGCGCGCTGTGCGTATTTTTGAAAAAAAAATAATAATTTTGTTTGGGCCCACCCATGCTGGGCCAGACCCAAACCGAGGTTAGAAGGGGAGTTAGGGTTTTTGGAGGTCTGTTGCCTCCATTGTTTCACCCCTTTTCCTCTTTGTTCCAAGAAAGAAAAAGAACAAAACACACAAAGCTCTTAGATTCTTGCATTTTCCTCACTAATTTTCGTCTCCCCATAATCATCATCATCAAAGGTTAGTCTATCTTCTTCTCTATTTCCATTAATTTAAGTTTTAGTTGTTAGGATTTTAGGTTTAGGAATATTTTGAATAAATCTGAAAAACTAGGGTAGAAACAATCTTTTGCTGTATATAATGCTTGCTGGGACCCTTAGAAGGGAGGAGAAGCTTGTTCTCCTCTTCTGTTTTGCTTTAAATTGAAGAATTTTTCTGGGTTTCGCAGAGCGCGCGTCGCGCCCTGTTCAGCGCGCGTCGCGCCCTGGGTTAAATTTTGAATATTTTTTTCATGCATTCTGTGATGTTGTATAGGGTCTGTTTTGTGATTGATGATGAATGTGGATTGATGTAGGCTATTAAAATTGAGGTTATGCTAACTTTGTTTCAATTTGTGTGTTTTGTTTGATTTTAAATTTGTGCAGGAATGGCACCCTTTTTGAAAAGAAAGAAGGCTGGTTCTGGTGAGGGATCTTCCTCACAAGCTGGCAGGTTTGATCGGACGAGGTTTCTAGGTCCGGAGCAAGAGGCGAGGTACCATGAGCTTGAAAGCCGCGTTGTGTGGAGTGAACGCACGGTGGTTCCTATTGACCACGGCCTCTTCCAAAGGGCGTGGACTGCTTTGTCTGAAACATGCTGGGACAAGTTGTTCACTCCACCACAATTCTATCAGGTGGAGATTGTTAGAGAGTTTTATGCAAATGCCTTGCCTCCGAGCAGTTGGACAGGTACTGAAGCTTACCCGTTTAAAACATGGGTGAGAGGTAAGGCCATTGATTTTAGCAAAGAGGCTATTTTTGATTTTCTGGATAACCCTCTTGCTTTGGTAGAAGAGTGTCAGTACCATCCCAGGTTGAATAGAGGAAATTGGGATGCAGACAGCATTAGGGACAGGATTTGCAGGACTGGTTTCACCTATACTCTGACTAAAGCTGGGCTGCCAAAGACTTTTACTCGTAGTCAGTTGACGGAGGAGGCTCAGTTGGTGGCTTCGGTGGTCCTTTACAACATTAGGCCACGGAGTCACACTTCTTCCCTCACCATTGATACGGCAGGTTTGGTTCAGGGTATTCTGAATGGTGATAACATTGATGTGTCCAGGATTGTGGCGAATGAGCTGAAAAGAGTCGCCCTGAATGGGACTCTTCATGGAGATGGGGTGAAATGTAGGTTGATTTTTCCTGGTTTAATAATGGGTTTGTGCAGGAAGGCTGGTGTCCGGTTCCCAACTGGTGGGATGATCCCCATGGATGGTATTATAGATGATATTTTTGCTAACAGGTACTGTTTGCCTGGAGGTCGTCCTTTTGGTGTTGCTGCTGGTGCATCTGACCTTCCCGATGCTTCTCAGGCTGTTCCGGTTGCTGCTGCACCGCCTGCTGGTCCACAGTATGGTGATGCAAGTGATTGGAACTATCAGATGCATATGGCGCATCAGAGAGCGTTTATGTTTTTGCAGGATTCTATCCGGCAGCTTTCTCTGCAGCAGCCTGTTGGTTCCAGGGATGATTTATCGGCCTATGCTGCATGGCCTGAGGGCAGGCCAGATCCTGAGGAGGGGATGGAGCAGGATGATCCGGAGACTTCCGATGAGGAGTAGACTTTGTTTTTTTTTTATTATTGCTTTATGTTTTATTGTTTTTAGTTTTATGTTAGAACAGTTTTTAGTTGTCTTTGTTTTTAATTTTGTTCCATCCTGGTGGATGAGGTACTTTGAAAGGCTAAGTTTACGCCTTTGGATAATTAACACCGTTTGGTGTGGTTTTTATTTTATATAAGTTCAGTTTATTTTATTTTTGCATTTATCTATTTTTAAGTAGTTTATTTTAGTTTAGTGTTTATATTTTAGAAATAATGGTTTGACAAGTTGTCCTGATGATTAATTAGCTGGAACACAAATTTTTATTGCCACGATGAATTTGGATGATGCAACACAATTTGAGTGGTGATGATATAAGTTGAAAACTGTACGCGCAAGGTACATCCTTTATCGTTTTATTTATCAAGTACCTTTGATTCTGATGCTTTTAATTGTACAAATTAGTTGTCATTAATTTCTGTGGATAAAATTAGTTCAATTGTGAATCACTTTAGCCTAGCTGTAGTTGTGAGGAGACTTTCCACTGTGTATATATATAAATTGTGCTGGATACCAGCAATGTGCGTTTTAACTCGTTTTTATTATGATTAATCTTGCATTGTTATTAAATTGTGTTAAGCATGAAAGTGATCAAGGCGTTTTGTTCTGCACTACGAGTATAACTTCTCTTCCAAATATAACCTACCCGGTGAGTGTGTGAGTATTTGCTAACCACTTTGAGCCATTTTGCCAAGATTCAATCGGTATCATGTCATGCCTTATAATTGCCGATTTTTGATTTGAATCTTGATGACTTTCTTTGAACCTTGAAAAGTACCATGAAATGTGGTTAGGATTGATTCCTTTTCGCCTTAGAATAGGGAGCATTCGTGATTATGTGGTGGTAATATTCAAGTTGGGGAGAATAAAATTTTGATCTTGGTTGTATTGGTGTGTAGAAGAAAATAAATAATTGCTCAAGAGAGAAAAAGAAAAAGAAAAAAAAAAAAAAAAAAGAGAAAAAGAAAAAGGAAAAGAGAAGAGCTTTGTATATAGCTAGTTCTTTTAAAATAAAAAGATGAACTCTTGAGCAATAAAATTGTGTGATCGGTTGATAAGGATGTGTGGATATAATCATGATTTGAATGCTCTCTTAGGAATTGACCCCTTTTGTTTCAATGGCCTTGAGAAATGACACTTCCTTGTTAACCAAGCCAAGCTACAACCCGAAAGTCCTTAGTGATTCATGCTTATATACTTTTTATATATCTTATGCTTAGATGAGTTTATAATTAATTCGGTATGTTTGCGTCATTGTCTGGTGAGTGTTAGGATCCTCCATTTTTGTTCTCTCAGTAGAGAAATGCGTAGGTGTGATTCATTCTTGAACTTCTTTTGCTTTGTGGAATTTCTGACATAGAATTTGTATATAGGATTAGCATTGTTATCATGGTACTTTGATGAAAACTGGTAAGGATTGATCTTTGTGTACTTTTGGAATTTGAACCATTAAATTGTTCTTGTTTCTACCTTGTTGTTTCATTTGTGATATTTTGTGTTCCCGGTAATTTATCATTGTTTTGTTTGAGGACAAACAAGAGTTTAAGTTGGGGAGAGTTGTTAGGTGCCAAATTGTGTTTATATTTAGTTTAATTAATGGCACCTTTCGACCGTTTTTATCGGATATTCGTACAATTCCCTGAAGTTTTAGATAATTATTTATAGTTTATAATATTAAGCTTTCATTTTATGTTAATATGTGTTTTAGTTATGATTTTTGTAGGTTTTAGCCAATTTTGGGGAAGTTTGGAGCTTGTTTTGAGCTTTGCAAGAGAGTGCCTGGCAGAAGTATGCGCGCGTCGCGCTGGGATGTGGGCGCGTCGCGCCCTGGGCAAGATATTTTGGAGCTTCCAAGCAGAGAGTTGCGCGCGTCGCGCGCATGGGCGGTTTATAGTTTTAAGTGTATTGGCGCGACGCGCGCTGGAGGGCGCGACGCGCCCTGGACAGAATTCAGAAATGCTATATAAAGGGGTTTTCAGATATTTTGGTTGGTTGGTTAACTTTGAGAGCTCAAGAACACTTGTCTACTGTAGCAAAACTGAGAATTGGAGATTCGAAGCTTTGATCGTCGATTAATCGTCGTAAATGCTTGTTGATCTTCATCCTTTCCTTCTTAAGCAAGCTACCATTCTCATGGATAGCTAAATCTCTTCTGTATCAAGATAAGATGTAATCTTCCTAGCCTTTTGTATGTTTTTCTTGTGAATATATGTGTATGAACAAGTGATGATCAATATAGATGGTTTAGTTTGTTTATTAAAGCTTTTTCTTTGGTATAAGTGTTTGAGACATCAATGTTTGTATCTAGACCTAACTAATCATCTTTCAAACTATAAGTTGCAGACATGGATTTAGAGTTTGATGTTTACTAAGTATCGGTTCTTAAAACGTTATTTGTATTGTTTAAACGGTGGAGAAATCGTCGGTTAAACAATACGGTAA
Organism: Vicia villosa; assembly: GCF_029867415.1. Classification (NCBI taxonomy): domain Eukaryota; kingdom Viridiplantae; phylum Streptophyta; class Magnoliopsida; order Fabales; family Fabaceae; genus Vicia; species Vicia villosa. The sequence goes on along the minus strand of NC_081181.1, from coordinate 82,002,008 downwards.
ATCTAACTATATCGTTGCGGACACGGACGATATAGGTGTCGATACGTAATTATATTGATCGTTAGCAAGTTCATAAGCATCTATTTATAAGGAGACATACAAATTTAGGTCGATGAAATCAAATCTTGATACATTTTCTTTAACTTAGAACTTTCATTAATTTACTCTTTGCTACTAAAAGAATTGAATGATCTTTTGCAAACCCAAATTTAAAGTAACATTAACTCAAGACAAAGTAGGCTATAGAACGGCGGTGATATCGCAATAATCCCTGTGGATACGATAATAGCGAAAAGTACACCACAATACTCTTTCAACATTGGTGAAGGTTTGTCCGTTAAAGGAAAATTATTGCGAAAGGATGGTAAGTTCGACAAGAAGAAGGGCAAAAACCAGTCGAAGTCTTACAGTGGCGAAGTATCTGGCATTCGATGCTATCATTGTAAGAAGGAGGGTCAACAAGAAAGGTGTGCCCTGAACGCCTGAAAGATCATGGAGGTAAGGATAATGGCAATGCAGCCATTGTTCAAGATGATTTTGAATCATCTGATGTTCTTGTGGTTTCAAGCAGTGACTCGAGAAGAGAGTGGATAATGGATTCAGGTTACACTTGGCACATGACTCCAAACAAAGACTTGTTCGAGGAATTATGTGATCAAGATGGTGGATCAGTATTGCTGGGAAACAACAAGGCTTGCAAAATTGCAGGTGTTGGATATGTGAGATTCAAGCTCCACGATGAGTCAATAAGGTTGTTGACTGAAGTCAGGTATGTTTCTGACTTGAAGATAAATCTTCTTTCTCTTAGTGAACTCGACAAGAAAGGATATGTTTTCCAAGGTGAGAAAAGTATCCTAAGAGTCATGAAGGGGTCGAAGGAAGTCTTGAGAGGCGTGAAGAAACAGGGCTTGTATACCCTTGAGGCTGAAGTTGTAAGTGGTTCGATAAATGTTGCATCCACGAAACCTTTGTCGAAGACAGAAATCTGGCACATGAGATTGGGTCATGCCAGTGAAAGGGGTCTGATCGAATTAGGGAAACATAATCTTCTTGGTGGAGACAAAGTCGAAAAGTTGAAGTTTTGTGAACCCTGTGTATTTGGAAAATCTTGCAGAGTGAAGTTCAACAAAGGAAAATAAAGATCACATGGATCCCTTGATTACATCCATGCTGATCTTTGGGGGCCTGCAAGGTGTCCATCACATTCAGGAGCAAGGTATTTTCTATCCATAGTTGATGATTATTCCAGGAAGTTATGGGTATTCATCCAGAAGACTAAGGATGAAACTTTTGAGAATTTCAAAAGTTGGAAGACTCTGGTCGAAAATCAGACTGGCAGAAAGGTCAAGAGGTTGAGAACCGACAATGGCCTTGAGTTTTGCAATAAGGCGTTCGACAGTTTTTATGCAGCCTCTAGTATTGCAAGGCACAGAACTACTGCAGGTACTCCATAACAAAATGGTTTGGCTGAAAGGTTTAATTAAACTATTTTGGAGAGAGTCAGATGCAGGTTGACTAATGCTGGACTAAAGAAGGTGTTCTGGGCTGAGGCTGTTTCGACAGCAACATATGTGATAATCAGATGTCCTTCGACAGTGTTATATATAAAGACACCTAAAGAAGTTTGGTCAGGACATCAACCAGATCTTGACAAACTGAGAGTATTTGGCTGCGTGGCCTATGCTCACATTAGGCAAGACAAGGTCGAACCTAGAGCTCTGAAATGCATGTTCATGGGATACCCTGAAGGAGTCAAAGTTTATAGCCTATGGTGCCAAGAGCCAGGTCACGGGAGGTGTATCACCAGTCGAGATGTAGTTTTCAATGAAGGTGAAATGGCTTTCAAGAAAACTGATGATGATGATGATGGTCGAAGTGCAGAAGAGCTATAACAGACAGAGATTCTTGTTGAGGTGGAGCATGTTGATGCTGAATTGCATATCCCTGATGAAGTCGAAGAAGAAGCAGAAGATGCTAAGGATGAGGAAACTGTCGATGACTACCTATTGTCGAGAGATAGGTCGAGAAGAGTCATCAAGGCACCTCAGAGACTTGGGTATGCAGATTTTATAGCTTATGCCTTAATCTCTGCAAGTGAGGTTCTAGACGAAGAACCTAGAGATTATAAGGAAGTTATGAGGAGTCGAAATAAGCCTGAATGGCTGAAGGCCATGGATGATGAGATGAAATCCCTTCATGATAATCATACTTGGGAACTGATCAAGAAACCTATTGGGGCAAGGTTAGTCAGCTGTAAATGGATTTTCAAAGTTAAGGAAGGAATTGAAGGAGTGACGTTGAAAAGATACAAGGCAAGGTTAGTTGCAAGGGGTTTCACTCAAAAAGAAGGTGTCGACTTCAATGATGTGTTTTCTCCTGTTGTGAAGCATAGGTCCATTCAAATGTTGCTTGCCATGGTGGCACAGTTCGACCTTGAATTGGAACAGATGGATGTGAAGACTGCGTTCTTGTATGGTGATCTAGATGAAACGATCCTGATGAGGCAACCTGAAGGGTATGTCGAAGAGGGGAAGGAAGATTATGTGTGCAAGCTAAATAGATCTTTATATGGACTGAAAAAATCTCCTCGACAGTGGAATAGGAAATTCGACAAGTTCATGGCACGCATAAGTTTTATTAGAAGTCAGTTCGACCAATGCGTTTACTTCAGATTTCGACCTGGTAATTCATTTGTTATTTTGTTGCTTTATGTGGATGACATTCTCATAGCAAGCAACAATGTTGAAGATGTGACGAGAGTGAAGGCTGAACTCAATAAGGAGTTCGATATGAAGGATCTGGGAGCTGCTTCTAGGATTCTTGGAATTGACATTCGAAGAGATAGAAAGAAGTCGAAGTTATGCTTATCTCAAGAGGCATATCTACGAAAGATTCTCGAAAAGCTTGGTATGTCGAATTCGAAGCCTGTTGTGACTCCGACAAACCCTTAATTCAAGCTGAGTATTGATCAGTGTCCCAGTACTGATGTCGAAAGAGCCTATATGAATGGAATATTATATGCTAATATAGTTGGTTCTTTGATGTATGCTATGGTCTGCACTAGACCAGACATAGCATATGCAGTAAGTCTTGTAAGCAGGTACATGGCGAATCCTGGAAAGGCTCACTGGCAAGCATTGAAGTGGATTTTAAGGTACATAAATGGGTCTCTGAACAGGGTCCTAATTTATGGTGGAGCCTTGGGTGAAGATAATAAAGCAGCAATTGAAGGATATGTCGACTCTGATTATGCAGGTTGTATGGATTCTTGAAAGTCTATTTCTGGATAAGTTTTCACCATGTTTGGCACAACAATTAGTTGGAAAGCAACACTTCAGAAGGTTGTTACTCTATCAACTACTGAAGCGGAGTATATTGCTCTAACTGAAGCTGTGAAAGAAGCATTGTGGCTTGAAGGTTTTTCTAAAGAGCTGGCACTTCAAGGTAAAGGTATCACTGTTAAATGTGATAGTCAAAGTGCAATACATCTGTCGAAGAACTCAGCCTATCATGAGGGAACTAAGCACATTGATGTGAGGCTGCATTTTGTCAGAGGAGTAATCGAGCGTGGAGAGTCCATGTGCTGAAGGTTTCGACTGAGCACAATGCTGCTGATATGATCACAAAGACATTGCCAAGTTGCAAGTTTTTCCACTGTATGCAATTGATAAAGCTGCATGAAGAAAGCTAGTTTGTTCCCTTGATGTTGTAGAGTTAGATCCAAGGTGGAGATTTGTGAGATATTGGATCGAACTCTATTATGGTCGAAGGGTAGCTTCTTGGTTCTACAGGATTAAGCATGAAGTCGAAGGTTGTTCACATGCTGGTGTCGAAGATGCTAGGGTTGTTAGCATGTTAAATTAGATTTAGTGTTTAAACCCTAATTTGTTAAGTTAGCTTGTTTGTTAAATTGGCTTGTGTAATGGGCCTTGTGGAAAAAGCCTACTAGTTAGTATGTTAGGTTTTATTATAAATAGCATACTAGTCTCTCATCATTGCTAAGCTGCAAATCCTAATTTAGGGTGAGAGAGGTTATTTGTTATTCTTGTAAACTTGTAATCTTGTTTTAAGAGAAAGTAAAAGAATAGCAGTTATAACCAATTCTTGTGTTCTTCCTATCTTCCCTAATTCCTATTATATTTTGTTCTTGACATCGTTTTTCACAAAAATATCAAAATTCAAAGTGTTACAATTCTACCCCACTTAAAAAAATTTCGCCATTGAGAATTACCTGAAGAAAACTATAGCACCCTGACTTTAATTTATTATTAGGGAAAATACCCTTTTGCGTCCTTTAACTTTGCCTCGGGGTCCATTATGGTCCCTTAACTTTTAAAAAGTTCAAATCAATCCCTTAAGTCTTAAAAACGGAGCACGTTAGTCCTTTCCGTTAGAACTGTTAGTCAAAGTCAAAATTAGGATCCAGTTGGCATACATGTGGTGCTGATATGGATAAAACATTATATTTATTTCAAAATAACAACAAAAATTTCTCAAACCCAGAAATCACAATTATCTTCTTCATCTCAAACCCAGAAATAACAAAAAAAAAATTACTCAAACCCAAAAATCACAATGATCTTGTTCATCTCAATCATCTCTTTTTCACCATAACTTTCATTCCAAAAATCACAATTCCAAAACCACATCTGAACCGAATCATCACCAAGGATCACCATAAGCTACATATCTTCAATCTTTTGCAGAAGATCTCGCAGCCAATGCATCGCACCTCCAACATCATCAACCTTCAACGTAACAACAATTCTTCAATCATAATCATCCTCATCTGTTCAACAGATCCATAATAACCCAGGTGAACGGTAAGTTGAATTTGCGTTTGGAGAGGATGCGCGAGCTTTGATCTGTGAGGGAGATTATCAGAAATATTTGGGATTGAGAGGTGAGAGGTGAGAGATGAGAGGGATTGAGATAAGGGATGTGTTCTGCAGTGGTGGCGTGGTTGGATTTAAAACCCTAATCCCCAATTCCTTTAATGTTATTCTTTTCTTTTATTTTAATTAATATTGTTTCAGTTGTTTCAGTTCTTGAATATTGCTATGCATCCTGAGACGTGGTTGGATTTTCCCATTGATGAGGAAGATGATACTGATGGTAATCTTCTTCAATTGAGATGATTGTAACTTTTTTTTAGTTTGAAATTGATAAAATGCTATGTTAGCCTTTTTATATGGTAGACTTATCTGTTCTTTGATTTGGTTAAATTATTTTGGTTATTTGTTACGTGACTTGATTTGTGTAATGATGAATTTTGATTGTATATGTTTTTTGTTGCAGATTTTGGTTTATGAGATTAGGGGTGTTTTGAAGAAGATGAAGAATATATTAAAACCTAAAAATTCTCAATTAGTGTCTGATTTTCTGTCACTATATCGGTCACAAAAATTGAATTTTACATGTCACCTGCCACATCAGCAAAAGTTAACACCGTTATTGACATTTGGACGGAAAGGACCTACGTGCTCCGTTTTTAAGACTTAAGGGATTGATTTGAATTTTTTAAAAGTTAAGGGACCATAATGGACCCCGAGACAAAGTTAAGGCACGAAAAAGGGTATTTTCCCTTATTATTAAATTATTTTATTTAATTGAGTGATAATATGTGTCTTTCTTGAATAATTAAATTTATTCTAGCTTTTTGAATGATTTAGTATTTTGTGAGATTTAGGGGAATTTTAATTATTTAGAGGCAAATAGGGAAATTAGTTGAATTAAAATAAAATAGATATTTTTAGAGTTTTATTATAAATTAGATTTTGATATTGGTGGGATTTTATTTAATAAAATACAATGTTGTTTTTTTATAAAATCAGATAGTTGTGGATGTGAGTAGCTTAGAAGAGTGTGAGTACCAATAGCAACTTTTAAATTTACATACATAGTTAACGTGAGGGACTTGGGAAGTTACATGAAGAGTTGGAAATTTGGGAAAAGAGACGAATCTGAATTGGGAAGAGAATAGAGCTTAGAGCAATCGTGAGAAATCCATCATGCTTCAAACTTCGAGGTAAGGGAGGATTTCTGTACTCTGGGTGACTATAGGCAGTCATGATATTGAGGGGTACTTACCCTCATTTTTTTATAAGCCATGTACTTACCCTCATATCACCTCCATTTTATTCTATGTGGTTTTTGTTTTTGTTTATGGCCAAAAAAGTTTGGCTAAAATCCTTTTGAACACTAATTGATAGGTTGCTCTTTATCTTGTGTTGTACTGAAATATACATATGAATATGTAAATGTAGTTATTCCTATTTTGGGGTTTTTGTAATGATTAAATTATCTCTGTGAAATGTGAATTTGTGATCGATCGCATTTAGTTTGTTTTTCTAAATATCGTAAAATGTCAGAATAATTTAATTTTTTAGAAAATAAAAAAATCAGGATTTAGGGGGGAGGCTGCACCGGTGGGCAGGTGGCTGCGTAGTACACGATCACAGAAGGGGGATCTGAGAGACACCCCTGAAAGCTGCGGTTGGGGGCGCGCGACGCTTCCGGCTGGGCCGTTGGTCGACTGAGCTGCTGCAGCGTAACACTATTTCATGGAGTGGGCGACGATCTGCGACGCGGCGGAGAAAGTGACAGTTAGCGACGAAGTAAATTCGGGCGGCGGAGGGAGTTATTACAGCGACCGCAGATCGACGGTGTGGGTTCGACGGGGAGGCGTTTTGGGTGTTTTCGAATTCGAGGGTTAGTTCGGTGAATTTCGAGTAATTTTGGATGTTAGTTACTTTTAGTTACCCTTTTGATAATTTTGAGGATAATTTTTACTTAGAATTAATTTGACTATTATTCGAGTCAAACTGCCAACTACTAAGAGTTCAATAGAATTATCACTCGTGAAGTTGTTAGTAGAATATTTTTGAGCATTTTAGAGTACTCTAGAGTTGCATTAGTGTTATAAGGATTGTTCTAGAGTTGTGTAGAGTTTCCTTGAGAACTATGTTTGATTATATAAACAAATTGTTATAACTTTTGATGAGCTATGAGTATAAGATAAAAATAATAACTACTATGTTAAGATGATTGGAGTATATTGGTTGAGATGATTTGAGTTATCGAGTAATAAAACAATTTTACTCTATTCTTGATTATTAAATTTAATTATATAAATATTTTGAGTTGAGTAATTAGATGAATTACAGTGTGACCTTATATTGGCGAGATTAGGGTTCATAGAGGAACCTGTTTTTGAGAATTATTTTGTTGTTGTTGTTGTTGTTTAATTTTATGATTGTTGTTTCCATAATCACGCATACATGTATATTGGAGTTAGGTAGGACTTCGGTCCAGTGAGGTCAGACTCAGAAGGAACCATGTGTTGGACTTCTTTTACCGCGACTCTAACTACTTTGACTGGACATATGGCGAATTTAGCAAATCAGGTGAACAATGCCAATAACAATGAAAATTAGCGAAGAGACAGAAGAGGAGAACATGTTAGGGATGGAAAAATTTCGGATAACCCAATTTTTGTGCTACGTCCACCATCCAGAATGGATCAAAGAAAGCATCAAACAAGGACAACAAATTCATCAGTCCTACGGAAGCCATCTCCTTTCATTGATTTCTTTCCTCAGGTAAAAGCTTATAGTTTACACAGTTTGCAGAAAAGCTCTATAACTCACAAACCTAAGAGTAACATTCATAATCTAAAGAAGTTGAAGACAATTTTTATTAAAGTGACAAGGTCGAAAATTGTCAAGGGGGCAACAAAGAATACTGAAGTAAATTATAGTGATGATGAATTTGGCATATATGAAGGAGGTGCACAAGGGTGTCTATGGGATGAGAGTATCACAATCAATTGTGAAAATCAGCTCAATGATAATGATATTTCTACTCAATTTGATTCTTGTACTGAAGTGAGTGAAGATCCTTTTACAATTGCAATTTCTTTGAAATTTGAGGAGCAATGACTTTTAGTCAAAATTCAAAGCTACTAACTTTTGATATGCCTGTAAGCAAATGTGGAAATCAATACTGTAAGTTTAAGAGAGCGCCTAAGAGGGGGGTGAATTAGGTTTTCAAAGATTTATCAAGTTTTAGAATACTTGTACTTATTTTTTGGTTAAGTGTTTGAAGGTTTTTGAATGGTTCTTTTCTTTTCTTGGTAATAGTGATGAAAGCGGTAAAATGCGGAAAAGTAAAGAACACAATGATGTATACTGGTTCCCCTCACAATCCGAGAGTACTCCAGTCCCCTTTCAAACACGAAAGAGATTTTACTATTGTTAGATCTTTGTACAAGCCTATACCAAGACTCCTCCTACAATCTTCTAACAAAACCACCAAGAACAATCCTCTTGGATTTCAATAAGTCCTTAAGAGAACACCCTCCCTAAGGATACCTCTTGTTTCCAAAACTATGGACAACAAGGTTACAACTACCAAGAACAATCCTCTTGGATTTACTAACTTGATTATGAGAACAATCCTCTCACTAATCAACAACCCTTACTTCCAACAATCTTGGATAGCAAGTCAATAATAACAAAATACATTTGAGTAGAAATGTTGATGAACATATATCAATCAATCAGATTGATCTTCTCTTTTAAGCAAGACAATTTACAATGATATAATAGTGCTCAAGTGTTTATGTATGAATGAGAAACTTTTCTAACAATGTGTAGAAAAAGTTTCAATGAAAGTTCAAGTATGAAACACTTGTATGAAAATATATGATGAAAATATATGATCAAAAGATGGTAAATTGTAATGAAAGAGGTGTCATTTAAATCTGAAGTTTATGGTATTTATAGGTGACTATATGCCTCTTAGAATGGTTGCATATTGATAGAACAATGCAATGGTTAAAGGTTTGAAAGATAAATTCGTTTGGGACAGATTCAACATGAAAAGTTGCCACTGGTTCAGGTGTAACCGGTTACCTAAAGGATGTAACCGGTTACATGGTTACGTTACAGCCCAGAAATTCAAAAACACGATCATGTAACCGGTTACCTAAAATGATGTAACCGGTTACATCAAGTAAAAATGCCCAGAAATAGCTACTGCCAGCAATGTAACCGGTTACATGAATGTTGGTAACCGGTTACCTTAACTCAAAGGGTAAAAATGCATGTTTTTCAAGGTTGGAAACTTATGCCATGCATATATGGGTTTGGGCATGCATATGTATGAAAGTTTATATGAATTTTGAGCACTAAGTAGTATCAATGTAAAAGTATTTAACTTGTACCATTATGACTTGAAGATCAATCAACCAACGCTAATCTTCATGAAGGTTGCAATCTTGATCCATAGCTTATTTGATCTTTTTGCTCATCCTTTATTGATGCATACTTATGATAGTTGTCTTCATCAAAACATAGTGTTGTAGAAGCTTGCCTTCACATTCTCCCCCTTTTTGATGATGACAACCTTTGAAATATGAAGTGTAATGTTCTTATGTGAATGCTCCCCCTAAATTTGATAACTCCCCTTGATCAAAGCTCTCCCTTGATTTAGAGAGAATTTTACTTCTTTGTGGCTGCAAATGTTAGAGACAAGCAAGCATACACATACACACAAATATCTTCTCCCCCTTTGTCATTATCAAAAAGGATGGGAAAAAGATAAATTATTGAAAATAAAATATGAACACAATTAATTCTTTACCTATGAGTTTTACCTCATGAGTGACTTCATGAAACATTCATCTTTGGTGAATATTATTTTGAAGCTTTTTGTCACAAAGTTGACTTTTGCTTAGAAGATTTTGCTTTAGTCTTTCAACATAAAGTACATCTTCAATTGATATGAAAATTAGTGCTCCAACTTCGTCAATGCCAAGAATTCTTCCTTTAAGGTATTCTCCATATGTGAAATCACCCTTGGACTTTATAACTTGATTTGAAAGTTAGTTTATGTCTTCCATCAAATGCTTAGAACCACCACTTGACAAAACATCATAGATTTTAAGTGGTCCTCAAGCAAACCTACAAAACAAATTAAGTTTGATTTGGTACCCAATGTGCTTTGGTTCCATCATAGTTAGTTCCTTTCTTAACCCACACATAATGTCCACTTTCCACACTAAAGTTTCTAACATAGCAAGCATTAGGTGTATGACCAACAATACCACAATAAAAACAAGTAGGAACAAAATTACTTCTATATCTAGGAACATATGGTTTCTTTTTAGGAAACCTTTTAGGATGATGATGAACCTTTTGTACTTTATCCAATTTGTTGAATTGTTCACTTGCCTTCACAAAGATAGTTTTACTAGTACTTGGTTTGTTAGACTTTGCATATCCAAGACGACTTTTATCATTAGGGAATCTTCGTTGCCTAAGGACACCTTCCAACCCAATTTGTCCTTTTTCATACCTTTCAAGGACTCTCTTTAATTGAACAATTTGAAAAGAAAGTGATTCACAATTCTTGCATGCAACATTATCTTTTTGAACACTGATCATTTTTGCTTCTTCATCTTTATGTTCTTCTTTAAATTTTTCTTCTAAAGATGATATTATTTTCTTTTGAGATGAAATAGTTTTATAGAGAATTTTGCACTCTTTTAATAAGTCTTTTATTGCACCTTGTGCATCAATATCAAAAAGAGAAAATTCATTACTAACCTCATTGTCTTCATCATCAGAATGGTGTGTTGCTACCAATGCAAGATTCACATGTTCTTCATCTGAAGATGAACTTATTTCATTGTCATCCCATGCTACATATGCTTTCTTTGATTTTTTATCCTTATTTTTCTTGAAGTATTTGTTCTTCTTTTCAAGTTTAGGGCATTCACTTTTGACATGTCCTCTTTCTCCACATTCAAAACATTTAATCTTCCTTGTTGGTGCTTCCTCTTTAATGATCTCCTTTTTCCTTTCTTTTCTTAGAAACTTTTCAAACTTTTTGATAAACTCATTATCTTCTTCACTGGTGGATTCATCCTCTTGATTGCTATCATGATGCTTGACTCTTGTCTTCAAAGCAATATCTTTTGAATCTTTTATTTGAATTTCATGCGTTTCAAGTCTTCCAAGTTCTGTTTCATATTCTTGAAGTTTACCGAACAAGGTTGCAGGAGTAATCTTCGATAGATTCTTTTTCTCGGATATCGCTGTTACTTTCGGTTGCCATTCTCTTGTTAAAGATCTAAGCACCTTTAGATTTAGTTCTTCGGTAGTGAGGGTCTTACCAAGTGCCTTCAAGTGATTTGTCAAATGAACGAATCGTTTTTGCAATTCGAGAATAGTTTCTCTAGGCTTCATTTTAAACAGTTCGTATTCTTGACTTAAGGTATTCAATCTTGATCTTTTAACTTCGGTGGTACCTTCATGAGTTTCTACAAGAGTATCCCATATTTCCTTTGCTATTGTACATGCCGATACTCGGAAAAATTCATCCATACTAAGAGCACCTTGAAGAAGATTGATAGCCTTTTTGTCAGCAAGAACCTTCTTTCTATCATCATCATTCTATGAAACTTTAAGCTTTGTTGATTCAACACCATCGACAACAGTTGTAGAAACAAAGGGACCATTTAGGACTGCTTCCCATACTTCTTCTCCTTGTGCTTCTAAGTGAGCCTTCATTCGGATTTTCCAAAAGTCAAAGTATTCACCACAAAATAATGGAGGCTTGTTGTTACTACCACCATCTCTAAAAACTGGATTTTGATTTGCGGAAGCCATTCTGGATCTTTAGGAACAAGCTACCTATAACTTGCTCTGATGCCAATTGTAAGTTTAAGAGAGCGCCTAAGAGGGGGGTGAATTAGATTTTCAAAGATTTATCCAGTTTTAGAATACTTGTACTTATTTTTTGGTTAAGTGTTTGAAGGTTTTTGAATGGTTCTTTTCTTTTCTTGGTAATAGTGATGAAAGCGGTAAAATGCGGAAAAGTAAAGAACACAATGATGTATACTGGTTCCCCTCACAATCCGAGAGTACTCCAGTCCCCTTTCAAACACGAAAGAGATTTTACTATTGTTAGATCTTTGTACAAGCCTATACCAAGACTCCTCCTACAATCTTCTAACAAAACCACCAAGAACAATCCTCTTGGATTTCAATAAGTCCTTAAGAGAACACCCTCCCTAAGGATACCTCTTGTTTCCAAAACTATGGACAACAAGGTTACAACTACCAAGAACAATCCTCTTGGATTTACTAACTTGATTATGAGAACAATCCTCTCACTAATCAACAACCCTTACTTCCAACAATCTTGGATAGCAAGTCAATAATAACAAAATATATTTGAGTAGAAATGTTGATGAACATATATCAATCAATCAGATTGATCTTCTCTTTTAAGCAAGACAATTTACAATGATATAATAGTGCTCAAGTGTTTATGTATGAATGAGAAACTTTTCTAACAATGTGTAGAAAAAGTTTCAATGAAAGTTCAAGTATGAAACACTTGTATGAAAATATATGATGAAAATATATGATGAAAATATATGATCAAAAGATGGTAAATTGTAATGAAAGAGGTGTCATTTAAATCTGAAGTTTATGGTATTTATAGGTGACTATATGCCTCTTAGAATGGTTGCATATTGATAGAACAATGCAATGGTTAAAGGTTTGAAAGATAAATTCGTTTGGGACAGATTCAACATGAAAAGTTGCCACTGGTTCAGGTGTAACCGGTTACCTAAAGGATGTAACCGGTTACATGGTTACGTTACAGCCCAGAAATTCAAAAACACGATCATGTAACCGGTTACCTAAAATGATGTAACCGGTTACATCAAGTAAAAATGCCCAGAAATAGCTACTGCCAGCAATGTAACCGGTTACATGAATGTTGGTAACCGGTTACCTTAACTCAAAGGGTAAAAATGCATGTTTTTCAAGGTTGGAAACTTATGCCATGCATATATGGGTTTGGGCATGCATATGTATGAAAGTTTATATGATTTTTTAGCACTAAGTAGTATCAATGTAAAAGTATTTAACTTGTACCATTATGACTTGAAGATCAATCAACCAACGCTAATCTTCATGAAGGTTGCAATCTTGATCCATAGCTTATTTGATCTTTTTGCTCATCCTTTATTGATGCATACTTATGATAGTTGTCTTCATCAAAACATAGTGTTGTAGAAGCTTGCCTTCACAAATACATGGATAAAAAGGTGGAAAATATGCAAAGCAATGATGTAAAAGATGAAAACCTTGATATGAATGTTTGACATATTTTACCTGGTAGGCCTTGGACATTTGATAATGATATCACTTATCGGGGAACGGATAACGTGATGATCTTTACATGGGACACACATAAAATTGCTATGACTCATGTTTTGCACATTGATAAGAATTAAGGAGAGAAAAGTCTAGTTTCTTGGCGATGACACATAGTGAAAAGATGATTGATGATGCTATTAAAGAAACTAAATTTATATGTCCCCTACTAACTAAAGAGGTGAAGATCAGTGTTGTAAAGGAGAAAAAACAATTCTAGAAGAACTGCTAAGGGCCCTAAAGGATTACAAAGAGTTCACCGCAGATGATCTACCAAACGATTTGCCTCCTATGCGAGATAAACACATGGAAGTTAATGTATTCAACGTGGAAGAAGATGCGATGGCGATTCCGCGTAAGGAGAGGTTTCTACTTGGTACTTACAGTAAGTTGCAGCCACGTAAACATGGTCTGTTCAAAATGACCTGAAAGATCAATATTAATGCTTGGGTGGTAGCTCTTCCAGATGCCATGAATATATGTAATACCTTTAACGTTGCTGACATTCATGAGTATCAAATAGGTAAGGCTCTTTATTAAGAAGAGAACTCGGGTCGAGTTCTTCAGAGATGGAAGAGACTGATGTAAGAATGTTGGCCGTGCGTATCGAAGAAAAAATTGTGCGTCAAAAAATATTTAATATTTAAATAGTTTGTATTTTATTATTTAAATAATTTTTATTTTATTTATTTTATTTAATTATATTTTGGATTATAGGTTCATAAGGCAATATGATTTCTTTTTTTTCTGTATTTATAGACCTTTTGCGTGGCTATAAAGAATATCTTTCACATAATAAGATTTGAAATTTTCATTTTTCTTGGTGAATTCCAGAAAAAACATGTGTTTTATTCTAAGTTTGCACTTGCAACCCTGATCATTATTCTAAATTTAACTCTTGCTATTCCCTACAACTTTTGACTGCCTTAATTAAGTGGGACGCTATACTTTTGTATGCATCTTTGAATTTATAGGAATAGACTAGGTCTTCTCAAATTTATAATGTCAGTGCATACTTTTTTCTATAATAATAATAATAATAATAATAATAATAATAATAATAATAATAATAATAATAATAATAATAATTTTCTCATAATTCAAGAAAACATTTGACATGAGGAATATAGTAGAATAACAATAATTCAGAAAATTTTAAATTCCTAAAATTAACCACAGCACTTAAATTTCTCATAAAACTCATACATTAAAATGGAAAATCATCATTACTCTCATACTATCCCAAATGTGAAAGCATCTCAGGTGACATGCGAAGCAAACGAAGACTTCTCTCCATTTTAAGTTCGGTAACACGTTTAACAGTTGCATTATACTTGTTCAGATTATCAAGAGTTATAATGCTCTGATAGAATTGATATTGCAGCGTTGCAAGTTGTTCCAACTTCCCAATCTGATAATCTAGATCACCAACATATACTCTATTTAGTTTTTCGATTACATCCTTTGCAATTTTCTCAAGAAGTTCAGATTCCATCCTGCATGTTTACATGTAATCCTTGTCATGGTTAAAAAAAAATTCATTTTATTATGTGAATTAAAATTATCTAATCAGCTACGAAGTAGTACTGATTCAGACACAGACACCAGACACAAAAGATAGTTACCTGTTGACGGAACAATCCCAACCAGAGAGATTTGCTGCTTCTCTCAAAGCCTCCCTCCACTTTAGCACCTTTCCCATGTCCCCTTGAAATCTTCTCTCATGGTTAGCGAAAGCCTCCGCGTAACTTCCGGTTTGGTTGCGTACATGAGAAGCTTCTATATCATAAAAAATTGGCAAAACAATTTGTCCATTCTTCTTCTTACATTCAAGTATTTTCACAAGTTCGTCCAAACACCACTTAGAGTTTCCGTAGTTTTTAGAAAAAACAACTACGGAAAGCTTAGCCTCTTCAATGGCCTTAAGAAGCGCCGACGATATCTCATCTCCCCGTTGGAGATTGTAGTCTATATATGTTCCAACCTCAAGTCTGGTTAGAGTAGCATGAAGGTGGCTAGTGAAGGTGTAGCGTGTGTCCTCGCCTCTAAAGCTAAGGAACACTTCATGCTTTTGTTGAGGTGTATTGGAAGAGGTTGACCATGCCATGTTTATTGGCTATAGTTAGCTTCGTGTGAGTTTGAGCACTATGTGAAACTCAATTTATAATAATATGGTTTAGTTATGTGAGAAGGAATATTAATAAAAGAATGAATAATGAACCTTCCTAGCAAGTATCACGCGGCTTTGAATTTCATGGTGATGGTAGTTTCTAACTATGCTTATCCTGTTGGAAATTGATGAGCAAGTTGTAGAAGAATACAAATTATTGACTTTATGTGTGAAAACTGAATAAATAATTGTGGTTTACTTAGTCAAAAGCTCATTGAGTATATTTATATATTTATATATTTAGCTCCGGATTTCAACTAATTCCAAACTCATAATTGAGTAAAGAAACGAGCAAGTTATTGGAGGGGCGGGTTTGACTAAAAATAGAATCTCCCACGATCAGTTATGTGCCAGGGATGATTTTTATGAATGATAAACAATTAAGAACTTCTAGCTGATAAACATAAATTACTTCATAATAAAAATTTGGAAGAATTATTGTATTTCATTTATCAAAAACATTGATATATACATAATACCTTTGTTTAGGGCCTATCGCTGACCCGTAAGAAAAAACTCAATCATCAGTTTTGACCACTCCACTAAAGCACTAAAGATGTAGTGGAACTTTACTTTGAAGTTTCACACTGGATCCACACCAGAGGCTGATGCTCACCTTGGATGTCATTAGATGGTCTTCTATATTCCAGGTTAAAATGGTAGAGAATGTCCATAACCGTCATTTATATGTAAAGCATCTCACGATGAACTTGAGGTATTCTCTTTCAAACCCATTACTCGATATACTCTTCATTCTCATATTAACTTATGCATTGGAGTGTTAATTATGTAGGTCCACCATCGCACCAGAGATCCACTTCACTACATCAGGACCTTATTCCACTATTGCACCTAACATTTCTGATTCTCTAGCGGAACAGTGACGCCGTCGGTGGAAATCGACTACTAATTCCTGCATTTTTCTATAATCACACCCTTTTGATCCAAAATCACAAATCGCAAAAACGCTAACGCTCAATCGAAGAAGATGACTTGATCCAACCGCAAGAAACATTATAGTGCCCTCAACATCTAGATCATCCCATTCATTCGTCATCAATTCAATTAGGATTGGAACTTTTGGAAATTCCTTCAAATCATCAACAACAATCGAAAAATAGAAAGAAGATGTACAAAGTCTAGGGTTTTAAGACCACCAAAAGATGGATCAAACTCCTAATGTAACGATTCCACAAGCCGTAACTGTCGTCACAGCCAATAACCAAGTATTGAGGATCCTCGTTGACGATAAAAGTTCATGCAACCTTATGTGTTTTGAAGTTATGACTTCGCATGAAAGATTTAAAGTCGTGTGAAGGCGAAAACCTTCTAGCGTCCAACAATTTTTCAACCGTTCACATGGAACCATATATCTACCAGTCTCATTCGGAGAAGGAAAAAACAAGAGAACCGTGAGAATATGCTTCCTCATCATCACTTGTGAAAACGTCTACAACAACATCTTAGAAAATCTATTCTTAAGCTAAAGCTCTGTGCATTAGCTTCCTAATGCTTCAAACGAGGCATCAATTAGACATACGGATCAAAAGTTATGGTCAAAACATTGGATAGTTCAAAACATTGCAGCAATCAATTGCTTGCTGCTATTTTACAAAAAATTTCAAAAAGTAACTGAGTTATCGATTTGCATCAAGAAGCAATAAATTTGCACTGTGTGTTTTTCCAAAAAATTCTATTTCCATTGTTACGGGATTTTCACTCAAATCTCTTCTTTAACCCCTAAACTAGTACCAACTTGATTAGAAATCGTCTCTGCAGTTGGTCTAACAATAAAAACATATACATCATGGCAATTAGCATTAGTCTCCTAATTTTTTCATGATATAATCACTTGGATTCATGTCCTAATTCCTCCAACATTCTATGATTGATTATGGATCTTATTCATCTCAAGAGCACAAGAACAACATATCATCACGCATAATTTAGTTCATGTTATAGCATATGAAAACGGAATAATAATCACAGATGCATCAACAATTCATCATGACACATAGAAAAATAAACCTTAATCTTCCCTTCAATCTATACCCCTATCATCGAACCCAATTCCCACCCTTACCTTAGAATTATTCTGGGAATTTTCCTTCTCTAACTCTATGGACGAATGCTCTCTCTCTCTCTATTGCTTTCTCCTTGCCCTAGCTTCTCTTCACCTTTTTTCGTATGCTGTAATCTGACCTCACTTTTTCCTTATTCCCTTTTATTTAGTAATTTTAGACCCTTTCTATGTTTTTCCTCATATACCCTCACTTATCCTCACACAACTACCACATTGTCCTCAAAATATCTACACATCCTATTTATTTATTTCTCTCATTATTTTATTAATAAACCACATAAACTAATATTTAATAATTCTAATTATCTTCTAACAATCTCTAATTACTCTCTACACCTCACAATGTGATCACACACCCATACTCTCAAGCTTATCTAATTAACTACAATGAGTAATTTAATAAACACCACAAAATACAATTAAATCAAGTAAAATAATTTCTAGAAAATTGGGTGTTACAACTCGTCCTCAAAAATTACCTCAAGTGAACAATTATGGATATGATCCTTCATCTGGCTTTCAAGCTCCCACATTATGTTTCCATCAGCTGGTCCTCCTTAGGCAACCTGTACCAAGGTAATTTCTTTACCAAACAAATGTTTCACTTCCCAATCCTCTATCCGCATAGGTGATGCTTCAACAACCAGGTTATCTCTCACCTGCACATCATCCACTTGGATCACATAAGACAGATCTGATATGTACATCCTCATTTGAGAAATATGAAACACATCATAAAGATTAGCAAGCGACGGTGGCAAAGCAATCTAATATGCCACTTCTCCTATCCTCTACGAAATCTGGTAAGGATCGATTAAACGCATAGTGAGCTTTCGAGACTATAGCGGTGAAAAATTGAGACCAAAGCTAGTGGATTGACTCGACTCATTATTTTAGTGAAAGCCGCCACCGCGCTTTATTGTTTCCAAAGGAAAAGGAAAAAGAGCGAAATAAAACTCAAATAAGTTTTTCAAATCAAAACTAATAAAAAACAGAGATCTTAGGTACAAGGGTTGATTATACAAGGGGAAGGTGTTAGCACCCCTCACATATATGGTACTCTACAGGAACCTTTTTGTAAATCTTTGTGTTAAAAGAAAATAGAATTGTTTGCAAAAGAAAGTTTGTGTGTTTCAAAATTATGCTCGGAAAGACATTACGTCTTGTACATACATACCTCCTGAGTACAATGGAGAATTTAGAGTAACTGTAGTTCCACTAAAAAGGGAAACAAAAGAATTTGTTTAAAATAGGATAGACACTTTATCATCATAGTAGAAAAAACTCAGTCAATCATTCTTGAACATGAGAACAAATGGATCCTTTGCATCACAAATGAACGAAGGGATCCAACTTGGATTAAATCATTAAGTATGCCACTAACTCTTTTAAGTGGGAAAGAATCAATCATATCAATCAATATCAAGACATTTGAGAGATTATATCTCCACTAAAATAATCATTCATGTCTAAACTTTTAAAAAGAGGTTTTTAAAAGAAAGCCACAAACGGCTAAAGATCTTTAAAGAAAGTTTTGTCAAAAGAAATTTAAAATAATTTGCAAACATAAGAAGTTTTTGAAAAATAGAGGGAAAAGTTTTGAAAATTTTAGAAGATGGGAGGAGATAAAGGGACTATCCTAATGCATAAAATAAAAGCTAAGGACAAGAACAATCTAACCAATAAGAAGTCAACACTTGACATAAAGAAGTCAATATAGATTTCACATCCTTTAGATTAACACAACCAAGCAAGTACAATACAAAGTACTAGATGAAATAAGTCTCAAATGAATCATAGATCAAACAATGTCTTCAATGAATATAACATCCTTATATGAGTAGCTTGCAATCAAAGCCTTGGAAATGCACTATATGAACTTAAGAAAAAAATTGGCCAGAGTAACATTTGTATATAGGATAATTTCCAATAACAATGCCTTGGAGTAAACTCCAAGGACTACAGACAAATCATGAAACTCAAAATAACCTGCACACAAAGAAAACCAAACCAATGCCTTGGATTAAACTCCAAGGACTCAAGAATATCAACAGAATAAAGCCAAGGTATCAAAGTCTTAGTCCAATAGTCCATCCTCCAAGCTTAGGGTATAGTAACCAAAGTCCAAGTCCATATTAACTTTTTTTTATGGTTCAAGTCTTTATTAGTGTTTTAAGGGCAAAATAAGAGGTCCAAATGGACAAAGGAAAAAAGTGCATGAGCATAAACATGATGATGAATGAGGCATAATAAAATAAAGCATAAAATAGTAAAAGAAGCATAAAGTAAAGTTAGAAAATAGTGGTTAGAAGTTGAATCTCAAAAGTAATGATCAATAATGGTTGAATAATAAACTTAGGTCAAAGTTGATGAAAATTCATTAGAGGATTGATAAGACCAAAACCTCCTAACAACAAGTTTTCAAAGGTATTGAGCCAGTTGTCAAATGATCAACCATCCTTGGGCTTATAAACATGGGTTTAGGTCACGAATGATCATTATCCGATACGGGACAAATTTAGTGTTATATTAAGCAATCGCCAAGTAACTTACATAGAAGTCACCCTACAACAAGGTCGGTCAATAACAATTTATGTGTTTAAGAACAAGTTAGAGAAATGATATATGAAATCATTCTCCTACAACTTGCAACACATGTATAATAATAAACAAAATCAAAAAGAAGGGCATTAAGATGAAGATGGAGGGGAATTGATTGAAATTAAAACCAAAGTGTCCAAATGAATTCTTTTGGTCATCATGGAATTTTATCTTAATAATCCATCAGAAGAATGATAAAATCATAACCTCTACACAATGGATTTATCAAAACTTACACACACAAATCAAAAGAAAATAGATGGAGGGAGAAAATCAAATCAAATATTAAGAAAGAAATATTAAACAATTTTTCAAAGGATTTTTTAAAATAGAAAATAAGAAGAAAAAATAAAATCAAATATCTAAGCATCAAATAAATTCAAACCAAAGATCACCATAGGTCAAGGACCATCATAGGATCATTTCCAAATTTTTCCAGAATTTTATAATACTCAAAAACAATTTTAAAACAACTAAAACTCAAAGAAAATTGGAGAAAATATTAAAAATATCAAATGATAATATAAAAATATAGAAAAATAGTCATAAAAACATAAATTATTTAAAGTATTTTTGGTATTTTTGGTATTTTTTTATAATTTTTGGAATTGAAATAAAGGAGATATGAATTTTTGAAATAAAATCAAATAAAAGAAAATAAAATGAAAAAGAAAGAAATCTGGAAAAACAAGGCATGTTAGATCTCATTCACTAATACACGCTGGCAAATCCAAGGGATCAGAGGTGAAGAAACATCATGGATCTGAATCAAAACACGCGCATCATGAATTAAATGTTCAAACCAATAGAAACATTTCAATGGCACGCCTTCATTGGTTGAGATGATCCACATAATCATCTTCAACCTCCAGATTTAAATCATCAAAGGATTTCTGCAGAAATCATGGATCATTCAAAACAAAATGAAATCAAATGTTAGTGGTATCATTGTGTTCGTCTCTCCTGGACGATCTCAACCACATCATCGCAAAAAATATATTCAAAGTGTAGCTCACTCGTTTTGGAAAAAAACAAAAGAATATTCAAAAGGGGATTTGAAAACAGATGCATCAAACAAAGCTAAACCTCAAATTTAATTGTGCAATGAGTATCAATGAATCAAATGCTTCATATTAGACACAAGTTTGAGTTGATCTGGTGAAGATTTCTACCTGAACGAAGTAAGGTTGAAAGCTTTTGAAAATGAATTCCAATATATTGATTCAGTGGATGATTCTTGCTTCTAAGAGTCTGGTTAGCTTCAGAGAAGTTTAATGAAGCTAACTGAATGGAGATTTTGGTGAATTAAGGTGAGGAGCGGGGAAAAAATTCAAGTTCAGAGTTCGTATGGGATCTGAACAAGGTTCAATTGGCTCTCAAAATCTTGGAAAATGAATGGAATATGATCCTTTATTTATAGTTGAGCTCATGGAATGCTTAAGCGTGTGAAATGATCAAAAATTGAGTGAATTCGTGTGAAGGTCAAAGAAAGAAAAGTGTGACTTGGAATTCCCTCAAAACTCAACCAAAGCTTGCGTTTCAATGCACTAAACGCCTTCTGGAAGATTGTTAAACATTGTTAGACTCAAAATACACATCTATTTGGCTTATAATTTGAGTTAGAGTGATAATGCAAAACTGATTGTGTACTAAAATTCAGAGTTGAGGTACCATGTTCAACCCAAGGCCATTTGAAATTGGTTGTGTGTCTTGCAATATTCTTTGTGCCAAATACCCTCCATGTCATGAAGAGCACAATGAAAAAAGAATGGAATCAATTGGATGCTTGAGGAGGAAGATATGACCTTAAGGAATTGAGGTCAAAAACCTGAAATCTTGGGCTTTGCCTTGCATCAAACAGGTTATGCCTAAGTTTTATGCACAAAGGGCTTGCAATTGTTTAGTGCATTAGAGCATGAATTTGACTTGGACCTTTGAAGACGAAATGTTCTTCTATTCAATATGAAAATTTGGCAAAAAGAACCGCCCATAAATTGTAAAAAATGAGAGAGTTAAGGACTTTTGAAGATAGACATGCCATGCTTGAAATTCCACTAAGTCAACAAGATGACCTATAATGTTTTCCATTCTTTGATGACTTTCTCCTCAAAATTAGTTATTGATCTTAAAAGGTGACTTGAATTAGACTCATTCAAGATTACTATGCAAAAATAATAGGCTAAAAATGATTCAAAAAAGAGCAAGTTATGATCCTTTGAAGTGGACACACCATTCCTTGAACTTTCAAAGGAGGACCATTAATGTCTTCTCACTTTTGATGACTTTCTTCATAAAATTTCCTCTTGACTTGTAAAGAGAAGTTGTTAATGGTGTCAAGGAGAATCATTTGCAAAAAGAAGCACTCAAAATTATGAAAATTAAGGGAGTTATGCCCTTGTAATCATAAAATCAAGAACTTGTCAAATTAGGTCAAACTTCTTGAATCAACTTTGAATCTCTTGAATTTTTGTTGCATGATAAAGCATGAGGAGTTGCATAAGATTTTGAAATGATGTTTTCTTTAAGAACACTTGATTGTGAGACTCATGGATTCATGAAACTTGTTGAAGAAGGCATGAAAATAAACACGTGAACCTATGAAGCTTCTTGATGAACCAAGCGACATAATCTTGAGATGAACTTAATCAAATGAAGTGGAGAGATGCTTAAGTTATGACACTTGATGACAAGAATATCTCTCTTGAAGTTTCAGTAATTTAGCTTCCATGGATGATCAATTGATTGAGGGTCGATCCTTAAAAACCTAGCGTCCTACACCTTTTACCATACAATGCTCCAAACGGTGTCATTCTAATACTCGAATAGAAACGGTTATTAT
Organism: Vicia villosa; assembly: GCF_029867415.1. Classification (NCBI taxonomy): domain Eukaryota; kingdom Viridiplantae; phylum Streptophyta; class Magnoliopsida; order Fabales; family Fabaceae; genus Vicia; species Vicia villosa. The sequence goes on along the minus strand of NC_081181.1, from coordinate 81,979,077 downwards.
AAGTAGCTATCCTAAGCACCTCTTGGTTCTAACACACAAGCTCTCAGTAAGTACTCCAAAGACTGGATAGTCTTCTCTATTTTACCATCCGTCTGCGCATGATAATCATAAATCAACTACAACTTAGTCCCCAAAGCAGTTTGCAAACTCTCCCAAAACCTTGATGTAAATCTCGAATATCTGTCAAATACAATGTTGGATGGCATCCCATGCAAACTAACAATCCTCTCAATATAGAACTTCGCTAATTCCTTCAGCGGATAGTCAAGTCAAATCAGAATAAAATGAGTTGACTTAGTCAACCTATCCACAATAACCCATAGAGTATCATGACTCTTCACTATCCTTGGAAGCCCCGACACAAAATCCATCAAAATACTATCCCATTTCTAATCAGGAATAGGCAACGACTCCATTAAACCCAACGAATTCTGATGTTCAATCTTTGACTTTTGGAAATTCAAACAAGCATACACGAATTTAGCAACTTCCTTTTTCATCTGAGGCCACCAAAATATTTTCTTCAAATCTTGATACATTTTAGTAGCATCGAGATGAATACTTAGACCACTTTGGTGTCCTTCTTCAAGAATACTCCTCTTGAGTGTGGACACGTCCGAAATACAAATTTTGTCACAGAATCTTACAACACCACTATCATCAATTTTGAAATCACCACCTTGACCTTGATTACTTAAGGTCAGTCGATCAACCAATTTCAAATCAATCTTTTGACTCTCTCTAATTTCTTCCAAAATACCACTAGTAAGCTTTAACATACCCAATTTCACACTATGCAGTGTAACTCTACAAACCAAACTCAAATATTTAAATTATTAAATTAAGTCCATCTCTTTCGCCATTAACATATGAAATGTCTTCCGACTCAAGGCATCAACTACGACATTGGCTTTACCAGGATGGTAATTCAAACCAAAATAATAATCCTTTAGTAACTCGAGCCACCTTTTTGTCTCATATTTAACTCATTCTGATTGAACATGTATTTCAAACTCTTATGACCACTGAACACTTCAAACCTGGAAGGAGATAGATAATGTCTCCAAATTTTTAGTGTAAACACAGCGACGGCCAACTCTAAGTCATGTGTAGGATAATTCTTCTCATGAAATCTTAGTTGTCTATATGCATAAGCTTCATTTTGTCAATTTTGCATCAATACTTCTTCCAACCCAATCTTAGAAGCATCATACTATAAAACAAAAGGTTCGGTTGGACTCGGCAGAATCAACATCGGAGCCGACGTCAACCTGTTCTTAAGTTCTTGGAAACTCTTTTCACATTTCAAATCCCAAACGAAGGTCTTCATGGTTAGCTGAGTTAATGGCAATGCTAATTTAGAAAAGCATTCAGTGAACTTCCTGTAATAAACAGCTGTCAAACCCCAATTTTTGACCCTAAAATCATACATCAATAGCATATTAATCATTAATCAAGAACACCATTGTGAGGCTTTATCTTTGATATTGTGATTGTCTCTGAGGGGAATTATCAAGCGCTTTTAGCTTTTTATTTGTTCATACTAACCAAAATCAAAAAATATGTGTTTTTTCTCTTTTGTTTATATTTTACAGGTAAAAGATCGGGCAAAAATCAAAACAGTGCAAGAAAACTTTTTTTTGGAAATTTGAAGGTGGAAATCGATTTACCCCTATGGGAAATTGATTTCCTGTGCGCAAAATTCAAAAAATATATAAGGAGGGAAGCTTGACATCATTTTGGCACCTTTTTATTTGATCACTTTGTCATTTTTCCACCTCACCAAAATTAATCCCTTCATTAAACCCACTTAAACCTCATTTTACCATTTTTACCATTTAAATACCATTTAAGTACCAATTAAACACAAGTTAATTAACTAAGAGCAAATGACCAAATTGTCACTACTCTTGCTCTCATCCTATAAATAGAGGTCTCTACTCTCTCATTTCTCAAGCTTGGAGAGCCAAAAATTTGCTTGCAAATTCATTTCTCACCCTTTCCAAAACCCTCACCCAAAGTTCATTCTCATAGAATTAGTGAGATTCACATTGAATCTTACTAGTTTTGAACTAAACCTCCTACATTTCTCTCTTTGCTTTGTTTGTTCATCTCCAATTTTGAAGGATCTACACACTTTGTGCTTGTTCTTGAAGTTACTCCAACAATTTGTTTCAAGAATTGGTAAATTCCTAAATTCTAAGATGTAGATCTTTGTTGCTTGTGTTCAATGCATCTTTGATGCTATATTGGTCCTATTTGATGGTGATTTGGTGGAAAATTCGTGCTCCAATGGATATGTGATCATAAGGTGTTTGTATGTTTGTCTAAATCAAGTTTCAAAGTTCATAATGCTGTCTTTTTGAAAACTGTGCGCAGGAAATTGATTTCCTACAGAGGGAAATTGATTTCCACTCTGTTTTTTGTGCCAGATCTGAATTCTGCAGGCAGGAAATCGATTTCCTACAGAGCTAAATCGATTTCCAGTGAGGCAGAATGCTTGTTTTTGCTATTTTTGACTTGTTTTTGGTTCTAACTCTTCTTCTACTCCATTCTTTTGATATTTTCTCTGAATCACAAATTAGAGGCCTAATTTCTCTCTAATTTCAATGGACATAGGGCGTTGATAGGATGAGAATCCAAATCCGCAAAATTAAGTGATTGAAATTATGGATGAAAGGAGCTTTTAAGGTGGTTCCATCTTTTGTTTCTTTTTATTTTGATCGATGAAAGTCTTAACACCTTGAGAATTCTTATGGATTCTTGGTAAAAACTAGATCACTCACCATTTTTCTTTTCGTGCGGTATTGCTTTCGGAGAGTGATCTACATATCGCTTCTCTCGCATGCATTAGCACATAAAGTTTTGACTGGCCTCGTTGTAGGGTGATTTCTACATAAATCACTTGGCGATCTGCTTAACATAGCACAATATTCTGTGTCCCGAATAAATAAAAAATATCAAATATGGAAGAGAATTGTATGCGGTTGATTTAAGACTTATGGAGGTTTATCGTGTAGTCGCTATGATTTTATCAAGCTTCTGATAAATGTCCATTGAATTTAAATCTGAGAACATCCTTCACTCACCATCGATCTTCCTTACTAACTTTGATAACATACTTGACAAGTTTCAAGATGGTTATCTTTAACATCTAACCACTAACTTTAATTTCCGTAATTTATTATATTGCTCTTTATATTTTGCTTTATGCTTTATCATTTCATCATATTTACATTCCGCTATTTTTCTTTGTTCATTTGGACACTATGTTTATGTTTCCGCTATTTTCTTTTGTCCACTTGGGCCGTACTTTACTTTTATGCTAAAACACTAATAAACAAGAAAAATCTAAAAAACGTTTAAGGCTCTCTTTTGGACTATTGGTTACTATCCCTAGCATTTTGGAGATGTGGACTTATAGACTTAGTGCCTCTGGACCCTTATTCTGTTATTACTCTGTGATTGTTCTGTCTGTCTGGCATTGGATTGTTGTCTGTTTGTGTATGCAGGTATTTCCTTTAAAGCCCTTGATGGTTAATTCCAAGGCATTGAGATAAGGATTTTACCCGAAAACAGCCGTTACTCTGCCTGATTTTCGTCAGAATTTTAATGTGCTTAATGCAAAGTGGTGCTAAGATAATAAGTTCATCTGGATCCCCAAGTATGTGTTGGTTTGGTGTTGATAAGTCCAAAGGATGGGAAATCTACCTTGACCCATAATGTCAAGTGTTGGCTTCTTATTTCAATTAGACCGTTCTTTTCTTTAGCTTTTATTTTATGCACTAGGTTAGCCTCTTCATCTCCTCCCCTTCTTAAATTTTCAAAATCTTCTCCCTATTTCAAAAACCTTCTTATTTTCAAAATCGTTTGTTCTCATGCTCAAGATCAATGGCTGAGTATTTCTCTCCGACGATGATAAAGTGTTTATTCGTTTTTAAACCGTTTTTCCCTTTTAAGCGGAACTACATTAGCTCTGACTTCTCCATTGCACCGAGGAGGTATGTAGGCACAAGGCTTAACATCTTGCCGAGCTTATTTTAAAAATAAAACAAACTCTTTTTTAGCACACACGACACAGATTTTCAAAAAGGTTCCTGTGGAGTACCACATATATGAGGGGTGCTTAAAACCTTCCCCTTGTATAATCAACACCCGAACATGAGTTCTCTTTTTGTTTTAAAAACAAACTTTGGGTTTTACGTTCTTTTCCATTTTCTTTTGGAAACAATAAAGCGCGGTGGCGATTTCAAATGAAATATTGAGTCGAGTCAATTCCATGGCTTCGATCTCAGATTTTCCCCGCTACAGAAAAATGGCGACTTCACTAGGGAACCAGTTTTAAGTGTGTTAAGCCTATTTTTGTTTATCTGTGTGTTTTATCTGTATATATTGTTGTGTGCTTTGTTTGTTTATTTTCTTTTTTTTCTTTTTGGTGCTCGATTGTTCCTCTATGATGAGATAAAGTTCTAACCCGGACTTTGGTGAGTAATTTATGATAGGAGGTGGTAAGACCAATAGTCGCATGTCAGGAGCAATCCTTACCATAAACGTCATATGGTGGAACCCCAATCAGTGGAGGCCTCATGGAAGGTAGTAGAGGTTGTTACGAACCATCGTGATAACGCTATTACTTTCAATAGTGAGTGTCCGTAGAAGCTGAATGGCCTAGAACCCTTTTAACCAATCTAAGCCTTTTTAGGATGTAGTGCAGAAACAAGATCAAGTACCAATTTGAGCTTGTTGTCATGCGATACTACGCTCAGACGAGGTCTTTTTAGGCATATTATTGGCGCCCATGAGCAATTGTGCGTGCCGGTAATATCCGATAGAAGATTGAAAGCTCTGGGAACCTTTGTAGAACCCGATTGGCAGGTACAAAATTCCCTAGAACACACCTTGTGGGATGGGCAGACCCATGGCTCCATGCTCGTGACGTCGAACCTTTGAACCTGGACTGTGTGATTTTGTGTGATTTGATGTGATCTTGTGCGCTCTTGATTGTGATTGATGCATAAACCATGCATTCATGCATTCATAAAAGATGTCCTTTACAAATGGTTTTCAAGGAGCTTAGAGACTTTGTTTGTAAACATCACAGGTACCATGGATCAAAAGAGAAGCATCAAGAAGTACACTTTCAGGAATTCAAGTGCAAATGAATTGAAAGAGCTAGCAACTTTGGTTCCTAATCTTGACAACTTCAAAAACCGTTATAGGAAATTGATCTCTATCTTGAAGACCAAAGTGGAAAAGGGGATTCTTGAGACTCTTGTGCAGTTTTATGACCCGGTTTATCATTGTTTTACCTTTCCGGATTATCAGCTTATGCCCACTTTGGAGGAGTACTCTTATTGGATTGGTTTGCCAGTTATGAATGATATACCGTTTAGTGGTCTGGAGAAAGAGCCTCAGGTTGATGAGATAGCAGAGTTTCTTCAGTTGAAAATATCAGATGTGAAAGCAAATATGACCAAAAAAGGAGGAATTTGGGGGTTGACTTCTAAGTTCTTGATTGGAAAGGCTTCTATGCTGGCTAGTAAAGGAAGTATGATTGCTTTTGAGACATTTTTGGCCTTGCTCATCTATGGTTTGATACTCTTTCCCAACATTGACAACTTCGTCGATGTTAATGCTATTCGGATCTTCATGATTGGGAATCCCGTGCCTACCTTTCTTGGGGATACCTATCATTCCGTTCACTATAGGACTGATAAGAAAGGTGGACTTATCAACTGTTGCACTCCTTTGCTCTATAAGTGGTTTATTTCGCACTTACCTCAGACTAAGAATTTCTTGAGTAATCCGGATGGTCTCTCATGGTCTCAGAAGATCATGCATCTTACTAATGGGAATATCCATTGGTATAATCCTGCTTATGACATTGGTGAGATTATTGATAGTTGTGGAGAATTCGCTAATGGACCTCTTCTTGGTATCCAAGGAGGAATTACCTACAATCCCATTCTTGCAAGGCGTCAATTTTGTTACCCCATGAAGGGGCGACTCGTTAGTATTCTTGTGTCAGGAATCTTCTATCTTAATCAGGATGGAAATTCGGATATGAGAAATCGGTTTGTGTGTGCTTGGCACCATATTGATAGGAAGAGACATTTGGGAAAGAAACAATGCGTTGCTCTCAAAGACTATATTGATTGGGTTCAAGCTAGAGCTCACACCTTTCAGATGCCTTATTTACTCGATGAGCCTTCTCTACTCATTACGCCACCATTATCTTTCACTACTCCTGTTGAAAGTAGTGAGGAGCATCTAGAGCTCGTGGCTAAGATGAGAATGGAAAGAGATGCTTGGGAGAAGAAGTTTCATGCTTCGGAAATGGAGAATGAAGAGTTGAAGATACATTTGAAAGAAAAGGATGAAATGCTTGATATCCAAGATGGTTGGTTGATGGAAAAGGATGATCAGATCCGTCATCAAGAAGAGCTACTTCAACAACATGGTGAAAAGAGAAAGAGACAACAAGAAAATTTATTTTCCTCTGGTAGTCATGAAGATTCAGTTGCATGGAAAGAAGTTGCTAATAAGCTGATGGTCGAGAATGCTCATTTGAAGGCCTTTTATGAAGATGAGTTGGAGAAGCTCCGTAGGAAGCTGCAGAGAGGAGTTGGATCTTCGTCAGAAGTGTTCCCTTCTAGTTTTTAGCTTTTCCATTGTTTTGTAATTTTGGATCGTTGAATCCTTTTGTAAGCTTTTCCATTACTAATGAAAGAATGTTGTTATGTTTTATGCTGTTTTTGCTAATGTTTACAATTAATGTCTTAAAGTTCCTTGAAAACCAATAAAAATCATTTGCATTGCATTTCATGCATCATTTTGCATTTTGGTCTTGCTTCCGAGAGTATTCCCGAGGTCTTATTCAATGTTCTTCATACAAAATCAAGTTGTCTCACCGGTATAACACTCGAGCTAACTTCAAGAAGAAGATGGAAGGTCTTGAACAAGAGAATCGTGAGCTACGTGAAGAGGTTGTTACTTTGAGATCTGGTGTGGATCGTCTCACTGCTCTGGTTGAGACATTGATGGCTACTCAGAATCAGAATCAGAATCAGAATCAGGTTCCTCCTCCCAATACCCAAGCTCAGGGTCAAGCTATTGTGATTTCTGAAATTGCTGCTACAACAATTCCTGCTGTTCCTGTTGGTGCTACTCAGCAACGTATGCCTAATGGATATCCCTGGGGTATGCCTGAAGGTTATCTGTCTGTTCCTGAGATGACTTGTCCGTTAACTCCTGTTATGGTCAACACATCTCCTATTGTTCATACTGGTCCTTTTGTCCCAGAGCCCATTTATGAAGCTGCTCCAAGTGAAATTCACAACAGAATGGATGGTTTCCAAGATCAGTTTGAAGAATTGCAGAAAGAGATGAAAGCCCTGCGTGGGAAAGAACTGCTTGGAAAGAATGTGCATGATCTTTGCCTTGTTCCCAATGTGAAAGTATCTGTTAAGTTCAAGCTGCCTGAATTTGAGAAGTATAAAGGAAATTCCTGTCCTCAGGCACATCTGGTGATGTATGTAAGGAAGATATCCACTCACACTGATGATCAACGTCTGTTGATTCACTATTTCCAAGACAGTTTGACTGGAGTTGCTTCTAAGTGGTATATGGGCCTTGATAGCACCCATATTCGCACCTTTAATGACTTAGCTGAGGCGTTTGTGAAGCAATACAAGTATAATGTGGACATGCCTCCTGATCAAGATCAACTGCGAGCTATGATGCAGAAAGAGAAGGAATCCTTCCTGAAAACTCTTGGCCCGTTTTACTATGAGAAGATGATTGCGAGTGCTCCTGTAGACTTCACCGAAATGGTGGGTATGGGTGTTAGGTTGGAAGAAGCTGTGCGAGAAGGTCGTCTGGTTCGGAATGACAATTCGTCTGGTGGTGTGAAGAAGTATGGTTCGTCATTCCAGAAGAAGAAGGAATCAGATGCTAATGCTGTTTCTCATAGGAGGAATAGTCGATTCAGAAATCAATCTCAACAAGTGGCGTCAGTAACTCCTGTTGTGAATTCAGTGCCTGTAGCTCCTATTAATCAACAACCAGCAAGGCGGAATCCGTATCCTCGAGTTAATGTTGATCCTATCCCCATGACATATACTGAACTGTATCCTGCACTAATTCATAAGAAGTTGGTTCAACCAAGGCCACCGCCTCCTGTTCCAGAGAAACTCCCTTGGTGGTACAAAGTTGATGCCACCTGTGCTTTTCATCATAATGCTCCTGAGCATGATTTGGAAAATTGTTGGCCTCTAAAGAATGAAGTTCAGAGATTAGTTCGTTCGGGTATGCTTTTCTTTCGTGATATTGGCCCAAATGTGCAGAAAAATCCATTGCCAACTCATGAGGCGTCTGCTGTGAATATGGTGTATGGGTGTCTTGGGAAGTATAAGATTTATCGTGTGGAACACATCAGAGGATCATTGGTAGAGATGCATGCCACTCTGTGTGAGTATAGTCATTATGAGCATAATCATGTTGCTTGTAGGATTTGTTCGGTCAATCCTCGAGGATGTTATATTGTGCTAAGAGATTTACAAGAGATGATAGATAAAAGGCTCATTGAGATTCTGAGGGATGGAGATGAAGATGATGTCAATGTGATTGAACCATTCTTTGAAATCCCGGAATGTGTAGAGATTGGTTATTATGGCAAAGCTGCTGTAGAACCTCTTGTGATATGTTTGCCTGGATCTGTACCTTATAGTTCTGACAAAGCTGTACCTTACAAATACAATGCCACCATGCTGGAAGCTGGAAAAGAAGTCGAGATTAAGCCTCTGTCTTCTGTTGAGAATATAGAAGATGTTAGTAGAGTGACTAGAAGCGGACGAGTTTTTACTCAACCCCAAACAGTTGTGGATGTCCAAAGGAATCCTACTCAAGTGCCTGTGAATGATGCGACAAAAGTTAATGAAGGGTCGTCTTCGGGAAAGGAAATGGATGAGATTTTGAAGCTTATCAAGATGAGTGATTATAAGATTGTGGATCAGCTACATCGTACTCCGTATAAGATCTCTATAATGGAACTGCTGACGAGTTCTCCTGCTCATAGGGATTCTTTGATGAAGATACTTGATCAAGCCTTTGTGGATCATGATGTGACGCTGGATCAGTTTAATGGGGTTGTGAGTAATATCACTGCATGTAACAATTTGAGCTTCAGTGATGAAGATTTGCCTGAGGAAGGAAGAAATCATAATTTGGCTTTGCACATCTCTGTCAGTTGCAAGGAGGACTCAATGTCTAATGTGCTAATCGATACTGGCTCATCGCTGAATGTCATGCCAAAATCTACTCTTGCTAAGCTGTCTTATGGTGGCACACCAATGAGATTTAGCAATGTGATTGTCAAGGCTTTTGATGGATCGAAGAAATCAGTGGCTGGAGAGGTTGATTTGCCTATTAGTATTGGACCGTTTGTCTTCAAGATTACTTTTCAAGTGATGGATATCTTTCCTGCATACAGTTGCTTATTGGGACGCCCATGGATCCATGAAGCTGGGGTCGTTACTTCGACTCTGCACCAGAAGTTAAAATTTGTGACAGATGGAAAGATGGTCGTTGTGAATGGAGAACAAGCTTTACTGATTAGTCATCTCTCTTCGTTCCGTACCATAGAGATTGATGAAGTAGTCATTGGAACTGCATTCCAAGCCCTGTCTGTTAATGATGAATTCAAAAAGGATGAAGCTTCCATTGCCTCCTTCAAAGATGCTCAGCTGGTGGTTCAGAATGGACATTCAGGAGTATGGGGACAAGTGGTGAGTCTGCAAGAGAACAAGAATAGAGCTGGTCTGGGATTTTCTGCCTCAGGCAAGTCTGTGATGAAGCCTGAATCTGCTTTTCGTCCTTATCAGGAGATGTTCCATAGTGCTGGGTTTCTACATCCGACTCTTCCAAAAGTGAACGCTGTCATTGAAGATGAACCAGAGCCGGAAGTGCCAAACTTTGTGACCCATGGAAAGATGATTAAGAATTGGATCACCATTGACATTCCTGGGTGTACTCATGTTTCAAAGTAATTTGCTTTTATGTTTTTCAAAATCCTTTCATTTTGCCCAAGATGAAAGTGAAGTTGTTGGGGCTTTTTCCTGTTTGTTTTAAACATTAAAATCATCAATAAAAGTCATTTTGTTTCTGCATATACATGCTTTTTATCTTTTTGCTTTTTCTGGAAAGTGGTAACACAAAAAACCTTAAAAAATGTTTTCATAATCTGCATAATTACATGTTTGCATATATCTTTCCTTTTCCTGAAATAATAATCACTTGTGCAGATTAATCAATAAAATCGTTGAAAGTAATGACCCTGCACCCTCTCCTAACTTCGAGTGTCTTGTGTATGAGGCGGAAGAAGAGAGTGATGAATGTATTCCTGATGAGATTTCCCGACTGCTTGAGCATGAGGAAGACACCATTCAGCCGTATAAAGAGCCATTAGAAGTCATCAACTTGGGTTCTGAAGAGGATAAAAAGGAAGTCAAGATTGGGGCACTGCTTGATCAAGATATTAAGAAGAGGATGGTAGAGCTTCTTAAAGAGTATGTTGACATTTTTGCGTGGTCCTACCAAGACATGCCTAGGTTGGACACGGATATTGTGGAGCATCGTTTGCCGTTGAAACCTAAATGTCCTCCTGTCAAGCAAAAGCTAAGAAGGAGTCATCCCGATATGGCGGAGAAGATTAAGAATGAGGTCTTGAAGCAGATAGACGCAGGTTTCCTTGTCACTTCTGTATATCCTCAATGGATTGCCAATATTGTGCCTGTTCCGAAGAAAGACGGAAAAGTTCGCATGTGTGTTGATTATAGAGATTTGAATAAAGCCAGTCTGAAAGATGATTTTCCTCTACCTCACATTGATATGTTGGTAGATAGCACGGCAAAGTTTGAGGTTTTCTCCTTCATGGATGGTTTTTCAGGATACAACCAGATTAAGATGGCACCTGAAGACATGGAAAAGACAACCTTTATTACGCAATGGGGGACATTCTGCTACAAAGTAATGCCTTTTGGGTTGAAGAATGCTGGTGCGACGTATCAGAGGGCCTAGGGATGTCAACTTGCTTCCGTTAGCGGGGGTCCCCGTGGGGATTCCCCATTTGGGGCCCCAAAAATGGAGAACTTTTCCCCCGCGGGGACGGGGATGGGTAACAAAGTCTCCCCGAAGGACTTCGCGGACGGGGGTGGCGTAAATATCCCCCGCCCCGTGGAGTCCCCGCCCCGCATAAAATAGCCAAATGTCCTTAATTTATTATATATATAAATTTAAATTATTATGTAAGTCTATTTGTCATTTCATATGATTAATTTTATACACATATTTAAAATATATATATATATATATATATATATATATATATATATATATATATATATATATATGCATTGTTAGTAAAAGAGTGAGATCTAAATGATTATTTCAAGTTTATTTTAAGTTTGAAATTTTGGTGGTCATGACACTCCATATTATAGATTAAATATTGTTAAAACAAATATTATTTATCGTAATCGAATAATTTATATATTTCTCGTGGTTACTTTTTGAAGCTTTTACTGTTAATTTGGTTTTAAAAAATAATAATCATGTCTATGGATCTCTGCATGGGGATCCGTGGGGACCCGCGGGGATCCGTGGGGACGGGGATGGGGGATAAAATCCCCCCGTAGCGAGGACCTGAAGCGGGGATGGGGAATAGATTCGATGGCGGGGATTATGATGGGAATGTATCCCCCGGCCCCGCCCCGCCCCATTTATATCCCTAACAGGGCCATGACCACTCTTTTCCATGATATGATGCACAAAGAAATTGAGGTTTATGTGGATGACATGATTGCCAAGTCCCAGTCAGAGGAAAGGCACATGGAGGATCTTTTAAAGTTGTTTCAGCGTTTGAGAAAGTATCGTCTCCGCTTAAATCCAAACAAATGCACTTTTGGTGTCCGTTCCGGAAAATTATTGGGTTTCATTGTCAGTCAGAGAGGGATTGAAGTAGATCCTGATAAAGTTAAAGCAATTCAGGAAATGCCAGTACCAAAGACTAAGAAACAAGTGAGAGGTTTCCTCGTACGTTTGAATTATATCTCCAGGTTCATTTCCAATATGACTGCTACTTGTGAGCCAATCTTCAAGTTGTTAAAGAAAAATCAGGGATGTGTGTGGAATGAAGATTGTCAGAAAGCTTTTGACAACATCAAAGAATATCTGCTTGAACCTCCCATTTTGCTCCTTCTAGTTGAAGGATGACCTTTGATTATGTACCTCACAGTGCTGGAGAATTCAATGGGATGCGTGTTGGGTCAGCATGACGAGTCTGGTCGAAAAGAGTATGCAATATACTACCTTAGAAAAAAGTTTACCGAGTGCGAAACAAGATACTCGCTGCTTGAGAAAACTTGTTGTGCTTTGGTGTGGGCTGCTCGCCGACTGAGACAGTATATGTTGAATCACACCACCCTATTGATTTCCAAAATGGATCCGATTAAGTACATATTTGAAAAACCTACGTTATACGGAAGGATTGCTCGCTGGCAAATGCTGCTATCTGAATATGACATTGAATACCGAGCTCAAAAAGCTGTGAAAGGAAGTGTGTTGGCAGAGTATCTCGCTCACCAACCAATTGATGATCGTCAATCTATCAGAATGGACTTCCCGGATGAAGATATAATGTATTTGAGAGCTCAAGATTGGGATGAACCGTTGCCAGAAGAAGGACCAGATCCTGGATCCAAATGGGGTTTAATTTTCGATGGAGCTTCTAATATTCATGGCCATGGTATTGGTGCCATTATTATAACTCCGCAGGGATCGCATGTTCCTTTCACTGCAAGGATATGTTTTGATTGTACAAATAATATTGCTGAATATGAAGCTTACATCATGGGGCTTGAAGAGGCCATTAATCTGATAATTAAGATTCTTGATGTTTATGGAGATTCTGCGCTTGTGATTAATCAAATTAAAGGAGAATGGGAAACTCGTCATCCTGGTTTAATCCCTTACAAAGATTACGCCAGAAGGCTATTGACGTTCTTCAACAAAGTTGAATTCCACCACATCCCTCGAGATGAAAATCAGATGGCTGATGCTTTAGCCACATTGTCTTCCATGTACAAAGTGAATTTCCATAATGAGGAGCCTCGGATTACAATCAGGCGTCTTGATAGACCTGCTCATGTATTTGCAGTTGAGGAATCAACAGATGAAAAGACTTGGTACTTCGATATTAAGCATTTTCTTCAGACCCAAGAGTACCCACTTGGGGAATCAAATAAGGATAAGAAAACTTTGAGGAGATTGGCTGGTAGTTTCTTCATCAATGCGGATGTTTTGTATAAGAGAAATTATGACATGGTTTTGCTCAGATGCGTGGATAGATGATCGGTCACCATTTCTAGTAAGTTTCCACACCTTTTTCCGATCAAAAGTTGTAATCTTGGTAATACAATGTGGCATTGTTTTAAGTTTTTATATAAGTTCCTTAGTTTTTCGGTTGTTTGAGCTTTTACATTATTAGTGTGTTTAAGCTTCATAAAAATGCCATTTTATGCGTTGGTTGTTAGTATGTTGTTGGCCAGGTTAATCCCGAGAAAGATGGCGCTCCGAGGCGAGAAAAAGGAGCTGAAAGAGCTAAAGAAGAGGCCAACACGGGCACCCGTGTGCACCCACACGGCCGTGTCAAAAGCTGCCTGGAAAGTGGATTCTGGAGAGCAAAACAGAGGTTTTACACGGGCACCCGTGTTCCTGCACACGGCCCGTGTGGAAAAGTGCCCAGAAAGTGAATTTTGAGGTGAGGGCCAGATGGACAACACGGGCACCCGTGTTCCTGCACACGGCCCGTGTTGTTGAGCGCGGGCAGATGTTCTAATTTTGATATTTTGGAAACCTTGGGCCTCATTAAGGGTATTTCGGTCATTCCGGATACTGAGTGAGTGAAGCAACACTACTAAAACCTAACAGGAATAGAAGAGAGGGATCTGGGATCATCGAGCAGAGAGAATTACAGAGAAAGAAGAGTCAAGGGTTTTGGAAGAAGATCTTCAAGAGCACTGGCGATTGGAGATCATATCAACCACTAATTTCTTGTAATGACTTCAATTACTCTTGTTGTTTTCTTTATCATTATGAGTAGCTAAACAACACTATGCTAGGGGTGATGTCCCTGAATCTTTTTATGTGATGAATTGTCACAACCGTTGTTGATGAATTTGATGTTTAATTATAAATTGAGTTTTTGATTCATTGTTCTTAATGCTTTATTATATTGGAAAGTATCTTATCGTTCTATGGTTAGGGTTTGGCGTGACAAACCTCCCTAATGCTTGTGAATCAAAACACTTCCGGCAAATCGCTTAGGAATAAGGATTGCACTTTAGTGATCATTCATTCTAGACTCTAATGCATAAAAGACCTAATACTAAATTCAGTTATTGAGGAATTGAGATTGTCTAATTAGTGTTAAGGGGTTCTTCACTAAGGAATTAGGGAGAACTATTTATAGAATTGATACACAGTTATAATTAAATCATCTCATGAACACGGTGGTTTCAAGGAGTTACATAGGATTCATACATCTACCTTAGCATATCTGCTCATATTTGCACCAAGCTATCTTTTATTTAGTGTTTTATTTATTTCTAGTAATTCTAATTAATCAAACAAACCAAAACAACCCCCATGATATTTTTGTTCAATTGAATCATTGTGAAACTTGTAGTTTACACGCAGTCCGCGAGTTCGATACTGGGTATTTACCCTTCTTTACTACTACATCGAGGAAATAGTACACTTGCTATAATTTCCCGATCAAGTTTTTGGCGCCGTTGCCGGGGACTGCCAAACTATAAGCCGAACTCTAAGTCAATTGAAATTTTGTTGCTCTGCGACCAAAATTTTATTTTTATCTGTTATTTTAATTTCGTTGCAGTCTTGTATCTGTTCTAACTGTTGTCTAACTGTTTATGCGAGGTCAGACCTCAGCTAAATTTTCCTTTGACACAGAACCAGAAAGAGCTCTGCACGAGAGACGCCGCAAGGCAAGACTTGAAAGACTGGCAGCACCAAGTGCAAGTCTTAGTGTTCCACATCAGGAAAGCGACGACGAAGTGTCTGTGCACTCGGAGCACAGCGACTCGGACTTTGACAGGGAGATAGTTCAGGAACCAGTTAACATGGCTGGAAATCAACCCCCTGCAGAAAGATTGTTAGGGGACTATGGAGGGGCAAATGCTCACCCCAACCGGATGACTATTGTTAATCAACCTGTGAATGTGGCACATTTTCAATTGCATCCATCCACCATTCGCCAGTTAGAGAGCAAGCCGTTCTCCGGAAGAATTAACGAGGATGCAAATAAGCATCTTCAGAGATTTCTCACTACGACAACTTCATTGAAGATCGAAGGTCATTCAGAGGAGGCTAAGAGACTTGTTATGTTCCCGTTTACACTTACTGATGACGCAGAGGAGTGGTTTTACTCACTTCCGGCTGCAAGTATCACGACATGGCAAGAGATGGAAACGGCATTCCTCAATGAATATTTTCCTGCGTCGGTGTTTATCCGAAAAAGATATGACATTGTCAATTTCAAACAAAAAGAGGGGGAATCATTGGGGGATGCATACAAGAGGTTCAAAAGGTGTTTGACTGCATGTCCTACTCATAACATGGACGCTACCGAGCAAATGCAGAATTTTGTGAATGGGTTGCGACTCAAGACAAAGCAGCTTATTGATACCGCTGCTGGTGGTTCAACAAATTTTGCTACAGCCACAGTTATGAAAAGGATCATAGAGGCAATTGCTGCTAACGAGCATCTTGAGTTGTATGATCGAACCATGAACCAACCGGAGGGTAAAATTGATTTGAAATTGCCAGAGCAGGTTGTTAAGATGGAGGATCAGATTGCTGCAGAGGTAGAGAGAAGGTTAAAAAAGATGAATATTGGAACTCAGACAGTAGCACAGGTAGAACCAGTTAAAGCGGTTCTTTGTGAAATATGTGGTGGACCGCACTTTGCTATGCATTGTGTAGCAACTCAAGAACAGGTTGAGCAAATTCATATGTTGAGGCAAAACAATCCTTATGCCAACACATATAATCCGGGGTGGAAAAACCATCCGAATTTCTCATGGAAAGACCAGCAAGGAAACGTCCAGAAGCAGGTTCAAGGACAACAACCATATCAGCCTCAGACTCAACAATACCAACCACAGGGACAACAATATCGTCCGCAACAACAACCATACCAGCAACCTCAACAACAATACCAACCACAGGGTCCAAGAAAGGCGGATTGGGAAATTGCCATTGAAAAGATGGCCGCTCAGAGCTCCCAATTCCAAGAAGAGACACGTAGCAATTTAAGGAACACCGGAGCCTCAATTAAGAACCTTGAAGTACAAATGAGTCAAATTGCTCAACACCTTGCAATTCCGCAAGCACCAGGAGCCCTCCCAAGCGCAACTGTTACTAATCCTAAAGACAATCAAAAAATCAATGCCGTCACCACACGGAGAGGGAAACCACGTAAAGTGGTGGAAAAGGATTCGGAGAGTGAGGATCAATTGCTTGAGGTGGAGCTGGACATAAGAGAGAATGAGCAAGTGGAAGAAGAAGTGGTAACACCAGCACCAGTTACGAAAGAAAAAGTATTAACACCAACACCAGAAGTCAAGCTGCCTTACCCTCAAAGAAACAAGAAAAAGGGGCAGCAAGAAAAGAATTTTGAGAAGTTCTTGGAACTATTCAAAAAGCTGGAGCTGAACATTCCGTTGTTAGAAGCACTTGAGCAAATGCCCACCTATGCCAAATTCATGAAGGACATCATCGCTAAAAAGCGAACCATTGCAGACCACCCCATTATTCTAACAGAAACTTGTAGTGCTATTTTGCAGGGCATGAAGATACCAGTGAAGAAGAAGGATAGAGGAGCAGTTACTATCCCTTGCACTATTGGAGATAGATCTTTCAAGAGAGCTCTAATTGATCTGGGGGCAAGTATCAGTCTCATGCCTCTATCCATCTACAAAAAGTTGGGAATTGGTGCAATCCAAGACACTCGGATGACTCTCCAATTTGCAGATCATTCGGTCAAGCGACCTTACGGAGTCGTCCAAGACGTCCTTGTGAAAGTGGATAAGTTTGTGTTTCCGGTAGATTTTGTAATTCTTGAAATGCCAGAAGACGAAGAGATGCCAATAATTTTGGGACGACCATTCTTGGAAACGGGGAGAGTCATGATAGATATGGATGGTGGCACTCTGACTTTGAAGGTTTATGATGAAGAGTTAAAAATCAATGTTCATAATACCATGAAGCATAAAGAGGATATTGGCACTAGTAGCAATATACAAGTGCTCCAACAAGTGGAAGAAAGTGATCATGTGGAGAGTGTATTGCAATTACCTCTCGAAAAAGTTTTGAGCATGTCAATTTTCGGAGAAAATGAAGAAGCCGATGATAATGACTTGGAGGTAGTATCAATGTTGGAAACTCAACCTATCTTTAAAGGTTCTCGAACACATAGGTGGGAAGATTTAAGGCAACCAATAGCATTGGGTTGCAATGAAGAAAAGCCAAAAAGTTCAGAATTGAAACAGCTTCCGGAGAATCTTAAATATGTTTTCCTCGATTCTGAAGAAAAATGTCCCGCCATCATTAGCTCGAGCTTGAAAAATATACAAGAAGTCAAGTTAATTGAAGTTCTGAAAAAGTTCAAGGGGGCTATGGGTTGGAAGATTGAAGACCTCAAGGGAATAAGTCCTACGATGTGCATGCACAAAATTCTCATGGAAGAAGATCACAAACCGGTGGTGCAGCCTCAAAGGAGATTGAACCCAGTTATGAAGGAGGTAGTGAGAAAGGAAGTTGTGAAGCTGTTAGATGCAGGTCTTATTTACCCGATATCAGACAGTTCATGGGTGAGCCCTGTTCATGTGGTACCTAAAAAAGGAGGTACAACAGTGATAGCTAATGAAAAAAATGAGTTGATTCCTACCAGAACGGTCACTGGGTGGCGAGTATGCATAGACTACAGAAGACTAAATCTGGCCACAAGAAAAGATCATTTTCCATTGCCATTCATTGACCAAATGTTAGAAAGATTGGCCGGGCATGACTACTATTGTTTTCTGGATGGGTACTCTGGATACAACCAAATTGCGGTTGCACCGGAGGATCAAGAGAAGACAGCCTTTACTTGCCCATACGGTATCTTCGCTTATAGAAGGATGCCGTTCGGGTTGTGTAATGCCCCAGCGACTTTCCAAAGATGCATGACTTCTATTTTTGCTGATATGCTTGAAAAGCATATGGAAGTCTTCATGGATGACTTCTCGGTTTTTGGTTCCTCCTTTGATAATTGTTTGGCTAACCTTTCACTTGTTTTGCAGCGATGTCAAGAAAGTAATCTGATCCTAAACTGGGAGAAGTGCCATTTCATGGTACGAGAAGGCATTGTTCTTGGTCATAAGATCTCCCACAGGGGAATCGAAGTTGATCAAGCTAAGGTGGAGGTTATCTCAAAATTACCACCACCTGTGAATGAGAAAGGTATTCGAAGTTTCCTTGGCCATGCGGGATTCTACCGCAGGTTCATAAGGGATTTTTCTAAGATAGCCAAACCACTCACCACTTTGTTGGTTAAAGACAGGACTTTTGTATTCGATAAAGAGTGTGCCGATGCATTTGAGACACTGAAAAATAAACTAGTGTCGGCACCCATTGTGATTGCCCCTGATTGGTCTCTACCCTTTGAGATCATGTGCGATGCTAGCGACATTGCAGTGGGGGCTGTACTTGGACAGCGAAGAGAAAAATTGCTTCATGTTATTTATTATGCCAGTCACGTTTTGAACCCTGCACAGATCAATTATGCAACCACCGAGAAGGAGTTGCTAGCTGTTGTGTATGCCTTTGATAAATTCAGGCAATATCTGTTGGGTTCAAAAGTGATTGTTTATACTGACCATGCTGCTTTAAAATATCTCTTTGCCAAGCAGGATTCAAAACCCAGACTTCTGAGGTGGATTCTACTTCTCCAAGAGTTCGATGTAGAGATTCGCGACAAGAAAGGGTGTGAAAACACTGTTGCAGATCACCTTTCACGAATGTCACCCATTGAGGAGACAGAAGAGCGGCGTCCAATAAAGGATGAGTTTGCTGATGAACACATCCTAGCGGTTATTGGAGTGCCTTGGTTTGCTGATTACGCAAACTACCTTGTTGGCGGTATAATACCCGACGATTTTGATTCTAACCGCAAGAAAAAGTTTGTTCATGATTGCAGGTTCTATCTATGGGATGACCCTTACCTATACAAGAGAGGAGTAGATGGGCTGATAAGACGATGTGTGCCTGAGGAGGAGCAGAAGGATGTGTTGAGAGCATGTCATGACTCGGAATATGGAGGGCATTTTAGTGGGGATCGTACTGCCTCCAAAGTGTTGCAGTCAGGATTGTACTGGCCATCATTGTTCAAAGATTCCCAGGAAATGGTAAAAAAATGTGATAAGTGTCAGCGTACTGGGAACATTTCAAAAAGAAATCAAATGCCCCAAAATTTCATGTTAGAGGTAGAGCTATTCGATGTTTGGGGAATTGACTTCATGGGTCCGTTTCCACCATCATTCGGGAAGAATTACATCTTAGTTGCAGTGGACTATGTCTCAAAATGGGTGGAGGCGGTAGCTTTACCAACTAATGATGCAAAGGTGGTAGTAAAGTTCTTGAGGGAGAACATATTTGCTAGGTTTGGAGTACCAAGAGCACTTATTAGTGATGAAGGAACGCACTTCCTAAATCACCTCATGGAGAAACTCCTGCAGAAATACAATGTGAAGCATCGGATAGCCACCCCTTATCACCCTCAAACAAGTGGTCAGGTAGAGGTGTCTAATAGACAACTCAAACAAATTCTCGAGAAGACGGTGAGTTCATCGAGAAAGGATTGGGCAACAAAGCTAGATGATGCGTTATGGGCTTACCGAACGGCGTTCAAAACACCCATCGGGATGTCACCATACCAACTTGTTTATGGAAAAGCATGTCACTTGCCTTTAGAGCTTGAACACAAGGCATTTTGGGCAACTAAATTCTTGAACATGGACTTGTCTCTAGCAGGAAATTCTAGAATCTTACAGTTGCATGAATTAGAAGAGTTCCGGAATCGTGCGTATGAAAATGCCAAGGTTTACAAGGAACAAACTAAGAAGTGGCACGATAGGAGGATTCAGCAAAAAGAGTTTTGGGAAGGACAGCTGGTCCTTCTGTACAATTCCCGTTTGAAGCTTTTTCCGGGAAAATTGAGATCCAAATGGTCGGGACCATTTGTGGTTCATAAGGTGTT
The DNA here is from genome assembly GCF_029867415.1 of Vicia villosa. Classification (NCBI taxonomy): domain Eukaryota; kingdom Viridiplantae; phylum Streptophyta; class Magnoliopsida; order Fabales; family Fabaceae; genus Vicia; species Vicia villosa. The sequence continues at coordinate 81,958,703 of NC_081181.1, read as the reverse complement.
CCCTTACGGTGCAGTTGAAATAAAAAATCAAGCTAATGGAGACACCTTTAAAGTTAATGGGCAGAGATTAAAGCCATATTTCCAAGGTCAACCAGTTGGACAGGTTGATGTCATTCGTCTTGCTTAGTAGGACGATTGACCGTCGAGCCATGCGACGTTAAACGCAGCGCTCCGTGGGAGGCAACCCACGTTTGTTTCCGTTAACTTTCATTTTCTTTGTTTTATTTCGTTTCCTTTGTAGGTGGTAGAGTTTGGACCGGTAGGCGCTCTCCGCACCGAGCAAACACGACAGGGTGTTGAGTTGTTCAGGCAAGGAGCTGTGATGGATGATGTCCAGGAGATGATGCGGCGCCTCATGTTGCAATTTCCTCAGGACCCTCCTCCTCCACCGCCTTATCAGTGAGATTGGTAATCTCCGTCACACTAGAATTAAAACATTGAGACAATGTTTAGTTCAAGTGTGGGGGAGGATTTATTTTGCTTTGCTTTCTGTTTCTTTTTGAATTCATAGTTTAGTTTGTTTAATTTGAAATTTTTTTTTTTTTTTCTTTTGTCTTCTGTTTTTATGTTTATTTCAAGTTTGCAGTGCTGCCATTGTGTTACCTGGTTGGATACAAGTCGGAAGGGGGCGAATGACTAGATAGTGGTTGAACAACACATCTCACACTCTATCTCTACAGGCACCACGGAAGTTGACACAACCAAGAAAAGAAGGTAGGACGCAAGGAAGCACACTGAACCAAGAGAGAGTATGGTGAACTTTTGATGAAAGGAAATGGCAAAACACTTAGAGTACGTTGAAGCATGCAAGCTTAACCGACCCGGTGAGACATCAGAGCCAAATGCATAACATCCATATGAGAGTCAAGTTCAGGTATGGCACTATTCACTTTGATTTTGCGTATTTTCTCATAACACAAGCACACTATGAAAGCGCACACTGAGGCAAGTTTTTTTTGTTTTAACCCCGAGCCTTTTTAACCATCCCGTTTGCATGTTATCCATTGTTAACCCCCTTTGAGCCGTAATTTTTATTTTTGTCCATCGTGTTATTTTCCCACCACTTGCCTTCTCATTGTTTGTATCATTGCTCGGCATTCATAATAGATCACTCGAAAGACATAAAAAGATCTAAGTGTGGGGTTGTAAACCATTGAAGAGTGGAACAAGAAAAGAGTACAAGAAAAGAAAAAATTTTGAATATAGATCTTATGAAAACAAAAAGAAAAAAAAAAAAGAGAAGAGAAAAAGAATAATGCATGTACCCTTGTCCATTTTTAGCTAAAGAAGGTTTAAACCCCATTCTTAAGATACAGATCAAAATGAGTGAAGAAGTGAAACCTATGTGATGCCGAGCACTTAAAACCAATCGTTATCCCATTCCTTGTTAACCCACCAAACCTAAGCCACGTTTCAACCCGAAGACCTCATAAAGTGTGTGTGATCCTTGTGTGTAGTGATTTGAGAATTTATTCAAAGTTAAAAGTAATATGCATGCCTTGATACTATGAGTGTAAACACCTTAACCCGGAGAGATTTTGTGAGAATGTGAAAAGCTTGCAGGTGATAGACGTGCTCGAAGGTGGGAATGCCATGGATAGTCGGAAGAAGGGAACCTTACACTTGATTGCTAAGTGTAGGAACCTTGCGAAAAACCTGGTTGTGTTGTGGAGAAAAGAATCTTGTCGGTGACCTTTTGTTTTGACTCGATACATCACTTGAGGACAAGCAATGAGATAAGTGTGGGGTTGTGATCGGTCACCATTTCTAGTAAGTTTCCACACCTTTTTCCGATCAAAAGTTGTAATCTTGGTAATACAATGTGGCATTGTTTTAAGTTTTTATATAAGTTCCTTAGTTTTTCGGTTGTTTGAGCTTTTACATTATTAGTGTGTTTAAGCTTCATAAAAATGCCATTTTATGCGTTGGTTGTTAGTATGTTGTTGGCCAGGTTAATCCCGAGAAAGATGGCGCTCCGAGGCGAGAAAAAGGAGCTGAAAGAGCTAAAGAAGAGGCCAACACGGGCACCCGTGTGCACCCACACGGCCGTGTCAAAAGCTGCCTGGAAAGTGGATTCTGGAGAGCAAAACAGAGGTTTTACACGGGCACCCGTGTTCCTGCACACGGCCCGTGTGGAAAAGTGCCCAGAAAGTGAATTTTGAGGTGAGGGCCAGATGGACAACACGGGCACCCGTGTTCCTGCACACGGCCCGTGTTGTTGAGCGCGGGCAGATGTTCTAATTTTGATATTTTGGAAACCTTGGGCCTCATTAAGGGTATTTCGGTCATTCCGGATACTGAGTGAGTGAAGCAACACTACTAAAACCTAACAGGAATAGAAGAGAGGGATCTGGGATCATCGAGCAGAGAGAATTACAGAGAAAGAAGAGTCAAGGGTTTTGGAAGAAGATCTTCAAGAGCACTGGCGATTGGAGATCATATCAACCACTAATTTCTTGTAATGACTTCAATTACTCTTGTTGTTTTCTTTATCATTATGAGTAGCTAAACAACACTATGCTAGGGGTGATGTCCCTGAATCTTTTTATGTGATGAATTGTCACAACCGTTGTTGATGAATTTGATGTTTAATTATAAATTGAGTTTTTGATTCATTGTTCTTAATGCTTTATTATATTGGAAAGTATCTTATCGTTCTATGGTTAGGGTTTGGCGTGACAAACCTCCCTAATGCTTGTGAATCAAAACACTTCCGGCAAATCGCTTAGGAATAAGGATTGCACTTTAGTGATCATTCATTCTAGACTCTAATGCATAAAAGACCTAATACTAAATTCAGTTATTGAGGAATTGAGATTGTCTAATTAGTGTTAAGGGGTTCTTCACTAAGGAATTAGGGAGAACTATTTATAGAATTGATACACAGTTATAATTAAATCATCTCATGAACACGGTGGTTTCAAGGAGTTACATAGGATTCATACATCTACCTTAGCATATCTGCTCATATTTGCACCAAGCTATCTTTTATTTAGTGTTTTATTTATTTCTAGTAATTCTAATTAATCAAACAAACCAAAACAACCCCCATGATATTTTTGTTCAATTGAATCATTGTGAAACTTGTAGTTTACACGCAGTCCGCGAGTTCGATACTGGGTATTTACCCTTCTTTACTACTACATCGAGGAAATAGTACACTTGCTATAATTTCCCGATCAATAGACACGAAGCAGACATGTTGATGCATTAAATTCAGGAAGGTTCTTTTGGTACTCATGCCAATGGACATTCGATGGCTAAAAAGTTGCTTAGAGCAGGTTACTATTGGCTGACAATGGAATCTGATTGCTACAAGTTTGTAAAGAAGTATCACAAATGTCAAGTGTATGCTGACAAGATTCATGTGCCTTCGACGCTTCTCAATGTTATTTCTTCTCCATGGCCTTTCTCTATGTGGGGTATTGATATGATTGGCATGATTGAACCCAAGGCTTCGAATGGACATCGGTTCATCCTGGTAGCAATCAATTATTTTACCAAGTGGGTAGAAGCTGCTTCATATGCTAATGTGACAAAGCAAGTTGTGGTCAGATTTATCAAGAACAACATTATCTGCAGATATGGTGTACCAAGCAAGATTATCACTGATAATGGCTTGAATCTGAATAATAGCATGATGAGAGAACTGTGTGAAAGTTTCAAAATTGAACATCACAACTCTTCGCCTTATAGGCCAAAGATGAATGGAGCTGTTGAAGCAGCAAATAAGAATATTAAGAAGATTGTGCAAAAGATGGTTGTTACGTACAAGGACTGGCATGAGATGCTCTCGTTTGCTTTGCATGGGTACCGTACATCTGTTCGTACTTCAACCGGGGCAACTCCCTTTTCTTTGGTTTATGGTATGGAAGCAGTGCTTCCTATTGAGGTCGAGATTCCATCGTTGAGAGTTTTAATGGAAACCAAGTTATCTGAGGCTGAGTGGTGTCAGAGCAGGTTTGATCAATTGAATTTGATAGAAGAAAAGAGAATGACGGCTTTATGCATGGTCAGTTGTACCAGAAAAGAATGAAGAAAGGATCTTTTCTTTCACCTCCGATTCAAGGGGCAAGTGGACTCCTAATTTTGAAGGACCATATGTTGTTAAGAAAGCCTTCTCTGGCGGTGCATTAATTCTTGCAACTATGGATGGAGAAGAGCTCCCACGTCCCGTGAATGCTGATGTAGTCAAGAAATACTTCGCCTAAAAATAATAAAAGAACAGCTCGCTAAGTTGAAAACCCGAAAGGGCGGCTTAGGCAAAAAAGAGCGTCTTGGTGGATTGAAAACCCGAAAGGGCGGTCCAGGCAAAAATTAGAGACATAAATAGAATAAAATACCCGGTGGACTGAAAACCCGAAAGGGCGGTCCAGGCAAAAGTTAGGGATTCATGGCAAGTAACTACATCAGACAAGACTTGATCATCAGCAGTCATCTGTTTATCATGAAGAAGTTCAACATATTTCAACGGAAGCCTTTGCTCAGGAATTCCAAGTTGAGAGAGAGGAGGGGGTCATTACATTTCAATGTACCTTTTCCACAAAATTACCACTTTCCAAACTTTGTAATCATCCGTGGGGTCTTGCCTTTCGTAGGCTACCATTCTATTAAAAAAGTTTGAGCCTTTGCATGTTATTTGCAATCTTATTTCTTCCATATTTCTTAAAATGTCATTTATTGTTGATAGTAATTTTTAAGACAAAGAGAAAATTGATCTCAACAAAATCCTTTTGGAAAATATAAAATTAGTTTTACTTTGATGCATGAGTGCATTACAAGGAACAGATATGTTGATGTATTTCAGATACAGAATGTATTCCAATTGATGTACCTTTGGTCTGGTTCAAATATGATGTAGAACTCAGCTATTTCGTTCTCTCGGCTCCGATGTTCCCTTAGTGTGGGTAGCATTTATTCCGAGGCCATCAAAAGTTTGTAGCAATTTCTGCTCATGTTTGTGGATGATACCTCTAGTGTTCAGCTTGAGACATTGCTTGATTATGTTATTTTTGTACTCTATCTCTTGAGTTAATCCTTGTGCTAAGTTTTGGCAGCATATGCATCATTAACATGCATCAAAAACAGTCATGCATTTATATTTGCTATCATGAAGTTTATTGTCAATCAGATTGCTCTTTCATTTAGAGTGTCTTAAGCAGAAAATACTCACTTTCCTTGAAATCACCACTGAATTTGTTTATATGTGGATAATGTGTTTCAGTTATTCTGTTCAGATGCTTACGAACAGAAATCTAGTGAGTTATTCCCTCACTTGATCTGGTCTCATGTGGCAGTTTCTTTCCATTTGGCCATGGATTGAATTTTGGTCGCTGGATGATGAATGTTGAGATTATGCATTTGTGTTTGCATCCTCAACCTTTGAAATAAAAGCAAAGTATTATTGATTGCTCTTCACCGTCAGTGATACGACGGGGCATCTCTTCACACATTCAGTAGAACGTTGGTGTATTTTGTTATATGTTCATCGTCAGTGGTACGTCGATGTATTTCTCTTTTCTACCTCCAGTGGAACGTTGGTAGTTCACCTTCAGTGGAACGTTGGTGTATATGTTATATTCATCGTCAGTGGTACGTCGATGTATTTCTCTTTTCTACCTCCAGTGGAACGTTGGTAGTTCACCTTCAGTGGAACGTTGGTGTATATGGTTATATTCATCGTCAGTGGTACGTCGATGTATTTCTCTTCACACCTTCAGTGGAACGTTGGTGTATATGGTTATATTCATCGTCAGTGGTACGTCGATGTATTTCTCTTCACACCTTCAGTGGAACGTTGGTGTATATGGTTATATTCATCGTCAGTGGTACGTTTATGTATTTCTCTTCTCACCTTCAGTGGAACGTTGGTGTATCTTGTTATCTTCATCGTCAGTGGTACGTCGATGTATTTCTCTTCTCACCTTCAGTGGAATGTTGGTGTATGTTACATCTCCATCGTCAGTGGTACGTCGATGTGTTTCCCTTTTCTACCTCCAGTAGAACGTTGGTAGTTCATCTTCAGTGGAACGTTGGTGTATCTTGTTCATCGTCAGTGGTACGTCGATGTCTTTCTCTTCATACCTTCAATGGAACGTTGGTATCTGTTATCGTCAGTGGTACGACGGGGCATCTCCTTTCACCTTCAGTGGAACGTTGGTGTATATTGTTATATTTTTATCGTCAGTGGTACGTCGATGCATTTCTATTCATATCATCAGTGGAAGGATGGTGTGTTCTTTGTTAGTGAAAGATGGGTATTCTGACTCCCCAGTGAAAGAGGATGCATATCTTATGATTCCCCAGTGAAAGAGGATGCATATTTTCTCATCCCCAGTGAAAGAGGATGCCCCCTTTTCTCACCCCTAGCAAAAGGTGATGCTTTAACCTCTCTGGTGCGAAATGTTTTCCCCAATGAAGTTTCTTTTCCCAGCAAAGTTTCGTCTCTCCAACAGAGTCTTGTCTTCCCAAGTGGAGTTCTTCCCGCAAGACATTTTGTTTTCCCCAGTGGATTTCCTTTGCCTCCCTAGTGTTGTCGTGTTTCATCGTCATCATATGCATTCATTAAACATCGCATTATGTTTTAGGTTCAAAAATTTTGTGTTTTATATATTTAAGTCTCTTCAATTTCGTTAAAACGAAGATTTCCAATCATCGTATCTCCGAACCGAAGAAACTTAAATAGGGGCATCTGTCGTACCCCAATTTTTGACCCTAAAATCATACATCAATTGCATATTAATCATTAATCAAGAGCACCATTGTGAGGCTTTATCTTTGATACTGTGATTGTCTCTGAGGGGAATTATCAAGCGCTTTTAGCTTTTTATTTGTTCATACTAACAAAAATCAAAAAAATATGTGTTTTGTCTCTTTTGTTTATATTTTACAGGTAAAAGATCGGGAAAAAATCAAAACAGTGCAAGAAAACTTTTTTTGGAAATTTGAAGGTGGAAATTGATTTACCCCTATGGGAAATCGATTTCCTGTGCGCAAAATTCAAAAAATATATAAGGAGGGAAGCTTGACATCATTTTGGCACCTTTTTATTTGATCACTTTGTCATTTTTCCACCTCACCAAAATTAATCCCTTCATTAAACCCACTTAAACCACATTTTACCATTTTTACCATTTAAATACCATTTAAGTACCAATTAAACACAAGTTAATTAACCAAGAGCAAATGACCAAATTGCCACTACTCTTTCTCTCATCCTATAAATAGAGGTCTCTACTCTCTCATTTCTCAAGCTTGGAGAGCCAAAAAATTGCTTGCAAATTCATTTCTCACCCTTTCCAAAACCCTCACCCAAAGTTCATTCTCATAGAATTAGTGAGATTCACATTGAATCTTACTAGTTTTGAACTAAACCTCCTACATTTCTCTCTTTGCTTTGTTTGTTCATCTCCAATTTTGAAGTATCTACACACTTTGTGCTTGTTCTTGAAGTTACTCCAACAATTTGTTTCAAGAATTGGTAAATTCCTAAATTCTAAGATGTAGATCTTTGATGCTTGTGTTCAATGCATCTTTGATGCTATATTGGTCCTATTTGATGGTGATTTTGTGGAAAATTCGTGCTCCAATGGATATGTGATCATAAGGTGTTTGTATGTTTGTCTAAATCAAGTTTCAAAGTTCATAATGTTGTGTTTTTGAAAACTGTGTGCAGGAAATCGATTTCCTACAGAGGGAAATCGATTTCCACTCTATTTTTTGCGCCAGATCTGAATTCTGCAGGCAGGAAATCGATTTCCTACAGAGGTAAATCGATTTCCGGTGAAGCAGAATGCTTGTTTTTGCTATTTTTGACTTGTTTTTGGTTCTAACTCTTCTTCTACTCCATTCTTTTGATATTTTCTCTGAATCACAAATTAGAGGCCTAATTTCTCTCTAATTTCAATGGACTTAGGGCGTCCATAGGATGAGAATCCAAATCCGCAAAATTAAGTGATTGAAATTATGGTTGAAAGGAGCTTTTAAGGTGGTTCCATCTTTTGTTTCTTTTTATTTTGATCGATGAAAGTCTTAACACCTTGAGAATTCTTATGGATTCTTGGTAAAAACTAGATCACTCACCATTTTTTTTTTCGTGCGGTATTGCTTTCGGAGAGTGATCTACATATCGCTTCTCTCGCATGCATTAGCACGTAAAGTTTTGACCGGCCTCGTTGTAGGGTGATTTCTACATAAATCACTTGGCGATCTGCTTAACATAGCACAATATTTCGTGTCCCGAATAAATAAAAAAGATCAAATATGGAAGAGAATTGTATGCGGTTGATTTAATACTTATGGAGGTTTATCGTGTAGTCGCTATGATTTTATCAAGCTTCTGATAAATGTCCATTGAATTTAAATCCGAGAACATCCTTCAATCACCATCGATCTTCCTTACTAACTTTGATAACATACTTGACAAGTTTCAAGATGGTTATCTTTAACATCTAACCACTAACTTTAATTTCCGCAATTTATTATATTGCTCTTTATATTTTGCTTTATGCTTTATCATTTCATCATATTTACATTCCGCTATTTTTCTTTGTCCATTTGGACACTATGTTTATGTTTCCGCTATTTTATTTTGTCCACTTGGACCATACTTTACTTTTATGCTAAAACACTAATAAACAACAAAAATCTAAAAAACGTTTAAGGCTCTCTTTTGGACTATTGGTTACTATCCCTAGCATTTTGGAGATGTGGACTTATGGACTTAGTGCCTCTGGACCCTTATTCTGTTATTACTCTGTGATTGTTATGTCTGTCTGGCATTGGATTGTTGTCTGTTTGTGTATGCAGGTATTTCCTTTAAAGTCCTTGATGGTTAATTACAAGGCATTGAGATAAGGATTTTACCCGAAAACAGCCGTTACTCTGCCCGATTTTCGTCAGAATTTTAATGTGCTTAATACAAAGTGGTGCTAAGATAATAAGTTCATCTGGATCCCCAAGTATGTGTTGGTTTGGTGTTGATAAGTCCGAAGGATGGGAAATCTACCTTGACCCGTAATGTCAAGTACTGGCTTCTTATTTCAGTTAGACCGTTCTTTTCTTTAGCTTTTATTTTATGCACTAGGTTAGCCTCTTCATCTCCTCACCTTCTTAAATTTTCAAAATCTTCTCCCTTTTTCAAAAACCTTCTTATGTTTGCAATCTTTTCAATACCTTTTCTCTTAAAATATCTTTTGCCCTTAGTGGCTTTTCTTCAAAAGTTTAGACACGACTAATTATCGAAACGAGTGGTTATACCCCACGATTTTGAAATTGATTGATATAATGAGATCTTTTCCGTGTGATAGAGCTAGTGGCATACTCGTTGATTTTATCCGAGTTGGAGCCCTTCTTTCATTTGCGATGCAAAGAACTCGTTTGTTCTCATGCTCAAGATCAATGGCTGAGTATTTCTCTCCGACGACGATAAAGTGTTTATTCGTTTTTAAACCGTTTTTCCCTTTTAAGCGGAACTACATTAGCTCTGACTTCTCCATTGCACCGAGGAGGTATGTAGGCACAAGGCTTAACATCTTGCCGAGCTTATTTTAAAAATAAAACAAACTCTTTTTTAGCACACACGACACAAATTTTCAAAAAGGTTCCTGTGGAGTACCACAGATATGAGGGGTGCTTAAAACCTTCCCCTTGTATAATCAACACCCGAACCTGAGTTCTCTTTTTGTTTTAAAAACAAACTTTTGGTTTTACGTTCTTTTCCCTTTTCTTTTGGAAACAATAAAGCGCGGTGGCAATTTCAAACGAAATATTGAGTCGAGTCAATTCCATGGCTTCGATCTCAGATTTTCCCCGCTACACCAGCCAATTCAAGAAAATTTATAATCTCTGTCACCGACTTCGAAGCTTCCCACTGCGCTACAGCCTCAACTTTTGACAGATCAACGACAATCCCACCACTAGAAATTACCTGGCCTAGAAAAATCACTTCTCTTAACTAAAACTCGCACTTAGATAGCTTAGCATATAACGGTTTCTCCTTCAACAACTCCAACACTATTCTCAGATGTTCAACATGCTCTTCGTCCATCTTCGAATAAACTAGTATGTCTTCAATAAACACTACCATAAACTTATCCAAATACTCGTGAAAAGTCATATTCATGTATTCCATAAACACACCTGGCGCATTGGTCACACCAAATGGCATCACTGAATATTAATAATGATCACACCTCATTCTAAAAGCTGTCTTCTAAATATCTTCGGCCTTCACATGAATCTCATGATATCCATACCTCAAGTCAATCTTACTAAAGACACATGCGCCAACCAATTGATCCATCAAATCATTAATTCTTGGAAGCGGATACTTATTCTTAATAGTGACCTTATTCAATTGTCTATAGTCAACACACAAACGCATACTACCATCTTTCTTCTTCACCAACAACACTGGTGCACCCCACAGTGAAACACTAGGCCACATAAATTTCTTCTCGAGTAAGTCCTCTAGTTGTTTCTTCAAGAAAACTCAACTCTACCGTAGACATCCGATATGGAGCCATGGACGCTAGACTCGTACCGGCCACTAAGTCTATTGCAAACTCTACGTCACGCTCAGGCATCAAATCACTGATCTCTTCAGGAAACACTTTTGAGAATTAACAAAAGACGGGAAAATCACCAATTGCTCCTTTACTCTTAGCCTCCAATGAAGCTATGACCATAAACACCATCACCCCATCTTTCACAGACTCATCTACTTACTTAGCAGAAACAAACAGCTCTTCACCATCTTCAAACTTAGATTCACGCTCTAGATGCAAGTCGTAGATATCTTCAGGAAAAATATAAGGAAATACACACCACTGGTATATCACTAGCTGTCATATTGCTTTCTACTCTACAAGAGGCAAACATCAACAATGCATGATAGTTCCCCTCAAAGACATTATCCTTCAAAATTTTTCATCTCTTAGTAGAATTAGCAAAAATAGTATAACTACATTGAACAACTCAAAAAAATATAGTTTTAGCACAAGAGTTATTCATATCACACAATGTCAAATTAAGACTATGACAATCACAAGGAGTATAAAAGGATCTTGGATTTATGACTAAAAATTTCTTTTATACACCTTGGTGTTTTCCTTTCATATTTGACCCATTATCATAACCATGTCCCCGCACATCAAATATCTCAAGATCAATATTTTTCAATTCATCTTGTAAAACATCTAAAAACCTTGAACAGTTGTATCATTCACATTCAAAAATCTTAAAAAAGATTCTTCAACACTAACAGAATTTAAAGAAACATCCACATGTTGTATTATCAAAGACATTTGCTCTTGGTGACTAACATCAGGAGTACAATCAAATATCACTGCGAAATACTTTGCTTATTTTATTTTTCTAATGATTTCATTTTTAATTGTAGAAGAAAGCAAAAGTATTAACTTGTTTTGAATATTATGCCCAAGAAAGTGAACATGAAGATTATCATTTGTGATACGTCTAACATGTTCTTAGACAATTGGGTCAAATTCAGTTAGCATTTCAATTATGCCTAAAAAATTCTCAATATTATTTTTTTACAATCTCTCATTAGAACCACAAAATTCCAAATTATGTTTAGTAAGAATTTTCACTATTGTAATAATTCTTGTTAAACCATTTTACTAATGTTCCTTTTCATTCTCAATCAACCTTTGAGTTGTTTTATCAATAGTTTGCAAATTTTGCATTCTTTTAAGCAACTCACACCAAATAGTCATATTGTCAACATGTTCCATACTTGCCTCAAGCTCTCTAAGTCTTTCACCAACATGTTTCCAAGTACGAAAACCCTCATTTGCTAATTGATCTCTACCAATCACTCTTTTAAAATTCTACAACAAAAATAAAATACTCTATCAAACCTTTTTGAATAAACAAGCCAATTTCTATCATATTTCTCTCCATTTGGTAAAACTATAATACACAAATTAGTCGTAAAACGACTAGAAAATTTATCTTTAGGACCCTTCACAATAGACGAGTCTCTTTTAAGACCATTTATTGCTAATAAATCAACCACTTTAGACTCAAGAGAATCACGTATTGATGGATATATATATATATATATATATATATATATATATATATATATATATATATATATATATATATATATATATATATATATATATATATATATATATATATATATATATATATATATATATATATATATATATATTGTGGACGAAGAGTTTCCACATGGAGGGGGTGTATCACCTTAAGGTTTTAGGTGGAGAATTGGTGTGTCTCCCACAAAGGTGTGTTGCTCAAGTGGAATGCTCCCGAACTTGACCCTCCCCCGATTGTTACGCTAACAAATGGTATCAATTTATTATGAATTCAATGCCAAGAACAAAGTATAAAGCAAAGAAAGAATAAAGCACAAGGAAGAAGAAGAACAAAAGAATTGGTTATAACTACTGTTCTTTTACTTTCTCTTAGAAAACAAGATTACAAGTTTACAAGAATAACAAAATAACATTTCTCACCCTAAGTTAGGATTTACAACATGCAATGATGAGAGACTAGTATGCTATTTATAATAAAAACCTAACATACCAACAAATGGGCTTTTTCCACAAGGCCCATTACACAAGAAAACTTAATAAACAAGCTAACTTAACAAATTAGGGTTTAAATACTAAAACCTAATTTAACATGCTAACAACCCTAGCATCTTCGACACTAGCATGTGAACAGATTTCGACTTCATGCTTAATCATGTCGAACCAAGAAGGAATCCTTCTACCATACTAGAGTTCGATCCAATATCTCACAAATCTGGTGCAATGAGCATGGAGAAGATGCCTTCAACAAAGTATGAGATTGAAAATTTCACCGGAGTGAATGATTTCGGTCTGTGACGCTTGAAGATGAAAGCCCTACTGGTTCAGCAGGGTTGCTTGGAAGCGTTGAAGGGAGAGGAAGCCATGAATGTTGCATTAATGGCAGCAGAGAAGACGACTATGATCGAGAAAGCACACAGCGCAATTTTGTTGAGCCTTGGTGATAAGATTCTCAGACAGGTATCAAAGGAGACGAAGGCATCAGGGTTACGGACGAAACTTGAAAGTTTTTACATGACCAAATCATTGGGAAATTGACTCTACCTAAAGCAAGCTTTGTATTTATTTAAGATGATTGAAGACAAAGTGTTAGCTGAGCAGTTGGATATGTTCAACAAGCTGATTCTTGATCTTGAAAATATTGATGTGAAGATCGATGATGAAGATCAAGCGTTGTTACTATTGTGCGCGTTGCCTCGATCACATGCTCACTTCAAAGAAACTCTCTTGTATGGAAGGGGGTCTCTGACCTTTGAAGAAGTTCAATCAGTGTTGTATTCTAAGGACTTGAACGAACGAAAGGAGCATAAACCTTCGACTATTGGTGATGGTTTAGCCGTTAAAGGAAAATTCTTGCGAAAGGATGGTAAGTTCGACAAGAATAAAGGAAAAAGTCAGAAGAAGTCTTATAATGGCGAAGCATCTAGTATTCGATACTATCATTGTAAGAAGGAGGGTCGCAAAAGAAAGGTGTGCCCTGAACGCCTGAAAGATAATGGAGGTAAGGATAATGGCAATGCAGCCATTGTTCAAGATGATTTCGAATCATCTGATGTCCTTGTGGTTTCGAGCAGTGACTCTAGGAGAGAGTGGATTATGGATTCAGGTTGCACTTGGCCCATGACTCCAAACAAAGACTTGTTTGAGGAATTATGTGATCAAGATGGTGGATCAGTACTACTGGGAAACAACAAAGCTTGCAAGATTGCAGGTGTTGGATATGTGAGATTCAAGTTCCATGATGAGTCAATAAGGTTGTTGACAGAAGTCAAGTATGTTCCTAATTTGAAGAGAAAACTGCTTTCTCTTTGTGAATTCGACAAGAAAGGGTATGTTTTTCAAGGAGAGAAAAGTATCCTAAGAGTCATGAAGGGGTCGAAGGAAGTCTTGAAAGGCGTGAAGAAACAAGGCTTGTATACTCTTGATGATGAAGTTGTAAGTGGTTCGACAAATGTTGCATCCACGAAACCTTTGTCGAAGATAGAAATCTGGCACATGAGATTGGACCATGTCAGTGAAAGGGGTCTGGTCGAATTAGGGAAACAAAATCTTCTTGGTGGAGACAAAGTCGAAAAGATGAAGTTTTGTGAACCCTGTGTACTTGGAAAATATTGCAGAGTGAAGTTCAACTAAGGCAAACAAATAACACATGGATCCCTTGATTACATCCATGCTGATCTTTGGGGGCCTGCAAGGTGTCCATCACATTCAGGAGCAAGGTATTATCTATCCATAGTTGATGATTATTTTAGGAAGTTATGGGTATTCATCCAGAAGACTAAGGATGAAACTTTTGAGAATTTCAAAAGTTGGAAGACTCTGGTCGAAAATCAGACTGGCGGGAAGGTCAAGAGGTTGAGAATCGATAATGGTCTTGAATTTTGCAATGGGGAATTCAACAGTTTTTGTGCTACCTCTGATATAGCAAGACACGGAACTACTGCAGGTACTCCACAGCAAAATGGTTTGGCTGAAAGGTTTAATCGAACTATTTTGAGAGAGTTAGATGCATGTTGACTAGTGCTGGGTTAAAGAAGGTGTTATGGACTGAGGCTGTTTCGACATCAACATATCTGATAAATAAATGTCCTTCGACAGTGTTAAATATGAAGACACCTGAAGAAGTTTGGTCGGGACATCCACCAGATCTCGACAAACTAAGATTATTTGGCTGCATAGCATATGCTCAGATTAGGCAAGACAATGTCGAATCTAGAGCTCTGAAATTCATGTTCATGGGATACCCTGAAAGAGTCAAAGCTTATAGGCTATGGTACCTAGAGCCGGGTCACATGAGGTGTATCACCAGTCGAGATGTAGTTTTCAATGAAGCTGAGATGGCGTTCAAGAAAATTGATGATAATGGTCGAAGTTCAGAAGAGCTGAAACATGTAGAGATTCCTGTTGAGGTGGAGCAAGTTGATGCTGAATTGCATATCCTTGATGAAGTCGAAGAAGCAGAAGATGCATCTATTGCCGAGAGATAGGTTGAGAAGAGTCATCAAGCCACCTCAGATACTTGGGTATGCAGATCTTATAGCTTATGCACTAATCTCTTCCAGCGAGGTTCTTGATGATGAACCTAGAGATTATAAGGAAGTTATGAGGATTCAAAATAAGACTGAATGGCTGAAGGCCATGGATGATGAGACGAAATCTCTTCATCATAATCACACATGTGAACTGATCAAGAAACCTGCTGAAGCAAGGTTAGTCAGTTGTAAATGGATTTTCAAAGTTAAGGAAGGAATCAAAGGAGTGGCGTCGAAAAGATACAAGGCAAGGTTGGTCGTAAGGGGTTTCACCCAGAAAGAAGGTGTCGACTTCAATGATGTGCTTTCTCCTGTTGTGAAGCATATGTCCATTTGAATGTTGCTTGCCATGGTGGCACAATTCGACCTTGAACTGGAACAGATGGATGTGAAGACTGCATTCTTGTATGGTGATTTAGATGAAACGATCCTGATGAGGCAACCTGAAGGGTATGTCGAAAAGAGGAAGGAAAATTATGTGTGCAAGCTAAAGAGATCTTTATATGGGCTGAAACAATCTCCTCGACAATGGAATAGGAGATTCGATAAGTTCATGGCACGCATAAGTTTCATTAGAAGTCAGTTCGACCATTGCGTGTACTTCCGATTTCGACCTGGTAATTCATTTGTTATTTTGTTGCTTTATGTGGATGATATTCTCATAGCAAGCAACTTATGTCGAAGATGTGATGAGGGTGAAGGTTGAACTCAATAAGGAGTTCGATATGAAGGATTTGGGAGCTGCTTCCAGGATTCTTGGAATTGACATTCGAAGTGATAGGAAGAAGTCAAAGTTATGCTTATCTCAAGAGGCATATCTACGAAAGATTCTCAAAAATTTTGGTATGTCAAATTCGAAGCCTGTTGTGACTCCAACAAACCATCAATTCAAGTTGAGTATAGATCAGTGTCCCAGTACTGATGTCGAAAGATCCTATATGAATAGTATCCCATATGCTAATATAGTTGGTTCTTTGATGTATGTTATGGTTTGTACTAGACCCGGTATAGCATATGCAGTAAGTCTTGTAAGCAGATGCATGACGAATCTTCGAAAGGCTCACTAGAAAGCATTGAAGTGGATTTTAAGGTACATAAATGAGTCTCTGAACAGGGTCCTAATTTATGGTGGAGCCTTGGGTGAAGATAGTAAAGTAGTAATCAAAGGATATGTCGACTCTGATTATGTAGGCTGTATGGATTCTTGAAAATCTATTTCTGAATATGCTTTCACTATATTTGGCACTGCAATCAGTTGGAAAGAAACACTTCAGAAGGTTGTTGCTCTATCAACCACTGAAGCGGAGTATATTGCCTTAACTGAAGTTGTGAAAGAAGCATTGTTGCTTGAAGGTTTTGCAAAGGAGCTGAAACTTCAAGGTCGAAGTATCATTGTTAAATGTGATAGTCAAAGTACAATACACTTGTCGAAGAACTCAACATATCATGAGCGAACTAAGCACATCGATGTGAGGTTGCATTTTATAATAGGAGTAATCGAGCATGGAGAAGTCCAAGTGCTGAAAGTTTCGACAGATCACAATGCTGCTGATATGATTACCAAGTCATTGCCGAGTTGCAAGTTTTTCCACTGTATGCAGTTGATAAAGCTGCATGAAGAAAGCTAGTTTATTCCCTTGATGTTGTAGAGTTAGATCCAAGGTGGAGATTTGTGAGATATTGGATCGAACTCTAGTATGGTCGAAGGGTAGCTTCTTGGTTCGACAGGATTAAGCATGAAGTTGAAGGTTGTTCACATGCTAGTGTCGAAGATGCTAGGGTTGTTAGCATGTTAAATTAGTTTTTAGTGTTTAAACCCTAATTTGTTTAGTTAGCTTGGTTATTAAGTTAGCTTATGTAATGGGCCTTGTGGAAAAAGCCCATTAGTTAGTATACTAGGTTTTATTATAAATGGCATACTAGTCTCTCATCACTGCACGTTGCAAATCCTAACTTAGGGTGAAAGAGGTTATTTTGTTATTCTTGTAATCTTGTTTTCTAAGAGAAAGTAAAAGAATAGCAGTTATAACCAATTTTTGTGTTTTTCTTCCTTGTGCTTTATTCTTTCTTTTTTTATATTGAATTCACAATATATATATATATATATATATATATATATATATATATATATATATATATATATATATATATATATATATATATATATATATATATATATATATATATATATATATAATTGATCCCTTAAACAATTGAAGTCTAATAAGAAATGGAAGATTTTTTTTGTCATATATAGTGCCAACTTGCTCTAAAATGGTGGACTCGCCGAGTTTTATGCATAACACTTGTACTCTTTTCACACATAAAGTCTTCATTTTATCATGTGCTAGCTCGTCTAAATTTTATTTTTCCATATTCATAATAAACCTTTGGGGAAGGTTCCATAACGAAGTAACCACGAAATTCAAAACTCTGAGTTGTCACAAACAACAAACAACCCTTATCTTTCTTCCATCAAAGTTTACATAGTAGCATAAACCTTCACACAGTGCTACAAATATATAAACCAGTTGTAACATATAGTAACATACACATTAGCATCAACATGGCATGGTCATATTCATCTTCATCTTCCACATCCTCATCCAAAAATACACCTCAAGAAAATCACGAAGTGTTCATTAGTTTTAGAAGTGATGACACACGCAAAACTTTCACAAGCCATCTTAACGGTGCTTTGAAGAGATTAGATATAAAAACTTACATAGACAACGATCTTAAAAGCGGTGACGAAATACCGACTTCGCTTGTTAACGCCATCGAAGAAGCCAAGCTTTCCGTCGTTGTTTTTTCAAAAAACTACGCGGAGTCAAAATGGTGTCTGGAAGAACTTGTGAAAATACTCGAATGTAAAGAGACGAGAGGGCAAGTTGTTGTGCCGGTTTTCTATGACGTTGATCCTTCTGATGTTAGGAATCAGAGGGGAAGCTATGCTGAAGCTTTTGCTAAGCATGAGAAGAACTTTGAGGAGAAGAAGAAGGTGCAGGAATGGAGGAAAGGTTTGACAGAAGCTGCTAATTTTTCTGGTTGGGATTGCAATGTCAACAGGTAACTTTATATCAATCAACTTTTTTCCATCCAGATTGATTTTGTCATCGAAAAACTGGAGCGGAACAAACAAGTTGTTGTCTGTTTGTCTGTTTTTTTCTGTATAATCATGAGATTTTTACATGTGCTGTTTTTTTTAATCTTTGTGTACAGGACAGAATTGGAATTAGTTGAAGAAATTGCTATGGATGTTCTTGAAAAGGTGGATCGAGTTTATGTTGGTGACCTAGATCATGAGATTGATAAGTTAGAGAAACTGGCAAAGCTCCAATATCAATTTTATCAAAGTATAATTACTCTTGAAAATCTGAACAAGTATAATGCAACGGTTCGACGTATTACAGAAATTAAAATGGAGAGAAGTCTCCGTTTGCTTCGATTGACACCTGATTTGCTTTCACATTTAGAGGGCTTTTCAAACAACAATAGTAGGTCTCCATTTTAAACAAATTGATGTATTAGTTTTATGAGGATTCAATTGTTGTTTATTTATTATATGCGAAGTTTCAATTTGATGAGTATGGTGATGAGAAATGCCATTCTATATAAATCATTTGTATGCTCTAGCTTTAACAAGGGTGTGATTTGGACTATTCTCAATATCAATAGATGAGGTTATGGACATGTCATAAGCTGTTTCCATGTATTTTCCCAACCAGTTTCACAACAGAGAAAAGTGGATACACAAAACATTAGCTATTTCAATGTTACAAATTATTATTTACATAAAATTTAAGCGCATAAAAATGAATGAAGAGAATGGATAAGAAAACTTCTAACAGCTTTCTTTGCACTGATAAAGAAAACTAAGAGTCTACAACATTTTAAGGCCTCAACTCGACGAGTTCAGACCTTTTTTAAGATTTCTAAGGATGGTCCACATGAATGTGGAAACAAAGAAAAGGATTATACCGGTAATGATGGCATAGTTCAGACCAAGGTTCACTAGAAAATTTACGAGCAGCCCGGCAAATACAACACCAAAGAAATTTGCAGATACGCCAGTCCAAAACGGCATATCGAGAATCGACGCTATAATGGCTCCTGACCATGCTCCTGTTCCGGGAAATGGGACAGCCACAAACAGCATCAGACCAAGCCACTGAAACTCCTCCACTGGTCCGGCTTTTGCTTTGGCATTCTTGAACAGAATGTCGAGGAATCGTGATGCAGAAGGGCTTGTTGAAGCGACGAATGATGCAAACCTTTTCAAGTAGAGTATGATGAATGGCACAGGTACCATGTTCCTACACCAGTTATATAAACTCTGTTCATTAAACCAGACAAATAGCTCTCACTACTGCCAAAACCAAAATCAATTATGTCAACAAGGTGTTCTCAATCGCACACTGCTAAAAACAACCAACGATATATGCAAATTCCGCTACACTACAGTGCTACAGCGCTGCTATGGCCAGTATTTGACAACAATTTGTATTAAATAGAGTATCTCAGAACACTAGCGGTATGTTCAAATTACGCTACACCATAGCACTGCTAAGGTTACTATTGGAAACGCTACAACAACAACAAAATCTTGTCCCATTAAGTGGGATCGGCTACATGGATCAACTTTTGTCATAAAACTCTATGTAGCATGGACACTTCTCCTTCTTGAGCTATCAAATGTAGTACTTGTTTCTGATACCGACACCCATATGACACTTGTATAATCCCTTTCAAACACTCCTCATTTGAACTCCTATTGGAAGAATTTCTTTTAACAAACTTGAACACTTAGCTAACACTCAAACAAGGCTTAACACCAGAAGTTAAAACTATCATAAAAATCAACTTATATAAAGAAGGTAATACCTAAAAATTGTTAGAAGCCTCCAATAAACTTCATTTGGGAACGCAATTACCTTCCTTTCTTCATCCTTGTATTCAACACATACAGATAAGGATGGTCAAGATTGATTCCTAAGTTTTTAACTGATACATGCTCTACACACATCGCGGGTGTGTTCATATCTGTATGGTGTTCAGTATCCATGATTTTTCACGGTATCAAGAATCGATATGCAACCCCTCAACCGCTTTTTAAAACCCTACATCCCACTTACATGTACTAACTAAGAAGCACAGACTCCAAAAACATGACACCGACATTGATACATAGATACCAATAACAATTAAGTACCGCCGTACCGGTGTTGATTTCGAACACCAATACAGACATGTTTTTTCCAGAGGTGTTAGTGCTACGGAGTGTACTAACAAATGATCTATTAACTAACAACTAACATTTGATGTTAAAAAGTATCTATCAATTTCTCCCCTAAGCAAAAGGTTTTAGAAAAGCAAGAAGAAACTAACCCAAGAATGGATACCACAGTCAAGGTTGTAGGATTGAGTTGCAACCAATAACCAACAGGTATAGCCCCACGAAGCTCTAGAACAGGAAGAGCAGCAATTATAAACACAACAACCCAATCAGGCAAACCCAATCTCCTCAACGAATCAGCAATCTTCAACCCAAATCCAGAAGCTTTAATAGAATCAACAGCAGCAGCATTAGCATCCTTAGAGTAAGCAAACCAAGCCAAAGACAAAGAAGTCCAGAAAACCACCCAGAGAGCAAATTTAACCGGCTTTTCTTCATAAAAAACCAGTCTTTCAGGCTCATCGATAGCATCCAAACCCTCCTTAGAAGTAGCTTTGATTTGGGTGGGAGCTAGTTTTGCAAAAGAATGTGTCAAATGAGGAGAACCGTAATGAAGGGTTAGTGGGGTTTTGGGTTTAAGAGATGGTCTGGGGTTTAAGATTAGAGAATGAGGGTTGAAAATTGAAATTCTTTGATGGGGTTTTGGTGTGAAACAGAATGGGGATGATAGTGATAGAGCTGAAGAAGCCATTAGAGACCAAAAAATGAGGTGAAAAATGGAACTTTTTTTGTTTGGTGCTAGAAGATTTAGTTATGGAAGTTAAAATGGTTGGTGTTGAGATTCATGAAGATGGGTAATAGCTTCTGAGTAATTGTGGGGGTGCAGAAAAAAACAAAAACAAACGGAGTTCACAACGTGGTTCTAAATTCTGCGTTTTTTTTTTCTGAGTAGAGATTGACCCCCTGGAGAGTGAGAAGCAGAAACTTTTTGGAAGCGACGGCACGCACGGGCTAACGATTTTCTGGAGATGATACTTCGTGCATTCAAGCATTTGGTGCATTTGTGATCGTTAGATCGAGATCTGACGTTGTACATTAAATTTAAATGTGTATATAAAGGTAGCAATGAATCTAACTAACTCAAGAAATTTAATAAACTACTACCCAAATTACTAATTACCCCTGGATAAACTCATTTAAAGTGAGATTTTCGCCTTCATAATTCTAGTGGCAACTTTTTCATTTTTAATTATTGTTTACTATGTATTAATTATAACATTTAGAATTGTTTCTTCCATCTACATACTATGGATTCAACACACCTTGACTCGGAAAAATCAGTGGTGTTTACAAAGACTCGGTCAAGTTTTAGAATACTTCTATAATAATAGTTCTAATGAATGTTAGTGATAGAGCTTTTAATCGTGACTCTTGTGGAAGAGCTTCTGGAGACTTCTTTAGCTCCAAGATTATGTTGTCCAAGTTCTGAATAATCTAAAGACAAGGTTCTGGATGAACAAGTTTTGAAGATTTTGAAGATTCTGAAGATAGAGATTCTGAAGACCAGGTGCTGAAGACAAGGTTCTGGATGAACAAGTTTTGAAGACTATGAAGACTTAGGTTCTGAAGATTCAAGTTTTGGTCCTTCTAAACATGTTTCATAATCAACTATCAAAAGCCTTTGAAGATTAGAAGATAAGATCAAAATTGGTTTGCATGAGGAAATAGTACGAGGTATGGAATGCCCTATACGACTTTCAGGATTACCGACTGACCCCACAAACCAACACGGGTCTTTTCAGCATGCTTTATCCTCACTCACACACTTTCCAGGAAACTTCTTAAAAGGTCACCCATCCAAATACTAGTTCAAGTCAAGCACGCTTAACTATGGAGTTCTTATCTTCTAGGCTACCGAAAACAAGATGCATCTTGTTGGTAAAGGTACTATCAATTAATCCTTATAAGTCTTCCTTTAACTATGAAGTTTCATACCTACGCAGCCTCAGGATTCCTCTCATTCAGATGTGAATTTGGCGATCACTCCTCGCCCTCTTCGGCTTTGGGAGTCTCTCATTGTCATGCCTCGTGCACCGATAACCACTTCGCACCTTCGTTGATCTCGGGTGTTACATGTCCATCAGCTTTCGTTTGGTTCGTCCCCGAACCACATCGTATTGGGAGAGATCTATTGTGATAACATTTGTAACACCCCCAGACTACTTTCAGGATTATTGGCTGACCCCACAAACCAACACTGGACTTTTCAGCATGCTTTGTTCTCACTCACACACTTTCTAGG
The DNA here is from genome assembly GCF_029867415.1 of Vicia villosa. NCBI lineage: Eukaryota > Viridiplantae > Streptophyta > Magnoliopsida > Fabales > Fabaceae > Vicia > Vicia villosa. Next base: position 81,936,104 of record NC_081181.1, on the reverse strand, counting down.
AAACTCTCTAGAAAGTCACCCATCCAAATACTATTCCTAGTCAAGCAAGCTTAACTTTGGAGTTATTATCTGTTAGGCTATCAAAAATAAGATGCTTCTTCTTTTTGGTAACTTAACAAATAAGAACTCCATAGTTAAGCGTGTTTGTGGGGTGGCGCAAGGACTGTATTACAGTACTATTTTATTAACCACCCCCTCATTGACTGTTGTGGACAAAACAGCTGGAATTAAGTACTCTTATTCTACCCTTCAACATAATTCTTTTTGGCTATAAAAGGAAGACCTATAAGACTAAATATAAGAACAATTCCTGCTAACAACACTTTACAAAACTTACGCTAAAACACTGCTTAATTTACTTTGATATATTCTTTGTAAAAATGCAAGTGAACTTTTGTTCATTAACTTGCAGCAAGTGAGCTTTTATTCATATACTTGCTAAACACTTTTGTGTTTTTGTTTGTATTCAAATTTATGTAATCCGCTTTCAAGAAGCAACTATGTAAATATAACCTTTGTATTTCAACTTGTAAGTTGACAGTTCCTTGAGAGACTAGGGTATAATCAGAATTTCTCAAAAAGACATTGATGGGTAGTCTTTGTGGTTTATAACACTAACAATTGGTCTTTGTTGTGGTTCTCTAATCAATTCGGTTATAGTGGATTAAGTCCTTGTTGAAAAGGTAAAATTTGTTAGACGATAGGACATATCTAGAAGGGGGGTTGAATAGATCATGTATTTAATTTGCGCTTTAAAATTTTTTTTTTCCAATTGTACGAAAGCTCCCGGAGTCAAACTCCTCTAAAACGATATGTTATTGAAAGGATCGGATATGCGACACTGAATGGACTAAAATTGATGAGATTGAATCAATACGATATCCACTTGATCGAATGCATAAACGATATCACTGATTACTTATTACTTCCAATGACTTGTTTAAGATAAACTCAATAGTTTGTGTGTTTGTCAATTTTTCAAACACTTGGTGTGCAAAATACATCAAGTTCAGTTTTACTTAAATGGTAGTGATGATATTTACTAGATAGCAATCAAAATGAATGCTATGACTTTTTGAGATTCTTTTCAACCACTACAATTATAGTAAAAACAGATTTAACAAGCTCAATCACACAAACTATAGCAGATGAAAATGAAATTGCGGAAAAGAAAAACAACACACAATTTGTTTAGGCAGTTCTCCTTGTCGTCCTCGCGTAGGGTGCGTCTTCCTCTAATTCTAGAATCTAGAATTAGGATATATGATATTAAGTTGCAAAGTTTTACAAGAGAAGAAATAGTCACTAATACTTAATTTACAGTTGATGAATTATGATACTATGCTCTTCTCTCCCCTTGATTCGAGATGAACCAAGTATGTCAAACTCTTCGAACAAACCTCCGGTTATCGCTACTTGTTTGCACGTACACAACATTCCACAAACCTTTCACCCCGCCCCGCCCCCAAATTTTATTCCTTATCCTCGTTCCTAATCACCACCACGGGAGAATATTTTTTCCTATCCCCATCCCCACGGGGATCTACGGAGATCGAATCTTCGTTATTTTTTTCTTTCTTTTTTTAATAAAGAACATATATATTGTTGTAAATTTTGATGATATTTCAAAAGTTTTAAATAGTTTTTGTCTCAATTTTAAGTGAAAAATAAGATAAAATATTTTTAAAGAAAATTACTATTATTATTATTTAATTTATAATTTAAAGCAAAATTAATGTGGTCCATAATGAGTTTATTATAATATTGACTTGACTTAGTCCAAGTCATAAAATACTATTCTCTTATATGTATATATATGTCTACTCTCTTACTTTTAGAAATAGTAGAAAAAATAAAATACTTTAACGTGATAATCTAACAAAACCTCTTTTATTCTTCCTTTTCTTTTGTTGCTCTTTTGTTTTTGGATTACATCTTCCGGTCATCTCAAAGAGTAGTTCTTGTTGTTCTGATACCTCAGATTTATAATGAGAATCTGGGAAGAACCTGTTGAATCCTGGGGGATTTGCGCTTATGAGGCGGATAAATCCTTAAGGACAGTGTTTTTACACGCTTCAGGTTTCTATAATTGTTTATTATTTTGCAGGTCAAAGATCAATGATTACAAGAAAATGGAATCAAATTACATGGGTGATCAAATTCTACAACAATCTTAAGGATTTATTCTATCGCCCAAAACTTGGAAGCATTTAGAGATGTAACATCAAAGAACATTTTTGGTTGATGTCCCACCATTTCAGGTTTTGTCCTTTCTAACTCTTATATTAATTATTTATTTTTAAATATTTTGCTGTTGTTGAAGTTTATGATTGTAATTTTAAGTGTTTTGTTGTAGTTGATAACTAGTATTGCAAACGATGAGAAAATTAATCTTTCATATTTTATATTGTTTAATGAAAAATAAATCTCATGTATGGTTCACTAAATTATTGATGATATTCACTTAGTAAGAGATTGAGAATATTTAAAAGGTGATGATTATTAACATGTAAAATGATATTGTGAGAAATCTCTTTAATTTCTAGGCATGAAAAGATCTCAAAAATAAAATACTGATTTTTACTATATATATTATATAATGATAATAATAATGATCCTGTCCTTTTGTTTTTGTTTGGATTATTTTTGTTTAACGTTATTTTTTCAACTTATAAAAATACGTTAACATTGATATTCAATCATAATTATTATATAATCATACCAATTTAATTGATATCATTAGTATTAATATATTATTAATATCAATTTTGTTGCCAAAATATACATATTATGGTATAAGAAATGGGTGTATTTAATTGTGGTCATAAATTTAATCGTGTAAGTTAGTGTAATTATTTTTTCCTTCATAATTCTTAAAGTGACAATTGATATACCCTTTTCTTATCTTTTATGGCTTTTATTGAATTTCAGTTTTGTTATAATAAAAGTAACCGTTTTTTTTTACAATAATGATTAGTGGTCAATATTAATCAGCATTTATATGATTATTAAATTTGTTAATAATTTTAATCAAAATAAAAACGTGTCCACTAGTTTTTTCTCTTTATATATTAATCATTGGTTTTATGATATAATACTACTGGTAAAGTTATATTGAAACTAATGAAAACTAAAATAAACTGTTTGATAGGAGAGAAATAATTGACAATGTATAATATTGAATTTATTTTTTTGTTGGTGTTGAGATATTTGAGAAAATTGTTATATTAAATTAAAATATGATGTTTTAGAATTGTTCTTAACGCACACGTTGATGATTTTGAAAATCAAGTATATATGTAATGTTGCTTACAAAATAATTCTTTATTAATGGTGTAATATTGAAATATTTTTGTTATAACATAAACTTTTGTGAGAATAAAATACATTAATATTTTTTAATCTGCGAAAATATATTTTATTGTGGGGGCATGCATATAATATATAGTCATACTATACGATTTTAATTTGATATATACGTATATGTATGAATAGTAATATTTAAAATATCTTATTTAGTTTTAAAATAGAAATGAGATTATTTATATTTGATAGAACCATGAAATATTTGAGATATCATAAATTATTACATATGATATTTGTCATTATTTTAGCATAATAGGATGATGCTTAATAAAGTTGATTATATGAGAATAAATATATTTATATGAATTTAATTGTTCACTTTTTATTGAATTAGTGTGCAATTTATTTTTCATTTTTATTGAGTTAATGTTTAATGAAGGAGTATACTTGTGGTTTGACTGGTTAAAAATAAAAGATGATTAGTTATCGTTTCTACTGTGAGTGAAAAAAGAAATTTATTTATTGGAAGATTAGTGTTTTATTTATTTAATGAAGAATGTGAAAATATTTTATGGTGACATAAAATATATATATATAAAAAATAATGTGAATTATAATATTATTTTGAGTTGATGGATTATTGTATTAAATTAATACAATGATAATAATTAAATATTATTCCAATAGAAATTAATATATAAGTATATTTATTTATTTTTTAATCTGATGAAAAGTTGTCGCTCGAAAGCAGACCTGTAAAATAAATATTTAAATAATAGATTTATATTTATTATTATTGATAGTGATGTCGCTTAATGATCATATAAGCAGACCTGTATAAATCTATTGTGAAAATCAGAATACTTTTATAAACTTGAGTAAGTATGTGTGATTGATTGACTTAGAGACGTCTTAGTCAATATTTATTAATGGGAGAAAATATGTGTCTTCATAAATTGTGTAAAGTAGCTACTAAAATATGAGATCAGGATGATCTTGGTCAATACTATGACAAAGCCCATGGGAAGAAACTAATCTGTGACGCATCGAGGGGAATTGGACTTAGCCAATTGAAACTAATAAGTGACGGGAACCCAACCTTTATGATTGGAGATCCCATGAAAAAGGTTCATATGGGTAAGAACAAGTCACTTGTTAGTTCTGCTAGCACCAAAAATTATTTGATTAATTTTGTTTGCGTCCTTTTCCTATGGTGTAATTGAGAAAGTGCTAGACACTGCATTATTGAGAGGATAAGCTTATGTAGCTTTTAATGAATTTCATATCCTTTATAGGTGGTGTATGATTTGCAGCATACACTTGATGAAATCACCTATGTGAGTGTTGAGTGGGGCCGCTTGTATGAGATCTTGGCGAAATCTCTAGAGCACTCATGAAATAACCAGGCACGCGCACGGCCTATTAGCGCACCACAGCGTCAACAACAAGAACCGTGGGGGTGTGATGTGAGTGGTAGACCTCTAACATACATAAAGTGTCTTTGGTTCATATAGCTTGCTACACCAATTTCACTGTATGTTAAGTACTATCATTCTAGGACTAGTTCATATAGCTTGCTACACTAGTTTGATGCATCACATCCATGATGTTAATCCATGAAATTCTTTTATACAACTTTTAATAACTTTTGAAATATGTGGGGGATTGTTGTAAATTTTGATGATATTTCAAAAGTTTTAAATAGTTTTTGTCTCAATTTTAAGTGAAAAATAAGATAAAATATTTTTAAAGAAAATTACTATTATTATTATTTAATTTATAATTTAAAGCAAAATTAATGTGGTCCATAATGAGTTTATTATAATATTGACTTGACTTAGTCCAAGTCATACAATACTATTCTCTTATATGTATATATATGTCTACTCTCTTACTTTTAGAAATAGTAGAAAAAATAAAATACTTTAACGTGATAATCTAACAAAACCTCTTTTATTCTTCCTTTTCTTTTGTTGCTCTTTTGTTTTTGGATTACATCTTCCGGTCATCTCAAAGAGTAGTTCTTGTTGTTCTGATACCTCAGATTTATAATGAGAATCTGGGAAGAACCTGTTGAATCCTGGGGGATTTGCGCTTATGAGGCGGATAAATCCTTAAGGACAGTGTTTTTACACGCTTCAGGTTTCTATAATTGTTTATTATTTTGCAGGTCAAAGATCAATGATTACAAGAAAATGGAATCAAACTACATGGGTGATCAAATTCTACAACATATATTTCTTTCTTTTTGTTACTAATGCAAAGCACTTGTTGTTACTAATATTTTTTGTAAAAAAAATAATAAATATTAACAGAAGTTGTTGCTGTTATGCTTCCGGTAATTTACAACTACAGTGCCGCTGTCGTCCAGCGCAAGTGGTTGATTATGTGTGAGTGTGGCAAATCCATAACTACTAATTTATTAATTGAATGAAATACATGTTACTAATGGACATAAAGTGAATTTGAAGAGTTATTACCATAAGCACAATGAACAAATGAGAGTGGTTGTTGTGATGATGATGATGAGAACAGAGGAGATGGTGAATGAAGGAGACAAAGATAATTGAGAAAAGAAAATGAGGAGACGGTGTGTACATTCTATGTATTGAGTGCACTTTTATAGGGTTGAATACTTTCGTAATGAAACAATATATTACACAATAAAACATAAAAATAAAATGATCCACTAATAACTCTTCATTTTCTATTACATTTGTAAAATTATATAATTTTATATATATATATATATATATATATATATATATATATATATATATATATATATATATATATATATATATATATATATATATTAATTAATATGGTCAGAGAATCCACGGGACAAATGGTACTTTCCCAATCCCCGCCCCAAATTGTCATTGGGGATCTTTTCCCTCCATCCCCATCCTCGCAGGGGAAAATCCTCAATTTTCGTGCTCCGAACAGATAATCCCCACAGGGATAACCCATTAACAGATGTAAATTGACATCCTTATAGATAAATAATGTAACCATTTTTGTAAAAAAAAAAATTACTCTAACTCCTCGGTTGTTTTAAAAACCGAGATAATAGTTAAGTGTTTTTTTCACTATTTTCAATCAACGACCTTAAACAAATCTCATTTGTTTTGTTTTGAAAAAAGAGTTTCCCAATATTTGATCTTATCTAAAATATCAAAAAATTGAAGATCCAACATATGATCTCCACGGACAATTAATATAATATTCTAGGTAAACACTGTAACGAGTTTTATTAAAAAATAAAATATTATAGTAAACACTAGTTTTTATAAATAATATACAGTTTTATTAAAAAATAAAATATTATAGTAAACACTAGTTTTTATAAATAATAAAAATAAATAAACTTTTACCTCGGTGTTTTAATCACCAATGTGATAAGACTTTATTTTTATAACGACCTTATTTACCTCATTTCTCATTTCTATAGTCGAAGTAAATTGCATTCCGAGTGTTTGACGTTAACAAAGTTATTTGTAATAGTGTGATTTACTAATTTCTCACTCATTTTTTAGAAAACCAAAGTATTCTTGCAATCACCTTCGTGAATAAGATCACTTCATAGTATTTTCTTACAATTTACACATTCTATATTTATTTCACTTCAGAACAAAAAATTCATTACATCATAAGCAACTAATTAGAAGAAAAATAAAAAAAATACTGATAAAAAAGTGCTTCTAAACTTCAGAAAAAATTCATAAATTTATATATACAACATATGCCTCGAGTACATTACAAAACCACCATCGAACAACACTAAATTAACCAAAAAAAAGTCCATACAAAAATTCACCATCAGAATTGCCTATTCTATTCATTCATGACTGGTAATTGCTGTCATACCTTATGATCCATTTCCATCACTGTTTTAAGATACTTCCATAGGAATCTGATGAACAAATGCAATGGACTAGTACAAAGAGAAACTTATAAGTTGTAACACATTCTCAAAATCATAAATGTGTTTTCACATATTACACTCACAAGCTTGAATCAGTATGTAGCATGTACAAAGGTTGTGTGCTGCAAAATTTGGGTTCTCAAAGCAAACCTCGTGCCTGCAACTCTGTTGCCACTGAAACACAAGAAAAGAAAAGAAATTTTAAAATTGATAAACAATGAAAGAAATTAAAAACAAAAACAAAAAAACTCAAACCAGAACAACCAATATCCAATAACTCATCAATGGTTCCTATGGATTTGGTTGATTTGGGGTGAATCAAGTTCTAGACTAGACTAATTAATCAAAAGGGGGAAAACAGACTCTCACCTTTTGAGAAAGGAAGAACCAAAACAACATGCATAGTGACATTATTTGGAGGAAGCTGCAAGTGAAGAGGATAAAGCTTTCCATTCAAAGGACTCTTATTACACACAATGATTCCCTCTAACCCTGTCTCTTCCTCAAACTTCTTCCTCAAATCCTCAACTCCATTCCCTTTGAAAACCAAAGAATACCCTTGCACACCTTCATCACTCACCTCTCCATCATCTTCAGCAACATGGTAGTATATCATCCTACCCTCTTTCGTCTTCGGAGAAACACCAACACTCGATTCATTAGACTACAAACAAAACCAAACACAATTAAAACAAAGCTTAACCAAAAAAACCCAATTGAAAAAATTGAAACTTTTCAAAGAAAAAACAATACCTGTTGTCTAGAAAAGCCTGCAGAAACAGTAGGCACAACAACAGCAGGTGAAGGCGTGTTGTTGGTTTCGGTAGGTAGATCCGAACCATGTTTACTAACATTAATCTCAACAACATCAACATCCCACAAAATCCAATCCTGAGTAACAGTTCTATGAGGAATATCATGCGTCACAGTATTCCTCCACGGTGGCAACCCACCATTCCCTCTAAGAAAATTCCCATATCTCGTCTTCAGCTTCACACGAACACCGTCTCTAACGGGCTCCCATTCGACAGAAGAATCAATCGTATTCGGAAGTGTTTGAAGAACTTTGCGACCCGTCATGCCGAGGAGGAACGGCTGGTCGGAAGCTGTGAGGTATTTGCCATAACAGCTTTTGAGACGGATGACGTTGTCGTAATCGGGGACATACTCGACTGTCCATTTAGCGTTATTTGAGGAACCGTTTCTGTGTTGTGTGACGGATTCTTCATCTTCTTCTGCTAGGAGGTATTTGTCGTGGTGGCTTTTGAGACGGACTGCTTTTGCTCTGTGAAAGAAGTCCATTCCAGTTCGGAGTTTGTTGGGTTTTGTTGTCTGCATATTTTTTTATTATAAGAAAAGAAATTGAGGTTAGTAAAGGTAGTAGTAGTGTTGATTGAAATTGAAAGTTTTGGATAGAATAAGAGGTTTGTGTTTGAGTTTGTGTTGAAGTGTGATGGTGGTTTTATATATGTGGATGAAAAGGTGTGGTGCGTTAGATTTTGGGTTTGGGGTGAAAAGGTGTGTTGGTACAGTCAGAAGTGGCAACTGGGAGAACACGTTTGGGTGGAACGTGGTGATTGCGTGGATAATACTAATCTCTTTCGGTTCAATTTAGGTTGCGTCTGTTTGAGACAGGTTCACTACGTGTGGTTTTCATGAGTAAGGTTCACGGTTTTTAATTGTTACTGTTGAGATGGTAAATAAATAAATTTATGGCGGTTTGAATACTTTACTATACTGAGAGTGATATAACAATAATTGAGTTTATTTGATGACATTTTAGGGGGTTAAAAACTTTATTGAATAAAACAACACAAGGGGTATGATTCATACCGACATAAAGTTGACACCTAGGTTCATATAGATATAGCAAATATTCAATTAATAAATGATTTTGGCAAATTCGTAGTTAATTTGATGAGATACAATTATGGAATTGAAAGAATGATCTTTGTCGGGTTGCCATTGCCTTGGCGTGTTTGTTTATATCAAAGAAATTAAGGAGATTTTTGGTTTACGCCTCTGCTTTTTCGTATTCTTTCTTCAGTGTCGTTTTCAAATATAATTAGGAAGAGAGACTATAGGAGAATGAAAAGAAACAATACGTAATGTAGAAGCTATGAGGCGTGGACATAGCGACAACAAATGCATGAAACTAACAGCGTATACACTAAATATAGTTAGATATTTTTGGCAAAATAACAATCTTGTAAGGAACTCATTTCATTTCTACTAAAATACCTAGCATAAATTCATGGATTCAGATTTCATGTGTTCATTCATGCAAACAATCACAATTTCTTTGTATTTCACATAAATTTACTTAAATTAGAGAACATTAATCATCTACTCTAAATTTAATTCTCAATAATAATTTTTGTATATTTTTTTTAATATTTTAAAAGTTTTCAACTATTGTGATAGGAAAACTTTTTACTAAAAATTAATATGGCCATTTTATATCTTTGACTTGATTTAGTCTAACATCATTAATTCACTCGTCTGTATTTCTTTTTTTTTTGCTAACTATTCTCCCTATTTCTAGAAAATTCAATTTTAAAAAAAGTCTTCTTATATTCTCCGTTTTCTCCAAGTGATTTTTTTTTTTAAAGAAATTTTGTTGAGGTTAGGCTTTGTGACAATTCTCTATCTTTTAAGGTAAGATGAAGTATATAGGCTCAAAATTTTCCATTAATTTATAATTAAATGTCATAATTAAATTTAAACTAAATTGGATTGGTGGTGGTTTTATTACGGTTAAAAAATTAAGACGGTTCTAGTCTTATGCATGTACAACATCGATGAAATAGTATCTCATTCCATTCACTCATAAATGATTCTAACTATTGAGGAAGATGTAAAACTCTCAAGAAATATACGTGTAAAACAATTTTTTTAAGTGGTTAAAAAAATTCAAATAATGTTATATTTGTTAAATGCATTTAAATATCATTTCAAAAACTAGTTCAAAAAATAATGGTATCTCCAACCAACTATCCAAAAATCAAAACAATGAAGAACTTCAATACACTTCCAATAATATTCAAAATGATATTTTTCTAATATATGATTCAAAAGGTGTTCATTAAAAACAAGAAAACAGCTTATTAAAAAAAAAAAAAAACAAGAAAACATCTAATGCCCTAACTTTTTAGTTCAGTTTTATTTTTCGTTACATCATATGTTAAATGTCTTCAAAAGGTAGTTGAGGATGCATAGCATATATCATCCACTTGTCTTCAACCTTAACGAGTGTGTTTATTGTTGTGAAAACAATTTGTGTGACGCGTCTTATCGCATTTTCTTTAGTGGAAAATAGTTGGTGAAGGCACATAACAAATAGGAATGGATCATATCTTATTAGTGAGTCGCATTTAAATCATCACCATCATATCCATATAAAAGACGGAAAAGATTCATATCATGCTAAATGAGTCCATTTAAAATTTAAATCATCACCACCTTTATGGTAGTTTAGTGTAGTTCAAGTTATACTTTAATCAAGAAATCAATTCAAATGGAATTGAATTATAATAAAAGATTATTTAAAATAACTTAGCCATTTTAATTTATCTAAAATCAATAAAATCAACACGAATCAAAATTATTATTTTTATATATCGATTTGAAATTTTGATCTGTACAAAAATGTAAGAAAACTGTATTTTTTAACTGAACAATTTGTTAAAAAACTGAATTAAAATACTTTTCTTAATTTAAAATTTTAAACTTGTTTTTAGCATTTTTTTTATTATTCAGTTTTGATTCAAATTACTTACAATTTTGTTTGGTCTTAGAATTATTTATATAACATAGTTCAATTCATCAAATAAACATAATAGTTTAAATTCAACTTGGTAATTTAACTTGGCTTTAGGATTTTTTTTTAATAGTCTTAATCATCCTGTTTATTAATTTTGTTTGGTTCTAGAATTATTTATATAACATAGTTCAACTCATTAAATAAATATAATAGTTTAAATTCAATTCGATAATTTGATTTAGCTTTAGCATTTTTTTTTAATAGTCCTAACTATCCTATATGTATATTCTTTTAAAGAAGTTAATAGTAATAAATGATGATTAAACAATCTAGATATCTTTGACCAATCAATCTATTTAAAAATATTTTTTAAATTTTTTCATTGTAGTTATTTCAGTAGTGAATTGTCCTGAATTTGGTAGAGAAGACCAAAATTTGATTCTCCGCAACTGTAATTAGAAGGAGTTAGAACTACTTAATGTCGGAACTGACCCGACCGGACTATACCGATAATGATAAAATTAAAAAATATATATTTTAAATTCTATAATAATATGGAGTATTTAATAAGTCTTAAATTTGTAATACCAATTTAAATATCAAAACATTACAATTAAAATATCATTGTAATTAGACTATTGCAGTAATGCTTAATACAATATGCCGCGAACTATATAAAAAAGCCGCGGTTTTCAATCAGGATTGGAATTTTTAAAAAATAAAATAAAACATAATTTAATTTAATTAGTATGATAAAAAAAAAAAAAATCAAAATAATAAACAGAAAGGAAAACGCACCTGAAAAGTCTCTCTTGCCGGCGGCGACGACGAAAGGGAGAAAACGGACATCGGAGACTCCGTATCGGAATCAAAAGAAACATCATCAGAAGCAAAAGACGATAACAATCTCTCAAAAACCAATTCACTCATATTCTCTTCCACCACCGCTTCCACATCCCACAGAACACACTCCTTTTTCCCAGAACCAAACCAATCATCCGTCGTCACACTATTCCTCCACGGCGGCGCTCCGCCGTTTCCCTTCAAATACTTCCCGCACCAACTCCTCAACTTTATCTGAAATCCATCCCGTATCGGTTCCCACTCGTTTCTTCCATCTACTAAACCTTCTTCCAACTCCGTTATTATAACCGTTTTTCCCGTCACCCCTAACGGAAACGGTATTTCTGTTGCCGTTAAGTATTTTCCGTTGTAGCTCTTTAACCGTATCGCGTCGCGACGATTCTCTACTTTTTCAACCGTCCATTGAGCTCTTCTAACGGCTCCGTTTCGGCTCTGGCGGATTTTGATTTTGCTGATTTTGTCGTCGTCGACTATTAGGTACTTATCTAAATGGCTTCGAAGCTTAATCACTTTTGATTTGTTGAAAAACTCCATTAATAATTGACTAAGTGATGCTTAATCAACTATAATTTCTATTTTTTGAACAAATTAATCAACTATAATCTATAGTTATTATAAGGTTTGAGTTTTTTTTTTTGGTCTTGTGTTGTATTGTCGACACAAATTTGGCAAGAGGTGATTAGTGAAGAGACGACACTTGAATTGCTTGGTTTTATACGTCTCTTTTTGAGTCTGAGCTTTGAATTGCATATATGAATTTTCTTTATTTTAAGTTGAAATATTAAATATTTTTTATTAATAAAATAGGAAACTTCTCATAGAAGTTTTTATTTAATTATATAAGAAGATTATAGATATGTATAGAACTTGTGAAGATATTAATGATCGACAACATCAAGGTAATTCCGTAAGTATTTTAAACTTTAATTCAGAACCTTATTGTGATAAGTTTGGAATCACTACAACACGGAAGGCCTACGAAAGCGCTTATTTTGGGCTTTAAAAGCGCTTTAAAGCGCTGTGAAAGCCAGCGCTGGCGTAGGTAACAAAAGCGCTTCTAAAAGCGCTCTGGTAGACCCCCCCTATAAGAGCGCTTTTCTGGAAAAGCGCTCTGGTATCCCCCCCTATTAGAGCGCTTTTTCTGGAAAAAGCGCTCTGATAGCCCCCCCTATAAGAGCGCTTTTCCAAAAGCGCTTTCGTAGGTTGCGTTTTTTATTTTATTTTTTATGTTTTTTTTTATAAACCTATTATTTTTATAATTTCTAAACCTGCATTTATGGCAGCATTCTTTCATGAACCTGTAATTTACCATTGTTATCCCATAAACCTATAATTTACAATCGTAATCCCATTATTTCAGTAATCTCATTATTTCAACAAAGAAGCGATTTCGATTATATACTAAACATGCATTATAATTATACCATTGTAATTAATCCAAAATATATATACACCGATTCACATATTTCTAGCATGAAAACAACTAAACCAATTCACATGACATTATAACAATAAGAAAATCATCCCTAAACAACTAAATCAACTAAATCGGTCCTAGTCCTGCAAAGTTTGAACATCTTCAAATGACTGAAAATCTTCACAATCTGCAAAATAAAAATAATATAATCAAAATAAGATTATTATTATTATATAAAGGCTCTAAAATAAGAAGGTAAAGAGTAGAACGAGTATATATATATATATATATATATATATATATATATATATATATATATATATATATATATATATATATATATATATGTCGTGTAAAAAGAATAATCAAATTAAATATATCAATAAATACAAATTAATTTATTAATATTTAGGACTTTATATATCTAACTTGAATACATGGAATGGAATATCATTTATTGTAAATTAGTTCAACAAATTTTGTACATAAAGTTTACCTTAAATTTAACACAGCCACGTCATATAGCCCAGAGGGATAAAGCAATATAGATCAGTAACAATAATCCTGTCACAGACACCCTCAAGAACAACATTAGCTACATGTTATTGATAGGAACACTATTAGAAACTCAACCAACAGCATGTCAAACAATTACAGAATTTGAGAAGTTGTTACCAAATTGATCAAAAGAGCCCAGTATCCTTGTGAGCTTTCTACTATCTCTTAGCAATATAAGAAGTTTCTCTGCAACAACAATTAATGTAAAGTTCACAACCAATTGACAGGAAAAATTAGACACAAATAAAAGTTGAATATTAATTTCTATGACAAATAATACATGACAACTAGTTACTACTACTTACCCTTCAGCGTTTTCCTTCATCTTTGAGCTATGCTATATCTACACTTATTTTCCTACACTTGTATATTACACCGTATATTTTAACACAGATAGATACTTGTGCACAGAAATTAAGATAGAATAAATTAATAAAAAAATGAATTGTATACCTTGTATGTAGAAAATTACGGTGTTGGTGTAAGCTAGGGGTGTATGTTTACTTAATCAATAAATAAATGTTGCAATAATGAGAAGGGGTTGTTGGACTAGAAATTTGAAGGTTTTGTTGGACTTAACCTGCATCGCCTCATTTCTATCCAAGTTGTATTGTGTCACAGAATATGAATCAAGTAACTGTACCCCGAAGGATCCTGCCACAGAAGACTTCGGGGTACAATACTTGATTCATATTCTGTGGAACATAATCGGCAGGGGCACATTGTGTTCTATCCTTTACCAGTCCATCCACTGTTTGAAGCTCAACCTACAATAGAAAAACATGATTATTACTAACTACATATAGAAAATCTTGAATCATGTTAATTTCCAGATACATTATATTGAAAAAAAAATTAGAATGTGAAAGCTAAAAGAGTTCAAAAGTGATCAATCTTGGAGGCCCTTTAAATCAATTCATACTAAATTAAAAAGTGTATAAAACTATAGATAATACATCTATAGATGTAAATACTAACTTCACGGATCTAATGAAACTTTTATTCCAAAAACAAATTACTTGAGTTTTTTTTTTTCTGCATAAAAACCTAACAAACTTTGTCTTCAATACTCTAAATCACTGATAAAAACCTAACAAACTTTGTCTTCAATACTCTAAATCACTGATAAAAACCTAACAAACTTTGTCTTCAATACTCTAAATCACACTGATAAAACCTAAATCACTGATAAATTAAAAAAGCCCCAATAATATTAACTATAACCCTAAATAAAATTTTGTATTTTTGAAAGCAAACAATGAAAAGAAGGAAAATTTCCGGCACAAAACCCTAACCTGAACAGAGAAGAGACGGTTGAAGGGTGGCGATGGAGTGAGGAATGCGGTGGCGGAGTCGGTTGAAGGCTGGAAAGGGAGTGAGGACGGCGGAGAGGGAGTGAGGACGGCGGAGAGGGAGTGAGGACGGCGGAGCAACGAAAGGAAGAAGAAGGTTCGCGTGTTTTGGATCTGAAACAAAACGCGTGTGTTTGTAAAATATATAATTTTTTAAATGGGCTACTAGAGCGCTTTTCAAAAGCGCTTTAATAACACCCCCTACCAGAGCGCTTTTATCCCAAAAGCGCTTTCGTAGCACCCACCCTATAAGAGCGCTTTTAAAAGCGCTTTCATAACCCCCCTACCAGAGCGCTTTTTAAAAGCGCTCTCATAACCCCCCCCTACCAGAGCGCTTCTTAAAAGCGCTTTCATACCCCCCCACTATTAGAGCGCTTTTTTAGCGTGTTTTTTAATTTTGTCTTTAGCGAAGCCTATGCCAGCGCTTTTCCTAAAAGCGCTTTCGTAGGGGTGCTGCTAAAAGCCAAATTTGGCGTAGTGAATTTAATTCATTTAATTTGAATTTTTGACAATATAATTCAATTAAAGTTTAATATACAAATGATATATGATGAAATAATATAAAATAGATTAAATCATATACCATAAATTTGTGAGTTTCCACGTTTACTTTTAAAAAGACAACATGCTGTTATTTGATAAAAAAAATACATAAGAATTTATATTAGTGTGTTTCATACGGAATAGACTAAGATGAGAGACTGAGAATACAAGAACTGGGGTTGAAACTTGAAATTTCGTAGAAAGTTGTTGGTTGCTGGACGTTGAAAATCTAATACTATATTGCCTATGTTTTTATATACGTGAGGATTGGGGTTTTGTTCCAGCGTATGTTCTTGCCTATTCAAAAAAAAGTTTCTTCCTTTTAAGTGAAGAGATGTACAATGTTAAGAAGCTTAGTTAAATTTAAAAAAAGAGATAAATAAATTAAGAAATGATTGAATTGATTTGTACAGATTCAATAATAAGATGATGGTGATTATTATACATTTTAATATTGAGTCTTGTTATATGGACATCTAAATTCAACACCTTGTATATAACACTGCATCATATTCACTCAATTAAGGCTCAATTTTTATTTTCATATACAAGTAAAGAGAGAAATTAATACCAAAAAAAAAAAAAATTAAAACCGTATCAATGTACGGTGTGTAGGTGTTTTAACGGAAGTAACTATAAATACATAATAAAAAAACTATTTGGAAATTGTTTTGTTAAAGAACTAGAAACGTGTAGTAAATTGGTGAAATGAAATCTTGATACAATGGAAAAAACTTCTAGTACGATAGTGAAAAGGTTAACACCTTATTGCTCAAGTCAGTTACTAAGTGAAAAGTAGTATGAACGAAGGAATAAATTGAATAACTGAAATAATGTGATCTAATATTTATATAGTATGGGCGGTTGGAACCGTTCGTGTGTGATTCAACGCCTTTTGTGGATGATCATTCGATTAGATATGAGTGAGATATGTGATTGAAGATATGATTGTGTGTCCTTGACAGAGATGAGAGTCATTTGTCCAATGCGACTTTCCCTTAAACGACTTGTTATTTGGCCTTCTTCGTGGGCCTTGTGGATGGCCCATAAGAGTTTCTCCTTAAGCTCTTGCTCCTACATCATAGAGTGAGGGCTTTATCGAGTTTGTCTTTTGTCCGATCTCTAGTGGAAGGGAACTGAAGAGTTTTGAGAGAAGGTGAATTATATTCCTTCCTCGTGATTAGCAACATTTCGTAGGTACATCTCGACATGTATCCCTATGTCTAACAATAATAATTCTTTTTAGTACTAGGGATTTTTAGTGCTCTTGAACGGTGTGCGACGAAATATCGACCGTTGGTGATGCGATTTGCATTTTCCAACGCCGTGGATCACATGGTTCTCTTCCTTGGGGAATATATAAGGAATTCTCGAGTTATCATGTTCTTCTTTTCACCATCTATGGCTTTTTGAAAGCTTTTTCTCATCTCTACAATCTTCTTCAATCTTCTTGCATTATCCACTAATTTGTACTTGTGCCACTTCTTCTGGTACAACATGTAATGTATGGGTCATTGAGTTCATATTCTCAAGGCAGTGTATGAGTCTAAAATTTATTTTCTTTTTGCACTTGCTTACTTTATTTAGGTGTTTGTAGAGAAAAGCTATGGGTTTTAGTTATCTTCGCTTCGTGTTTTGGAGAATTCTTTTACTAGTGACGAATTTTTGTGAGGCATGAAATTTGTCTTTGTGTTGACCTTGTGTTTTTTTTACGATTGTTTCTTTCATGAGTTGACAGTCTTTTTTTATATGGACAACTCTCAACTCGGAACTCGAAAAGTGATAGGAGATAATTATACTGTGTAGGTGGATCAAGAGATGTCGGACACCATTTCCGCTTCGTTGGTGAGGGCACTACTATAAAAAATACATGTTACCTTGGGTATGAAGGGGATTTTACCTCGGTGATACAAGTGAGGTAATGAAGGGCGTCATGAAAGCTTGCCATTTTACCCCTTAGTTTCTGATTAACCTAGGGAATAGTAAAAATGGTCATTGATCCGATCCTCAGCTACAACTTTTTTATATTTTCAAAACTAGTGTCACATACCTCTCGGTTTATGACAAAAACTGATGAAAACAGTAGATTCTTTTTTATTACAAATTACATTGTTACATAAAATATTAAATTAAATTGTTTACAAATTACATTGTTTACATAGAAATATTCTATTGTTTACACAAAATATTGAAATAAACATATATAACAAATTTTGAATTCTATTCATTGTCATCATTGTCAGTGAAGATCAGATGTTGGATCTTCGTATCATTGAATCTTGGGAAAGATCAAATGTTGAATCCAAGTATATTCTCAATGGCTTTTGCATTCATTTGCTTATGATATAAAACAAAAAAAGGGGTTAGATAAATAAAATAAATATCCAATTATATGATTATTTAAGAACACAAACCTTGAATCCAAATATTTGTATGCTCTTGCAATCCACCATAGAGAACTTTTACAAGCTTCTTTAAGTTTTAATGTTTTTATGACAAATGCTTTCATTGTCAATTTGTAATATTTAGAATGCTTTTATAATGCGTCTTGAGCCTTCTGAATGAATGTCTTTTAGGTTTTCCACGAATCACTAATGGTAGTGTCTTGAGCGTTGATACTCACTAAATGGATGAAAAGTATTTGTTTAAGGACGACGAAGAAACTCACTAAACACGCTTATATTTCCCCTTGGTTATGACTCAAAACCGAGGTAAAATGTTTTTCTTTTTAAATAAAAAATACAATAAAATAGGTACTTTTACCCTCGATTTCCACAAGAACTGAGGTAACAGATACTTTTATACCAAAAAAAAAATGGTGAATGGTAAAAAAATTTAAGTAACATGTATTGTTTCCTATTTCAATTGTTTTACCATTCACCAATTTCTTTGTGTGTTGCAATATGATTAAGAATAAATTTCTTAATGTTGTCAACCAAAGAAGTTTTCTTTGATTGACAACATTGAAAAGTTATTGCAAAATAAAAATATATTTTGTTAACACAACGCTAACATTGGCAGGAGGTGCAAATGATAGCAATGACGACAACAACAACAACATCATTACGTGAGATAGATTGCAAGAACAGAAAAATATTTTTTTAAAGGTTGGTGTAAGAACAACAACAACACAGATCCAAAAAAAATTATTTCTCGCAATCCATCCAAAAGTATGATATTTATGTGTATGGAGCGGGTGAACACATGATTTATGTTTAGGATAAAATTTAAAGAGATTATCCTTTTATAGTAAAATATGGGTATCATACCTCTCGGTTATTTGAGAAATTGATGGAATAGAATCTTAAATAATAAGAAAGGCGCCACTTTTAAAGAAAAATAACAAAAACTGTAGTTGTTGGGATTCAAAGCATATATCCTTAATTAGTTTACCCCTCAGTTTTGTGCTTAAATTGAGGAAATAGATGATATTTTCTTGAGAAAAAAATAACATAGTGTGTCTTGGAATCTTATCTCGGTTTTTTGTTGGGTAAGGTGAAAGCTTTGTCATAAAATATAATATTTGTAGTAGGGAGGTGGCCTAAATCATGCCCTTACTAAAGTGGTGAAAGCTTTGTCATAAAATATAATATTTGTAGTAGTGAGGCCGATTTTTTGAGAGTTAACACAAATATTTTACACTCCATAGTTCCACAGGCATGGGAATAGTCTAACATATAGTTCACATGTTCAATGTGCCCGTATGGTTCCTCATTACAATCGAAAAATTCTAAATATGGGGGATTCTAAAGAGACATTAGGATCCTGTTATTTATAATGCTTGTGGAGACAAAGTTCCTCTTCCGCTCATAGATCAGGGCATCTGCATTGTACATTTCCCTTCTTTGGCAGTAGTGTGATAGTGAGCTATGGGGCTGGCGAACCTCTAGTGGAGTGTGAGTGTCACTTATCCCTATGTAGTTGGGTGAGGGAGTTTGATGTTTTCTCCTTTGGTTACGACTGGATGACTTCGAAGCTACTTTGTATGGCGAGGTTGCATACTTTAGAGTCGGTTAAGGCATGTAGTGTTGATTCTCAAAGGAAGGTCTTAAAGGTTCTTTCAATTTTGAGTAGCATTCCTGATAAAGCTTAGGAGTTTTGTTGTTATACCATGTTTTATACATTATTCAATAGTTCAGACGCTCCTTGCATGCATGCCTAGGTTGAAGGATAGAAAAAACACTTAGAAAGGGGAGGAGTTTGAATAAGTGTGACTTTAAAAATTCTTAAGATAAAAATAATGAACACAATATTTTTATCCTGGTTCGTTGTTAACGAAACTACTCCAATCCACCCCCTTAGAGTGATTTACCTCAACTGAGGATTTAATCCACTAATCAATCTTGATTACAATGGTTGTCCACTTAGTAACACTCTAAGTCTTCTAGAGTATACTGATCACACCTTGATCACTCTAGGAAATCAACACTTAGAAACTTCTAAGTCTTCTAGAGTCTACTAATCACAACTTGATCACTCTAGGAACCTTTTACAAATCAATGTAAAATAAATGTTTACAAGAGTATTCAAATGCTTCTTAGAAAGCTATAATCACAACTGTGATATTTATCTTAAGTTCTAAGCTTAAATATCACTAAGATATTACAAGAGAAGTGAGGTTGAAGATGAAGTTTGAGAGCTTTTGAATTTGACAGCGTTTCTGTATTTTTGCGCAAGAGTTGTGTATTCAGCTTCTCATCAGAACTTCTATTTATAGGCGTTTGAGAAGATGACCGTTGGAAGCATTTAATGCGTTGCGTGTTCCGTACAGCTCTGCATTTAATGTTTCACTCTTTTGTCAACTACCTCGAGCCTTGCTTTTACTGCTTCTACTGACTTTGCCTTTTGTAGCTTCTAACGTTCCTTTTGTCAGTCAGCGTAGCCTGTCATCTTGTACTTGCTTCTGATCTAATGTTTGTAGATACAACGTTTGAATAATCAGAGTCAAACAGCTTGGTGCAGAGCATCTTCTTGTCTTCCGACTTTGAAGTGCTTGAGCGTGATACCATAAGAACTTCAGTGCTTCTGCTTCTGATCTCATGTTCTTCTGATGCTTCATAGACCATGTTCACATTCTGCTTGACCATCTTCTGATGTCTTGCGAGAGCATGTTCTGATGTTGCATACTTGAACCTTCTGAGTCAGTGCTTCTGGCGCTGAATTGTGCATACTCCTTGTATAATTCCTGAATTGGAAAATGTAAAGGATTAGAGTACCACATTATCTTATACAAAATTCATATACATTGTTATCATCAAAACAAGAATATTGATCAGAACAAATCTTGGTCTAACATAGGTTGGCTTGGAATTGTTGAATGTTCGAAAGCATCTCGTGTCCAGGCATTAGCACTTGCGAAGAAGATTAATGTGAAGGTTGGCTTGGAAAAATTATTGCATAGATTGAAAGAACAAAAGGCTAGGAACGTTCCTCGGTCACTTTTTAGAAGAGCAAGATCTTCTTGCATAGTAGCGGGCAGAGAAATCGCTAGAGCTGGATAATTGTCTATCGGAGGGAGAGGTAGAGCTTTGTTAGCTTCAGCGGCCGCAACAACGACGTGACATTGAGCAACAGATCAAGTAAATTTCGTTGTCACCATGGCTTCAAGAGTTTGTTGTCATTTTTGTTTGAGATAGAAACTAGTGTCTCATGTAGGAAGATTCATGATATATACTTAGTGAATAGACAATGGTCTTTGTAGAGAAGTGACAGGAATGTCGATTGTTACAAATGGCGCCAATGTTCAGTTAAAGAACTAGAAATGTGTAATAAAATGGTGAAATAAAGTCTTGGTAAAACAGAACAAACTTCCGGTATGACGATGGAGGGATGAACCTACAACGTTAGTACTTCAACACACAAGACAGTTTATGAGCGAAAAGTAATAAGAGAGTGAAAATAAATTGAATATATGAAATGGTGGAATGTAGTCTTTATATGATATGAGCGGTTGAAATCACCCATGTGTGATTCAATTCCTAGTGTAGATGATCGGTCAATTAAATATCAACAAAGAAAAATGTGATCGAAGGTGCGACCATATGTTCTCAATAGAGATTGTAGGTCACCTATTTATTGTGTCTTTGCGGATAGCCCTGACACGTATAATAAACAAGTAGTACAAAAAATATATATGAATTTATTTTGTTAGTGTAACAACATAACATATCAACGTAATATATATATATATATATATATATATATATATATATATATATATATATGAGGAATATTCATACTCCAACAGTAACTTATCAATACTTACTCCACATTTTGACTCAGGGGTGGTCCAGAGCACGAGCTAGTTGTGCGGGAGCCCAGGACCCCATAATTTTAGGGGCACCAAGAGTTTTTCTTATTCCTATATATTTAAAGAGAATTTTCTATTATAAAAATATTTGCTAAAATTTATTTTTTTAAAAAGTACTAGCTAACAAATATATATCGACACTACAAAGTCAAAATTAGTAAAAGAATGTAGAGAATTTGAATTTGTAAATGCTAAGGCTAGTGCTGAAAGTATTGGAAATGAAATGGAAAT
This sequence comes from Vicia villosa, assembly GCF_029867415.1. Classification (NCBI taxonomy): domain Eukaryota; kingdom Viridiplantae; phylum Streptophyta; class Magnoliopsida; order Fabales; family Fabaceae; genus Vicia; species Vicia villosa. Next base: position 81,913,832 of record NC_081181.1, on the reverse strand, counting down.
TGAATGTGTGTTTATTCAAAAACGTTAAATTCGTAGAAAACAACACTGGTGAAAATTCATTTTAATCCACGCAACTGAATCTTGTGTCTGCTGAAGAGTCTTTTCAAAATATGTATTTCTTATATATTTTAGATCAAATAATTGGCTCACTTGATAGAAGATTTGAGCAGTATAAGACATATGAAAATATTTTTGGATTCTTGTTTATCATTGAAAGACTTAGATCATTATCTGATAGGGACTTGAAAGCATGTTGTAAACATCTTGAAACTTGTTTAAAACATGACGATTTTCTTGATGGTGAAATTTTGTTTGATGAATTGAAAGTTATTAGAGAAGTTTTAATAGTTGAATCAAAATCAAGCTATATGATATTGAGTTTTTTGAAGACTTTTAATTGTTTTTCTAATGCATGCATATGTTATAGAATAATATTGACTATTCCTATCAGTGTTGCATCTGTTGAGAGAAGTTTTTCTAAATTTAAATTATTAAAACCTTATTTGAGATCTACTATGTCACAAGATAGATTAAATAGTCTTGCGTTGATTTCAATTGAAAATAATTTTTTGAAGAATCTTGATTATGAACAAATTATTAATTTGTTGTAGTATAAACATTGATTTAAAGATCCATATTTATATTCTTTTTGCATAATGTCAAATGAAAATGTGTTTTTTATCTAATTATTTTTTTTATCCTTATGTATTTATTGTTAAAAAAATTATAAAGACACAAGTCTTTTAATTCGCGTAAAACACTCAAATTTAAAGGACATACCCTGTTTTGATTATTAATTCGAAGATGTATATATAAGTTGAGGATGTATATCACATTGAAAAGGCTAATAAAAAACTTAACTATGTTTGGCCATAGCTTGTTTTTAAGTGGTAAATAATTATACATGACTTTATATTTTGTGATTACGACAGAAGAAAAAGATTGGGAGGAAACCCTTCAAGAGGGGTTGATTGGGGAAAGTACTAAAAGTCTGGAATCAATAAATCTATAGTTGACGAAGAAGGTTCCACTTAAATACATTAAATGAAAGTATTAAGGTTCCACGTAAATACAAATAAATGAAAGTAAGAGAAAAACAATTCATAAATATACTTAAGAATATTAAAATAATATTCTGGTATTTTATAGTTTTGTTGAATACTGACTGATACATTAAGACAAAATTAATTTAAATTTAAAATTTATTTTTACCTATATAACATTTGAGTGTTAAATATTCTATGCAATAAAGTTTTAAGAGTATTTCTTTTTTGTTATTATTGCTTGAGCGTGTTAATTGTTAAAATGAAATTGTTTAAAATATTAATACGGTGAAAGCTACTTGGAATGATGCCGTCTGGTATGCGCCAGGATGACCGAGTGACTTTTATATCGGTATATTCAATGAAATATTTATTGTGATTAATTAAGTAGGCTTTATTTAAGGCAGTAATATTTATTACTCTCTTCATATTTAAAAAAAAATAATTATTTTAACGAGTGTACCAAAAGCACTCGTTAAAAATTTTAAATATAAAAAATATTTTTTAAATAAATTAATAATTTAAACTTTAAATACATAAAAATATACCTTTTATTTCTTAAAAAAATTAATTATTTTATTTTTCATTACATTTAATACAATTCAATAAATAAAATATATCATTTTAAACTCTTAACCAGTTCTTTCGGGGCACTAGTTAGCATTGCCATAAAAAAAAATTAGGCTAAATGCACTTTTGGCCTCCTAAATTTTTCAATTGCTTGATTTTGGTTTTCTATGTTTTAATTGCTTAATTTTTGTCCCTAAGTTTTTTAATTGTTTAATTTTGATCCCCTAAATTTTAATTGCTTCATTTTGACCCCTCAAATTTATCCCGTTTTGTATTTGATAGTCTCCTAATAACATGTAGACTAAATTTCTCTTTTTTCTTTTTTTTTTTTTAATTTTATTTTCTTCTTTACAACCCTATTTTTTTTAAATAGTTAAGCTTTGAATGTAATATTTTAAAAATCTTAAATATTTCATTCAACTTAAAATATCGAGACAAGCATGTAATATCCCTTATAAAAAAAATTAAAATTCTATATAACTAATAGGATTGTTAGACTTTGGGACTTTATGCTTAACTATGAAGAAGTTATTGGCCAATAGTTTGTTATTTTAATTAGGTAGTGGTCTATTTTATTTTGTCAAAAAAATTTGCCATTACTTATAAGTTGAATAAATATTTAAGATTTTTTAAATATTACATTCAAAGTTTAACTATTGTTCTTGTGTAAAAAACCGAGTCTGATGGAGCTTGCCCTCGGAGGTAAGGGAAGCTTGAATGGGATGGTGTTTATGCGTATTCTGGAGGATTTGGAAGTAGTGAGCTGATCACTGAATTCAAAGAGGAGTGTCTTGCTTATCTCTCTGGCGGGAGCCCCTTTTATAGCTGTTTTGACCTTTGATGCCTCATTTAAGAAGCACCATTTGGTCTTCCAACGTTACAAACGTTGCTCAATCATTGAATACAAGGTCCATTGATGACATATTTATTCATCAGTTACGGCGGGCTTGTGTGTAATCGTTAGGCATTACATCCGAGTTGTACCATGTCTCTACGTATTCCTTTGGTACACGGCTTGCTTGACTACCCGACTGATTCCTATTTGTGGCTTCTCGACATCTGGCCATGTCTACCCAGATAGACTCTTGTGAGTGCTCTTTCCGGCTTGTAAACTCGGCCAGGCTTGAAGGCTTCTGTCGGGTACGTCAATGGGGTACCTTCTAGGAGCTTCACTTTGGCAGGTCACAGCCTTTGTAAGAATCCTAATCCTGGAACAAGCCCCCCGAGTATATGTTCTCGTCTTCGCTGAGAGGATGTACTCGGATGAAGTCCTCGTATTCTTTTATAGCCGTTTGAGGACGTGTCAGCGAAGCAAAAGGTTGCGTGTCTAGCAGTTTTCTAGGCTTCGTAATGATGGTTTTTTTATGGGAAACGAGTATTTCTAGGGGGACTGTTCCACTTAGCCTTCATTATTACATTTAAACCCTATAAATTCCCTTCCATTCCAACGACTCCTTCCATCATTATCGTAAAGTAAAAATGCTCCTCTTCTTCTAGGCCTTTTACAAAGCAAGTTTTTAACTCTCAGGTATTGTTTTCCTCCTTTCCTTTCGTTCTTCTTAATTTGTTTTTGTGTGTATGCGTATTTTTAGAAATGGCACGTATGGGTGAGTACCATAAACGAATAGCCAAACCCACTAATGCTATTGAGAGGAAAGAACTGTGGGATTCATTTTTAAGGGACATGAAGGAGAGTTTAGGGAAGGATGAGGCAAATAGACTCCTTAACGAGGTCTATTATAACCCTGATTCATCTTCCTCTTCCTCCTCAGGTTCTATAGAATTTATCATGCAAATTGCTGCTCCCTTCGACGATGAGGTCGTGAGCTATAAAGCTAGCTCATTTGATGAGATTGAGATTGCCAAACCTCATTCTCAGGAAAATATCTTCGACCAGGAACGAGGATGGTGTCGTTTTAGAGCCCTGTGGTCCCAGGGAGAGGGTCTGTACTCTTCGCCCGACAAGCTAAAAAGACGAGTTGTTTTATTTCTACCCGAGTGTGATAGAGACTTTTGACGTGAGGATTCCCTTCTCGGATTTTGAATTGGATCTCCTCAGGACTGTGAATGTCGCACCCTCACAACTTTCTCCGAACAGTTGGGGCTTCAAAAAGGCTTTTCAGAGAGTCTGTGAGGCTGTTTTCATAAAACCCACAATAGGCCTATTCTTCTCCTTCTTCGAAGTGAAAAGTTTTATTGAAGAACAGTTGGATTCAGATCAGCGGTATTCCCTCTCGAAGCTTCCTAATTGCCTTTACCAGCAATTATAAAGACTACAAAGGTAAGTTCGTGAAAGTGAAGGGCGATTCATCTTGCCCTCAAGTCATGTACGCGGCTGATGGCCATGCCCGGTTCCCTCATTACTGGACAAAAGACCTGATTCCCATTTGTGGTTTAACCTTTGAGAAGCTCAGCAAGGTGGGGTGTGTCTGTTTAAAGGTTTCAGGCTCCTTCAAAATGATGAAAATTAAAAATTCTACTTTCGGTTCTTGACAAGGAACTTCTGGCTTTCTTTGGTAATGCCCGTTTTATCGGATAAGCACTTGTTTTTTATTTTTCTGAGTTATTTCTCATTCATTTAATTTCTTTTTTATGCAGATAAAATGACTGACTTGTCTCTCACCGAGAAGATTAAGCTTCTGCTCGAGGCCCGTGCTGCTCGGAGGGGGACTAGAGGTTCGACCGAGAATAGGTCTGACCTCATCGGCCTTGAGACTCGGGTTAAGCGCAAGAAGATGTGGCTTCCAAGTCTTCGTCAGCGGACGTTGCCGAGTAGGATTTACCGGTTAATGAAGCTTTCGGGGAACAATGTCAGTCCACTCCTAAAAAGCAACGGGCGGTCATAAGCGGAGACGCCAGTTATCGTGATGCTGATATGCTCACACTCATGAAAGGTCTCGGCGAAGGCAGTGGTGACAAGCCCGAGGAGTTCAGGTTTTGGACCAATGACTTTAATGGGATTAAGTACGCTTATAACCATATGAATGTGGAGGGTGACGTTCAAAAGGCAAAAAATATGGGTCCCCAAGAGCTCTTTCAGAATCTTAGCGCCTATCTCACGAGGAGCTTGGTTTTGTCCAGGGTGTAACATCCTATTTTTATTATATTTTAATTAATTAGGATTATTTGATAATTGGTATTGTTTGTGTGTTTATTTAATTATTGTTTGAATAATAATTATTTGATTTTGTGGTAATGTGTTATTTACCTAATTAATAGATGGTAGAGTTTTATTTGGAATTAGTTAAATGGGCCTAGTTGAGTGAGAAAGAGTATTAGGTGGGTTAAGCCCAATGAGATAATGAGAGTTGAGGATAATTTTATGAGTTATCCTAAATTAGATAGAAAGATAGAAAGAAAAGTAGAGAAGAGAAAAGAGGCAAAAGAGTAGAAGAGAGAAGAGAAGAGGATTGTAGATTCTTGAAGTTAGAAGGAGAAATTCAAGAGGTAAGGGTTTGAATACAAGTTCTTATAGGCTATATGATTGAGTAATGTGTTTGATTGTGATTTTCTCTTCATCTTTGCAATTTCATGGAAACATAGAAAAGTTAGGTTTTATGAACAAATACATGAACTGATGATTTGAAATGTGCTTAGTTGATGTTTGATGATGGTATGATGCTATAAGACCCATAATATGTGTTGTGTTTGTGTTTATATCATGTATTCTGTGGTTGTTCGTAATGTGTGATGTTTTCCAACTTGATTGGGTTAAGTTTGGGGATTTTTGAATGAGTTTCGTATGCTGTTTTTGTGTTTTGGGATTTTCTGAAATCGCCAGTTCGCGCCGCGAACCACTGTTGGCGCCGCGAACCTCTTGGCAGAAACTTGGGAAAAACTGGATCTGCTCAGTTCACGCCGCAACCCCTTGTGCGCGCCGCGAACTGCTTGGCAGAAAGTTGGGGATTTTTGGATTCGCCCAGTTCGCGCCGCGACCCCTTGTGCGCGCCTGTGGACCTCCGTTTTTTCGGGCCATACCTCTGAGCGGGAGAGATACGTGAACTGACTCTTTTTTATCGCTTATGCTTTCGCATTTTTGAAAATTCACAGAGTCGCCACCGACCTTTTATTTTATCCAATTAAGGAAAGGTTTATAAAAGAAACAGAAAAAAGACCTTTAAGAAATTCTGGTTAAGGGGGTAGGTTATACAAAGGGAAGGTGTTAGCACCCTTTGTATCCATGGTTATCCATGGGCTCTTAAGTTTGCTTAGCTCACTTGTTTTCGATTACTTTTCAATTGCTTTAGAATGCTCATATGTGGTTTCAAATACCTTTGTAAATTGAATTTTGTAATGATCCTTGTGTGGATGTATACAAAATGTTTGTTTATCTTTCGAAAGATGTTTTGAAAAGAACGTTAACTTTGTAATGATCCGTGTTTGGATGTATACAAAGTATTGTCTTTTTGGAAAATTTTGAAAAAACAACAGTGTATGAGAATTTTGTTTGTTTTGATTTGAGCAAGCAAACTAGGAGGTCTACCCTGAGTTGTAAGGTCTTTATCCTATTTCATTTAAAAATCTATCCTTTCACCGGATACAAACAAAAGGTTCGATTTTGTACTCGAAACAGTAGAATTTTGATTTTGATTTTGAAAAGAATGAGAAGGGATTACCTTAAGAGGTGCAAGTGTGATTGTGATTGGATTCAGATATTTTATCTTTGAAGTTAGTGATCTAACGGTTCAATTTTATCTTTGACATACACGCAGTTTATATTTGCTGGAAATTAAAATGCGGAAATGTAAAGTGCGGAAAGTAAATCTACGCTATTACATCGATTGTGCAGGAAATGTAAACTAGCCTATTTACATGAATTTGACATCCTATACATTTATCTAGGAATTTAAATTGCAAGAAAAATAAAAGGCATGTTTTTGGATTTTTTTATAATTGATTTTAATTATAATTAATGCATGATTAATTAAATTAAAATGAAGAAAAAAGATGAAAATATATTTAAACCTAGAAATTATGTTTAAAATATGTACAAAATATTTGTCAATTAATTTGAAAACAAAACTAATTTTTTTGGAATTTTTGAAATTGATTTGAAATTGATTAAGCTAATTAAAACATAATTATGCAAATAATTATACAAATAATTAAAACTTAAAGAGAAAATTATCCTAAATATGTACAAAATTAGTTTATAATATATAAACAATATTTAACATAAAGAACAATTTTTTATGATTTTTTTGATTGGTTAGAATAATTAAAAAGCAAATATATAAATATATACCAATTAATTATGCAAAATATTGAAATTATGAAGAAAAATAAAATATTTTTATTTCAGAAAATAAAATATTATTTTAGAAGTCTAAAAATATTTTTTGTGTATTTTTTGGATTTTTAAAACTATTTTTAATTAATTTTGCAAAGAAACTAAAATAAAATAGAAAAATAAAATAGAGCATGATCATGTGTGGTTAATCATGATGAGTTATGGTGTGGCTGCAAGGCTGAGAGCGTTAGATGGAGAGTTGAGAAGATCCAAGGGCTCAGATCATGAGGGAGCATGATATGATGGTGGGGAACATGTGCTGAATCCAAGGAGATTCAAACTTTCTGACTGGGACCCACAAGTGCACGCGTGGATGGGAAGACTGGTTGACCAGCCAATGATCAAGAGCCACGCGAGCGGAGGGAAGAGTCAGCTTTGACTGGCGAACCACGCTTGGACGCGTGGTCGTCTTCAACCTCCGTCTCTCTTATTTTTTCAAACAAATAGCGGGGGTTTTAAACCTCCTCTATTTTTACGATAAAAACGCCATTTTTGGTAGCTTCCCAAACCTGCAAAAATAAACGTTAGGAATAAAAACAAGTGACCCAGATCCCCTAATTAGGATGCTCTGAGTCCAAATATGATGTTAGTTTCGCTGTTTGAGAGCTGTAGCTATGGATTCGATGGAGTTGAAGTTTTAGCACGCATGAACCTTTGTTAATGGCATGGGATGATTCTCACGTGGTAGCTTACATGTTAAGGCCCAGATCTAGCTTATGGGACCACATGAACTCATTGGAATGATTAGATTACATTGAGGTTGATTAAATATAGGAAAACGAAAATTACTTATGTATGAACATGAAGAACACTATGCATGTGTTACGACTCTCATGGGACCATATTAAGGGTTCATTCTTACTTTATATGATCTTAGAAGATGATTGGAATGATTGTTTTGTATTGATATTGATTGGAATATGGAATTCGAAAATTACAAAGTGTATGGAAATTTTGAGAAATTTGATGAGTTTTCTTGCTATGCCTTGGCTATAATTTCGTGTGTGTCTTGTTGTTGATGTATTCCACTTCATTTATAGGCCAAGAGCTGCTTGGAAGTGAAGCTAAGAGCATTGATTGCTTGGTTGAAAGTTTGATTTTTAAATATTAAAAATCCTTGAATATTTGACCAAGTCTTCCTCTCCTTTACTTCTCTTGCCTTGTGCTTCAATTCTCTGCAGAAAATCAGAGATTCCTTGGGTGACTCATGCTTAGATTGTAAGCTACCCATTATCCATTCATTTTTCCTTTTAATTTAATCTTAAAATAAGATAAAATTAAGCAAAAAATGAATAAAAATGGTATGGGCTTAGTCTTGGTCGTGGGAGGCCCATAATATTATGGAAATGATGTTTGAACCATGAAAACTTGGCCCCATTTGGAAAAAAATACATTTTTGAGCAATGTTGGTTTCATGCATTTTCCCAAAATTTAGCCAACTTCAACAAGGTGTAAATCCCTCAATTTTTGTCATATGAAGGAGTTCTTGCACTTTTTGGAAACCTCAAAGAGTCCTCTAACCAATGTCTTTGGTCTCATGTCAAAATGATTTTTGATGCTCCTTGTGTGTCCTTTTGAAAAAAGTGTCTTTTTGTTGAATTTGAAAATGACCTGTAATGTCTTTGGTCATATTTTTCAAATGGTGAATGCAATGACCATGGGATCAATTGCATTTGAAAGATAATTGAATTTCCTTCAAAATGAGCTTTGGTTTGAATTTTTTGGATGAAGGATGAGAGAGTTATGACCAGTCAAAGTTGAGTTGACTTTTCAAGCAAAAACCCTAATTTTGAATCTTAGGGTTTTGTTGATTTTTGATCTTTCCTTGATGAATTATGATCATCCAATGATCAAATGATGAATACTTTGACAAAATATGGACTTTGACAAAAAATTTCATTTTTGACTGTCTGTTGACTTTTTTGGTCAAACGGGCCGTCTGTTGACTGTTTGAGCTGCTGACGGTGCGTCTGAGTGAATTGAAGTTTGAAAATTTGTATGATGGTACTTTGAGATATATGTATGTGCATGAAATCCATTTGAGGTCTCAAAAGCTTGTTTCTCCTGTAAAAACAAGAAAACCCTAGTCAGGGACTGTTTGTGTAGGAGACAGTTAAGCGTACCTGATTTTTGTGCAGTGTTGAGTCTCTGCTAATCGCGTGATATTCAGAAGACTTCTAGAACAAAAATCTTGGAATTTTGAATTGTGAAAGATTGATTTGATTGATGGTACAAAACACTGAGAATTGTACTGCCAGCAGTTTGGCTGTCAACTGACTGTTCAGATATTGACGTAGCAATTAGAGTGAAAAATCAACAGTCAAAGTTAATTTTCTTTTTTGTTGTTTTTGTTTTTTGTTTTATGTGAAAAATGAAAGTTTATTTACATGACTTGTTAAAAAACACAGACATAATAAATAACTAATATTTACTGTATGCGGGCAAAATTACCGATAATAACCGTGAAAATCATTTAATGCACAGAAAAATGAATATTTGACTGGCAGAAAACACACAAAATATTATCTGAGTAATTAAGCAATATTATGACAAATTGTACAACATTTAATACTGACAGTACAAATATTACATACTATATTGAACAGTACGAATAAACGGTACATTTAAGAAATAAGAAATACGGCAAATTTTAAGAATGACGATTGATAACCCATGCTACAAATAGTAACATGTAGATGATTGGGAGCATAAGAATCCCAGGTCCACAGTGTTCCGGGCTAGGTAGACAGAAGAAAGACATGATCACCGTAGCAATGGTGATGACCATAAGAAAACACGTTTCCCACCGCTTCGCCATTTTGCCGGGGAAGAAGAAAGGATGGATTATGAAGTAGAAATTTGAGAGATGAATTAGAATTTGATGTGAGATTTTTATGAAAAAATGAGAGGTATTTATAGAGTGGAAAGAAGGATAGAGACGTTGGGGAATGATGTGATTCCGTACAAAAGGAAAATTTGAGTGGAAGTAAGATTTGAAAGAAAGTGTATGATAGTGTTGGGAAAAGAGAGATGTAGAGAATAAAGTTAGGATTTGATTTTTGAAAAAGAGATTTGAAAAGATTTTTGAAAATAATGTAATATAGTACAAAAATTAGTGGGAAACAAAAGATAATAATAATCTACTTGTTACCAGTACAGTCTGAGTTTCCTGATTCTGCGCCTGCAAAAAGATTTAACTCTGTACCAATTATGTCAGTACTATTTATCTGTAAATAAATAAATAGCATGTGTGAGGTATAAAACAGTATTTGGCGTTTGCGTAAGAATAAATTCAACTGCAAGCCAAATTACTGTATAAGAAAAATTCTAAAAACTAAGTATTTCATATGTCAGGATATTTGTTGAAATAAAAATCCATGATTATATGAGACTCTTAATTTTCAGATTGGAGTTTTCTTGAAAAAAGATGCGGGCAAATTTTGGGGTATAACAGCGCCGCGAACTGCTTGGCAGAACTAAGGAACATTTGATTCACTCAGTTCGCGCCGCGAACTACTTTTCGAGCCGCGAACCCTGTTTTACAGCACTTTTTCTAAACTTTGAAAGGCCATAACTTTTGATCCGAAACTCCGTTTTATGCGCCGTTCGAAGCATTGGAAAGCTATCGTGATATTCTATATGATAGTATAGGATTTAATTGCACTTGATTGATTAATTGTGATGTTATTGTATGGAATGATGTGTAATTGCCTTAAGTGCGTTATGTTAGTATGTGATGTATATCCATCGTTGGAAACACTTTGTGTAGATGTAATCATGATGTGTGTGATTGGATATATGATGGTTGTTATGCCTTGTTGAATTTGTTAATTGTGTTGTGAATGTTGTGTACAAGTGGCGGATAATTCATAGAGTTGGATTATGGTGATATGCGGTAAGTTAAGATTGATGAGATAATCTTAATTGCATAAATTGTTGGTATTTGTACATACATTCATAGCATGGTCGGCTTTATGGTGGAAGCGGTGAAACTTGGGTTCACATGGTAAGAGACTTTGATCCTTAATTGGAAATAGGCGTAGAAGACGTGATCCTTAATTAGAGATATGCGTATTGGCTTTGATCTTGTCCGGATCGGAAGCGTGGCTTGGATTCTAAACATTGAATCGGAAAGCGGTGAAACATTGGATTCACATTGGGTACCACATGCATTGAGTCACATTTGTTGCATTTCGAGTCACATTGGGTGTTATGTGATTGCCTTGTATACATGTGATTTGTTTTGGAATGATGATTGGTATGTGATATGTGAATTGCCTAATTGAGAAGTGTGATGAATAGTGAAATGTATGCTTGTTTATGTTTACATTTCCCATTATTATGTTTTCTATAAGAAGTTGAATTCTCACCCTTCTGTTTGAATGTTATCCTTCGTTGATAACGTGCAGGTTCCGACGAGTAGTAGCTTGTCCGAGGATTTAGCCGAGGAGCTCCTGAGTTTGTTATTGGATTAGGTAGCGAGTCATATGCTCTGATCATGTAACACTTGGGGGGAATTTTATGTAGACTTATGCTTATGTTTGGATATTGCTATTCTCTATGTTTTGTTGGATATTCGGATGTATTTGTTTGAGATTCTCGGATATGTTGTTTAAGGCTATGTAGCCAAGATTGTGGATTAGATGTTAATTCAAATTTGGTAGATGAATATAGTATGGGGTATATTCATTGAAATTTTAATAGCAATTAAATTGTTTTTCCGCAAGCGTTTATGCATAATGTATGAAAGTATGAGATTTACATTGTGTTACAAATATGATCTTTGCATATTAAGAATGTTGGATGTTTTGCTTTAGGTTTTCATTGTGATGAAAATAACATGTGACGCCCTTTTCCTTTATGCATGCTAACTCTGTTTGATTGTATGATATATTTGGGGTTAGAAAAGGGGTGTTACATTAGTGGTATCAGAGCATGGTCGACCAGTTGGTCAGAGTCGTTAATGTCTTTAATTCCGTTGTATTAGATTTGTGTATCTGACACGATCGATACTGTTTTGTTTGTTTTGGGTTGTTGGTTGTCGTAGGACGATGGTTGCTGGAAGGAATGATGATGCCATTGCTGAAGCATTGAGGATGTTGGCTGGATCTCTTGGTCAAATTCCTCAAGCTAATGCTGGAAATCGGAATGGTGATGATGATGAGTATCGTGCTTTGGGGAAGTTCCAGAGGAACAATCCTCCTATCTTTGAGGGTGAGCATGAACCGGATAAAGCTCAAGCTTGGTTGAAGGCGATTGAGAAGATTTTTCGGGTCATGAATTGCACCGATGCTCAGAGAGTGCAGTTTGGTACTCACATGCTGGAAAAGGAAGCTGAAGATTGGTGGGGCAATATGGCTCAGAGATTTGATGAGGAGGGTACTCAAGTTACTTGGGATCTTTTCCGCGATTCATTTTTGGAAAACTATTTTCCAGAAGATTGTCGTGGAAAGAAAGAAGTGGAATTCCTTGAGTTGAAGCAAGGAAATGGTACTGTTACTGTATATGCTGCTAGATTTCAAGAGCTTATCAAGTATTGTCCTCACTACAATACTATGAATGCAGAGAGATCTAAGTGTTTGAAGTTTGTGAATGGTTTGAGGCATGATATTAAGAAGGCGATTGGTTACCAACAAATTACTCGTTTTACGGAGTTGGTTAACAAGAGTCGTATCTATGATGAGGATAGTAGGGAGAGTGCTTCTCACTACAAGACTATGAATGAGAAGAAATGTCAATTTCGTGGGAAACCGTATGATGATAAGAAGAAACAATTTGGTTTTGGCAAGAAGTCAAGTGGGGGAGGAACTTCCACTCCTCTTAAGTGCTTCAAATGTGGTAGTGAAGGTCATCGTGCTGTTGATTGTGGTAAGGATTCTGTGACATGCTTCAAGTGTGGCAAGATTGGTCACAAGGCAAACAAGTGTGGAGTTGGTTCGAGTGTGACTTGTTACAACTGTGGTGAGCAAGGTCAGATTAGCACCAAATGTGATAAGCCAAAGAAGGAACAAGCGAAAGGGAAAGTGTTTGCATTGTCTGGAGTGGAGGCTTCTACCGATGATAGGCTAATCCAAGGTACGTACTTCATTAATGGTACACCTTTGATTGCTATTATTGATACCGGTGCGACACATTCTTTCATTTCTTTGGGTTGTGCTAAGAGATTGAATCTTGTGTTATCTGATATGCGTAGAAGTATGGTTATTGATACACCTGCTATGGGTTCTGTTTCTACTTCTTTTGTGTGCTTGAATTGTCCTTTGAGTATTTTTGGTAGGGATTTTGGGATTGATTTGGTCTGTCTTCCGTTAGAGCAACTTGATGTGATTTTGGGTATGAATTGGTTAGAATTTAATCGTGTGTATATCAACTGTTTTGACAAGACGGTTATCTTTCCTGAGATTAGTGTTAAGGAAGATTTGTTTTTGTCTGCGAAGCAAGTTGGTGAATTTGTTCAAGATGGGGCTAAGTTGTTTATGTTATTGGCAACCTTAGATGTGCATGAGAGGAGAACCATTGATGAATTGCCAATAGTTTGTGATTTTGCGGAGGTATTTCCTGAAGATGTAAGTGATTTACCGCCGGAACGTGAAGTTGAGTTTTCGATTGATTTAGTTCCTGGAACTAGTCCCGTATCGATGGCTCCATATAGGATGTCTGCTTGTGAGTTGAAAGAGTTGAAGAGTCAACTTGAGGATTTGTTGGAGAAGAAGTTTATTCTTCCTAGTGTATCGCCGTGGGGTGCACCTGTTTTGTTGGTTAAGAAGAAGGAAGGTTCTATGAGACTTTGTGTTGATTATAGGCAATTGAACAAAGTAACGATTAAGAACAAGTATCCACTTCCAAGGATTGATGATTTGATGGATCAGTTGGTTGGAGCTTGTGTGTTTAGCAAGATTGATTTGAGGTCTGGGTATCATCAAATTCGTGTGAAGGCGGGGGATATTCAGAAGACTGCTTTTAGGACGAGGTATGGTCATTATGAGTATTCTGTTATGCCGTTTGGTGTGACTAATGCACCTGGTGTATTCATGGAGTATATGAATAGGATTTTTCATGATTATCTAGATAAGTTTGTGGTTGTGTTCATTGATGATATTTTGATATATTCCATGAGTGAAGATGATCATGCTGAGCATTTGAGAATTGTGTTATCAGTGTTGAAAGAGAAGAAGTTGTTTGCTAAGCTTTCTAAGTGCGAATTTTGGTTAAAGGAAGTGAGTTTTCTTGGCCATGTGATCTCTAGTGGAGGTATTTCTGTTGACCCGTCAAAGATTGAAGCTATATCTCAATGGGAAGCTCCTAAGTCTGTTTCTGAGATTAGAAGTTTCTTGGTTTGGCTGGTTATTATAGGAAGTTCATCGAAGGATTTTCTAAGTTATCTTTGCCGTTGACGTTGTTGACTAGAAAAGGACAAGCTTTCATTTGGACTTCGCAATGCGAATTGAATTTTCAAGAGCTTAAGAGAAGGTTGACTTCTGCTCCTATTTTGATTTTCCCGGATCCGTTTGAACCGTTTGTGGTGTATTGTGATGCTTCATTGTTGGGTTTGGGAGATGTTTTGATGCAAAAAGGGCAAGTGGTAGCTTATGCTTCAAGGCAACTTAAAGTTCATGAGAGGAATTATCCGACACATGATTTAGAGTTGGCCGCCGTTGTGTTTGTGTTGAAACTTTGGAGGCATTATTTGTTTGGTTCAAGGTTTGACGTTTTCAGTGATCACAAGAGTTTAAAGTATTTGTTTGATCAGAAAGAGTTGAATATGAGGCAACGAAGATGGTTGGAATTCTTGAAGGATTACGATTTTAGTTTGAACTACCATCCTGGAAAAGCGAATGTTGTAGCCGATGCATTGAGTAGGAAATCATTACATATGTCTATGTTGATGATTCGAGAATTGGAATTGTTGGAGCAATTTAGGGATTTGAGTTTGGTTTGTGAAGCGACGACTACGTGTGTTAAGCTTGGTATGTTAAAGCTTACGAGTGGTATTTTGGATGAGATTAGAGAAGGTCAGAAATCAGATTTAAAATTGGTTGACATTATTACATTGATTAACCAAGATAAAGGTGGTGATTTTCGGATTGACGAGAATGGCATTGTGAGATGTCGTGATCGAGTTTGTATCCCGGATGTCATGGATTTGAGAAAGAGAATTCTTGAGGAAGGGCATAGAAGTGGTTTGAGTATTCATCCCGGTGCTACTAAAATGTATCAAGACTTGAGGAACATGTTTTGGTGGCAAGGTATGAAGAAGGATATAGCGGAGTTTGTTTATTCGTGTTTGACTTGTCAGAAGTCGAAGATTGAACATCAAAAGCCGTCTGGTTTGATGCAACCGTTATCTATTCCCGAGTGGAAGTGGGATAGTATCTCTATGGATTTTGTTTCGGGTTTACCAAGGACATCGAGTAATTGCGAGGCAATTTGGGTCGTTGTGGATAGATTGACGAAATGTGCTCATTTTATTCCGATGAGGATGGATTATTCGATGGAAAGACTTGCTAAGTTATACATTGAGAAGATTGTGTGCTTACATGGTATTCCGTCAAGTATCGTTTCGGATAGAGATCCAAGGTTCACTTCTAGATTTTGGGAGGGTTTGCAAAGTGCTTTGGGTACGAAGTTGCGTTTGATTTCGGCGTATCATCCGCAAACTGATGGTCAATCAGAGAGAACTATTCAGTCGCTTGAAGATCTTTTGAGGTCTTGTGTTTTGGAACAAGGAGGAAATTGGGATAGTTTCTTACCTTTGGTTGAGTTTACGTATAACAACAGTTTCCATTCGAGTATTGGAATGGCACCTTTTGAGGCTCTTTATGGTAGAAGGTGTAGGACTCCTTTGTGTTGGTATGAATCGGGAGAGAGTGCTGTGGTTGGACCCGAGTTAATTCAAGAGACTACGGATAAGATTAAGATGATTCAAGAGAAGATGAAGGCTTCTCAAAGTCGTCAGAAGAGTTACCATGATAAGAGGAGGAAGGCTCTTGAGTTTGAGAAGGATGATCATGTGTTTCTTCGAGTTACGCCAATAACGGGTGTTGGTAGAGCATTGAAGTCGCGTAAGTTGACGCCGCGTTTCATTGGTCCTTATCAGATTTCGGAGAGAGTAGGTGAAGTGGAATATCGGATTGCATTGCCACCGTCTCTTTCTAATCTTCACGATGTGTTCCATGTGTCTCAATTGAGGAGGTACATTCCGGATCCATCGCATCTTGTTCAATTAGATGATGTTCAAGTAAGGGATAATTTGACGGTTGATATATCACCTATGCGAATTAAAGATCGAGAGGTGAAGAAGCTTCGTGGTAAGAAGATTGCTTTGGTGAAAGTGATATGGGGTGGAGTCGCCAATGGTAATATCACTTGGGAACTCGAGGATAAGATGAAGGAATCGTATCCGGAGTTGTTTGTTTGAGGTAATTTTCGAGGCCGAAAATCTTTTAAGTGGGGGAGAGTTGTAACATCCTATTTTTATTATATTTCAATTAATTAGGATTATTTGATAATTGGTATTGTTTGTGTGTTTATTTAATTATTGTTTGAATAATAATTATTTGATTTTGTGGTAATGTGTTATTTACCTAATTAATAGATGGTAGAGTTTTATTTGGAATTAGTTAAATGGGCCTAGTTGAGTGAGAAAGAGTATTAGGTGGGTTAAGCCCAATGAGATAATGAGAGTTGAGGATAATTTTATGAGTTAACCTAAATTAGATAGAAAGATAGAAAGAAAAGTAGAGAAGAGAAAAGAGGCAAAAGAGTAGAAGAGAGAAGAGAAGAGGATTGTAGATTCTTGAAGTTAGAAGGAGAAATTCAAGAGGTAAGGGTTTGAATACAAGTTCTTATAGGCTATATGATTGGGTAATGTGTTTGATTGTGATTTTCTCTTCATCTTTGCAATTTCATGGAAACATAGAAAAGTTAGGTTTTATGAACAAATACATGAATTGATGATTTGAAATGTGCTTAGTTGATGTTTGATGATGGTATGATGCTATAAGACCCATAATATGTGTTGTGTTTGTGTTTATATCATGTATTCTGTGGTTGTTCGTAATGTGTGATGTTTTCCAACTTGATTGGGTTAAGTTTGGGGATTTTTGAATGAGTTTCGTATGCTGTTTTTGTGTTTTGGGATTTTCTGAAATCGCCAGTTCGCGCCGCGAACCACTGTTGGCGCCGCGAACCTCTTGGCAGAAACTTGGAAAAAACTGGATCTGCTCAGTTCGCGCCGCGACCCCTTGTGCGCGCCGCGAACTGCTTGGCAGAAAGTTGGGGATTTTTGGATTCGCCCAGTTCGCGCCGCGACCCCTTGTGCGCGCCGCGAACTGCTTGGCAGAACTAAGGAACATTTGATTCACTCAGTTCGCGCCGCGAACTACTTTTCGAGCCGCGAACCCTGTTTTACAGCACTTTTTCTAAACTTTGAAAGGCCATAACTTTTGATCCGAAACTCCGTTTTATGCGCCGTTCGAAGCGTTGGAAAGCTATCGTGATATTCTATATGATAGTATAGGATTTAATTGCACTTGATTGATTAATTGTGATGTTATTGTAGGGAATGATGTGTAATTGCCTTAAGTGCGTTATGTTAGTGTGTGATGTATATCCATCGTTGGAAACACTTTGTGTAGATGTAATCATGATGTGTGTGATTGGATATATGATGGTTGTTATGCCTTGTTGAATTTGTTAATTGTGTTGTGAATGTTGTGTACAAGTGGCGGATAATTCATAGAGTTGGATTATGGTGATATGCGGTAAGTTAAGATTGATGAGATAATCTTAATTGCATAAATTGTTGGTATTTGTACATACATTCATAGCATGGTCGGCTTTATGGTGGAAGCGGTGAAACTTGGGTTCACATGGTAAGAGACGTTGATCCTTAATTGGAAATAGGCGTAGAAGACGTGATCCTTAATTAGAGATATGCGTATTGGCTTTGATCTTGTCCGGATCGGAAGCGTGGCTTGGATTCTAAACATTGAATCGGAAAGCGGTGAAACATTGGATTCACATTGGGTACCACATGCATTGAGTCACATTTGTTGCATTTCGAGTCACATTGGGTGTTATGTGATTGCCTTGTATACATGTGATTTGTTTTGGAATGATGATTGGTATGTGATATGTGAATTTCCTAATTGAGAAGTGTGATGAATAGTGAAATGTATGCTTGTTTATGTTTACATTTCCCATTATTATGTTTTCTATAAGAAGTTGAATTCTCACCCTTCTGTTTGAATGTTATCCTTCGTTGATAACGTGCAGGTTCCGACGAGTAGTAGCTTGTCCGAGGATTTAGCCGAGGAGCTCCTGAGTTTGTTATTGGATTAGGTAGCGAGTCATATGCTCTGATCATGTAACACTTGGGGGGAATTTTATGTAGACTTATGCTTATGTTTGGATATTGCTATTCTCTATGTTTTGTTGGATATTCGGATGTATTTGTTTGAGATTCTCGGATATGTTGTTTAAGGCTATGTAGCCAAGATTGTGGATTAGATGTTAATTCAAATTTGGTAGATGAATATAGTATGAGATATATTCATTGAAATTTTAATAGCAATTAAATTGTTTTTCCGCAAGCGTTTATGCATAATGTATGAAAGTATGAGATTTACATTGTGTTACAAATATGATCTTTGCATATTAAGAATGTTGGATGTTTTGCTTTAGATTTTCATTGTGATGAAAATAACATGTGACGCCCTTTTCCTTTATGCATGCTTACTCTGTTTAATTGTATGATATATTTGGGGTTAGAAAAGGGGTGTTACACAGGGGTCTCTTTGAAATCGGAGACGATAACGAGAAAAGGACCCGTGACTTGAAAAAAGACCAAAAGCTCCAGTCGGAGAAGATGTCCAAGCTGGAGAAGAGTTTGAAGGATGCGGAAAGTAAGGCTTCCAGCTTTGAAAAGGACCTTGCCGAGCTGAAAGCTAAGAAGGAGTTGAAGGATTGAAAAACACTTAGAAAGGGAGGGTTTGAATAAGTGTACTTTTAAAAACTCTTAAGATAAAAACGATTGCACAAAGATTTTTATCCTGATTTGTTGTTAACGAAACTACTCCAGTCCACCCCCTTAGAGTGATTTACCTCACCTGAGGATTGAATCCACTAATCAACCTTGATTACAATGGTTTTCCACTTAGATACCTTCTAAGTCTTCTAGAGTATTCTGATCACAACTTGATCATTCTAGGAACACAATGCTTAGAGACCTTCTAAGACTTCTAGAGAATCCGATCACAACTTGATCTTCTCTAGTTCCTTTACAAATTAATGTAAACAAATTCTTACAAGAGTATTAGAATGCTTCTTAAAAAGCTTTAATCACAACTGTGATATTTCTCTTAAAGTTCTAGCTTAAACTCACTAAGATATTACAAAAGTAATGTGAGGTTGAAGATGAAGTTTGATAGCTTTTGAATTTAACAGCGTTTCTGTATTTTGCGTGAAAGTGTTGTATTCAGCTTCTCATTAAAACTTCTATATATAGGCGTTATGAGAAGATGACCGTTGGGAGCATTTAATGCGTTGTGTAATCCGTACAGCATTGCATTTAATGTTTCACTCTTTTGTCAACTACCTCGAGCCTTGCTTTTCCTGCTTTTACTGACTTTGCCTTTAATAGCTTCTAATATTCTTTTTGTCAGTCAGCGTAGCCTGCAATCTTGTACTTGCTTCTGATCTGATCTTTGTAGATACAACGTTTGAATATTAGAGTTATTCAGCTTGGTGCAGAGCATCTTCTTGTCTTCTGACCTTGAAGAGCTTCTTAGCGTGATACCATAAGAACTTTCAGTGCTTCTGCTTCTGATCTCAAGTTCTTCTGATGCTTCATAGATCATGTTCTAATTCTGCTTGACCATCTTCTGATGTATTGCGAGACCATGTTCTGATGTTGCATACTTGAACCTTCTGAGTTAGTGCTTCTTGCGCTGATTTGTGCACACTCTATATATATTTCCTGAAATGGAAAATGCATAGGATTAGAGTACCACATTGTCTTATACAAAATTCATATATAATGTTATCATCAAAACTAAGAATATTGATCAGAACAATTCTTGTTCTAACAATCTCCCCCTTTTTGATGATGACAACAACATATATAATTGATATGAATTTGCAATCAGAATATCAGATGACTAAAGACAATTACACAGATATTCTGGACAGCTTCAGAGCTTTGAATTTCTTCTTGAGTCATATCATGCTTGATTGTATCAGAACATTCTTGAATGTATTAGAGCGTCATCAGAGCATGATTGAATCAGAACATTCTTTTAAGAAAGAATGTGTATCAGAACATATGAGGAGTAAGAATGTGTTGAGGATATTCTGCCACGAGAATATCAGAACATTCTTCCTTCTGCTTCTGATTTTGATGCTTCTCAGCACTAAGCTTGCTTCAAATTCCAAGAACATGCTTCTTCCTTAAATAGCATATTCTTCATGTGTTTGCTTCTTAAGCCAATCACATGTTCTTCATGTATTTGCTTCTTATGCCAATAACATCTTCTTATGCCAATCCTGCAAAGATATTCTCAAAGACATAGAACTTGCAAATAGCGTTAGAAATGTTGAGACTTAATCCCAGCAACTGACAATATAAATCAAATCAATTATCACATTTTCTCCCCCTTTTTGTCATAACATCAAAAAGCATTAAAAGATTCAGATGAAAAACAAACAATATGGAGAGAAGATAATAATATTTAATTGATTAACAAAATATTAGAAGATACAACAGATGCAAGAAAACAGATGCAACAACAAAAAGACAACAACTAAGACCAAAAGACTACGACTAGCCTAGCTTAGAAACTAGTTTGGCCAGAAGGTTTTGAATCTCAGTGGTGCTAGCAGACTGTTTCTCCATAAAGGTTCTGAATTCCTTATGGGTTTCCTCATGCTTATCTAGACGAGAAACAATGTCAGCTTGATTCTGTTGAAGAGTCTTGACAATGTTCACAAGAACTGAGGGTTCAGCAGAAGAAGCTTCACATCTATCGTCCAAAGGAATAGCATTCTCAACAGCAGTATCCAAAATGAGAACATCTTCTTGATTTTCCTGAACAGGAGTTTCCTCAGAAGGATGATTCTCAGCATCTTGCTTTTAACATCAGCTTCTGACACAAAATCATCTTCAGCATATTCTGGAGTAGGGATCTTAGAATCTTCATTCTCCAGAGCCTTAAGAATCTCAGCCAGATTCTTTGGAGGAATAGGAGCAGCAACTTTTGAAGGATAAACAACTTCTGGATACACCATATTTGGCGCTTTCTTTGAGGGATTCTCCCTTAGTCAGTTGAATATCGACTGAAAATCTCTAGTCAGAACAGAATATGGTGGCTTCCACACAACCATAGTTAGGCATGGTTCATCTTCCAGCTCATCAACAAATTTCTTCTCCTCAAGAGATCTCTAGTTTCTGATAGGATGGTGGTACTTACCATCATCAAGCTCCAAGAAACAATTAGGAGAACCAGATACTTCAGCCAAGCATCTCTTCTGGATGTTCATAGCATCAAACTGAAAATCCTTTCTAAAGCTATTCCATAAGCCCCGAGTAGCAACATGGTCCAGCTAGGAGTCATGAGCAGCTCTCGAAATTTCCATCCTCTTTCTGAACTTCAGATTGAACAAAGCAAAATCAACATCAATTGAGGGTTCAGGAGGGTTAAAGGTGAAACGATAGTCAGGGTACAGAAGGCAGTAGGGGTTGGATTTTCTTGAATGTAAAGAATGGGTTAAAGAAGGTGGAGATTCTGTGGTGAAGGTAGATGAAGATGAATTTTCAGAAGGAGGTGGTTGGAAACTATTAGGAAAGATGAAAGAGTTATGGGGTTCAGAAGGAGGAGGCTTTGTTTGAGAGGAATGAGCATTATTATAGGCACGAAAAGATTCCCTGATGCGCTTCTCACGGTAATCTTTAGTTTGTACTTTGAGAGGATCATAGGTAATCTTCTGCTTCTTAGCTAGCTTAGCTTCTTCTTCTGAAGCTTTTCTCTTTAATCTCTTTTCTTTCTTCTTTTGTTCTTTCTTCTTCAACTCAGCCAGAGATGGAAGAACTCTTCCTCGAATCCACGCAGGATCAACAGAAGATTGAGCTTTGACAGAAGACTTCAAATAACACTTAACAGACTTGTCAAGCTCTTCTTTGAACAATTGAGCGAAACTTTCAACAGAGACTCTTCTAGTCAGAATATTTGGAAATATTCTTGGAGTAGAAGTTACCTTCTCAATCAGAAGCATCCTTTTTAAATCAAAAGCATTCAGAATGTGTCCTTGAATGACAGAAAAGAACTTGGGCGTACCAACAGATATCAGAAGATCCAACAAGTCACTTTCTATTAGAATGTCTGAAATCATTCTGGCAAGAGGAATGGTGTTCTTCTTGAAATCTGGATACTTCTTGCGTTCTTCATCTCGTGATTCTTCAATATTTGTCTTCAAATGTTGAAATAGAATGCTTGAGAGATTAACCTCAGTACCTTTTCCAATGCAGAAAAGAACAAACTTCTGATCCGGATTTACATACGTAGAGGCAAAAGATCGCTTTCTATGATAAAGATATCCTAGAATAATCTCAGCCCAAACTCTGTAGAACGGCTTCAACGAAGTAAATTGATGAGATGCAAACCTAGAAGAAGTAGATATTTCTTTATCATCTGTTTCCCAATCAACTCTACCAAGAATAGCACCTGTGATTCCTTCTGTATCCTCTAGACCATACAACTTCCTGATCATCTTCTCAGTTATCACAACCTCATGCCCTAACATGAAAGAGATGATAGCTGTTGGAGTAACCGTTGCATGAACCTAGAAATCCTTTACCAAATCAGGATAAACTGGTCCAATCAGTCTCTCGAAATAAATCGACCAACCTTGTTCCATCATATCAGCATTTGGTTTGAAATCATGTTCCCTCATATTTTCAAAATCTACCATTGTTTCACAAAGAACTTCCAGTTCAGTTGAAGGAATAGAACACATCTTCAATGGAGCGTAGCCAAATTTGTGTTGAACAAGATGAGCAAACGAAATTTTTCTTCTTTGAGTACTTGACGAAGAAAGCATGAAGTTTGTCTGAGATTCGGTTTAGAACTAGGGTTTATGCAAACAATGAAAAAGAGAGAGAGATGAATGAAGAGAGAGAATGTAAAGAGATGAAATGAATGTGGAGATGAGTATATAAAGAGACGGATTTGAAATGAAATGCAATACGTGTTTGAATGAATATGATTACAGAAAACATGGAATCAAATTCATTTAATGAGAGATGAAGTTAGGAGAGATAATGTGAAATTTGAAATGATTTGCATAGTTACCTAGGGCGGCGTCTCCTCAACTGCACGCATGCTTGTCCAAGTAGAGTGAACATGTGTTCATCTTCTTGAAAACTGGTGACAGCTATTTTACTTTAAAAGAGATTCTGAATCAACTTAGATAATGAAACGTTAGTAATAACAGAATCAGATATTCTAATTGATCAATATCAGAACTTCTTATAAGAAGATAAAACAAAAAAACATTTCAGAACTAATCCATACGTCAGAACTTCTCATCTTCTCATTCTGGACATAAATCCATACTGATATTCTTCAGAATGAACTTAAACCTATCTTCAGCAAGGGGTTTTGTAAAGATATCAACCCATTGATGGTCTGTATCCACAAAGTTTAAAGAAAGAACACCCTTCTGAACATAGTCCCTAATGAAATGATGTTTAATCTCAATATGTTTAGCTTTGGAATGTAAGATAGGATTCTTAGATAAACATATATGTAATACGGTGAACTGACTTTATCGAAATGTGCGAATAGCAAGAGTCGCCACCGACTTTTATTTTATCCAATTAGGAAAGGCTAAAAGAACAGGAAAGACCTTTTGAAAAGATTTTGAGTTCGGGGGGTAGGTTATACAAAGGGAAGGTGTAAGGCACCCTTTGCATCCATGGTTATCCATGGGCTCTTAATTGCTTAGCTCACTTGTTTGTTTGAAAAGATTTTGAATAAGAAAAGATTTTGAAGAAGAACTTTAGCTTGTAAATAAGCGTAGTCTTTTTGAATTTGATTTTGAAAAGAAGTGGAAAAATACTTTGATTTGAATTTGAATTTAAAAAAAAAAAGCAAGCAATTAAAAAGCAATTACCCTTAAGTTAGAAAAATTGTTCTTGTAGTCTTTCAGGCGAAAGGGTCTATCCATACCATCGAGATTATCGTTCGCCATAAGACTGTCCCTAGAGGGCAGGTAGTCTAAGAGAAGGATAAAATAGTCATTAATCTTTTTAGGCATCATGCGAGGATACCTTAGCAATAGGGACAATCACTCTTTATAAGGCAACCTCGGGGGAGTTTCAATAACTTTGAAGGCAAGATTGCTTTAGGTATCCTCGGAATCGAGGGACTTGACTATTTAGTATATTAGAGGCAACAAGGCAACGGTAATTAAGGCAACAAGGCACGAGGGATTACCCTAAAGGTGTGTGAGTGCATAATCACGTGGTTAACTTTGATGACACTTATCTTGTAATTAGGTGATCTATGTTCAATTCATGGTTATCACTCCCTAAATTACTAACTACGCAGTTAAAATAAAATAAAGGCAGAAATAAAATTTCCTACGCTATTACAATAAACACCTGTGGGGACGGGGGAAATTAAAAGGCGGAAAATAATAAATATATGAATAATTAGTTTAATTATCTTTATCTTGAGCCTTGATCTTCCTCGAACCTTCGATTGACTCTGATCATCTGAGAATTAAACAGAAAATACATAAAAGTTAGTGTAGGAGGGATTCATTGGCGATTTGAGGCAAACCCTAGTTTGGGCAAAAGGAAAAAATAAAAGCAAAATAATATTTAAATAGGAAAAGAATTAAAAACTTAGCTTTTGATTCGATATGGCGCGTAATCGGAGGATACTGGGGTAACCCTGAAAATTTGCACAAAAGAAAAGAATGTTTAGTGTATGAATGATCTACAAACCTTAATTGATTAAAGATCTATAAACCCTAAAAGAAAATTTATTGTGACCTAAAAGGTTTATAAGGCTTAAAAATACGTTAGTGGATAACACCTACCAATAACAGTGATTAGTGATCATGATAAAATCAGGGTTTTAAGGCATAAAACTTTTAACTAGCCCAAAAATAATTAATAACTAAAAACCTTAATTTAATTATTATTGTAAAAGAAATTTTGATATTATGAGAAAAATCGAGTTATCGATTAAATAATTATCACAATATAATATTATTTTATTAATGGAAAAACAAATTTTAGAAAAAAAAGAAATTAAAGAAAATAAAGAAAAGAAACAATTATTAAATGGAATTTTAAAAAAGGAAAAGAAAAAAAGAATTAATTGAGACTTAGCTCTGATCCAGTATGGAGAAGTCTGGGAGGTCTTTGGTGCACCTGCAGTCTCCTGGGCGTTGGATCATATGCTGGTGAAGATCTGATGGTGATGATTGAGGAGGTGCATCATGAATTCACGTTGGCAGCGTACACTAGATCTATGAGAGAACTCAAACAAATAAAGAGATAAAAAATTAATGTAGGACATGAGGATCGAACCCCAGTATTCAAGGTCCACACTTCAATCCCCAACCAGTTGTGCTGTTTCTTTAATTCGTTGATATAATGGCCTCATAAAAATATATATAAAAATAAACGTGCAATTATAATTTCAAAATAATAGTCCACGCATGGACCCCACTTCCTCTGCTTGCGCCAATGAATGATGGAGAGAGGAGTTGAGAATTTTGACTAGCGAACCAGAATTGGCCACGCGCGGAGAGAGAAGAATTGATGGTCGGATTCGTTTGACTGACCAATAGGGTCATTTACGCGTGCTATGCTGGACGGTCAATATTTGAAGTTTGCTGTTCATCTTCTCCTTCCATGTACCTGCGGATTTAGCTTTGGATTCACTTGCAGAATTACCTGCGAATTTTACGAATCCGAAGCTTTTTTCTTGTCACAATTATGCACCTGCAACATAACGAAATTAAACGCACCTGTACATCAGAAAACGAACAAAAACTTTCTCGTGCCCTAACAATGGCACATGATGTACTAAGCCTCCAAGCTTCGTTCTAAAGGTCCCTGTAGCTTCTATGTAACATTATGATCACAAATATATAACCATCACACATCAAAACACAACACACAACGAGTTACGAGATTCAAGATTTGGAAAAAACAATGATGATCATGGCAGACATATCCGTACGCTATGAGAGTCAAAGGATCACATTTACTTACTCAAACTTACCTTATGAAGATGATTGAACGACTAAAGAGCCTTGAGAATGCTTAGAACAAGAGATGCAAATTTTCACCTATTCATGAATTTTGGAGCTTCAAAACCCTAATGCTTTTTTCCAAATTTCGTCCTCCCTTAATGCTGAGTGTATTGGGTATATATATTGATCAGAAGTAGGGCAAAAGATTGCTTGAAAATTAAGTTTAGAGAAAGATTGAAATTTGATTTAGAAAATATATGAAACTTCCTTTTTTGAGCTCAATCTCTTTCCAATCCTTTTGAAATAATTTTGATGAGATTATATTTAAATATATTCTCATGACATGGTTTTAAAATAAGCAAAATGTAATCCCTTATTTTTCTCACCAATTACTTGATTTAAATTGAATTTTAAGGGAATAAAATCCAAAATAAAATAAATAATAATGATAAAAACAAGATATTGTTCATGTGGGTCGTGGATAGGCTTAGGATCAAGTATCAAGACCAAAAGTTAGGCCCATGGACCCAAAAGATTAAAATTCTTCATTTCACACTTCATGCATTTTCTCAAAATTGATCAATTTGTGTGAGCCATAACTCCTTCAATATTTATCATATGGAGATGATCTAGGAATTTTCGGAAAGCCCAAGATGTCTTCTATAAGCCACTTTGGAACATATTTTCCATTTGGAGATTTTATCTTGATGATATTGCTCCTGACAAAAAACAACTTTTTTGCGAGCTTCTAGAAGGACCTGTAATCTTTTGATCCATATCTCTTAAATGAAGCATTTTTAGCATTGGCATGTGAGAGACAAAGTTGTAGAGAATCCAATTTCCTTAAAAATGAGCTTTGGATGGGAAATATCTGATATTCCATGTGAAAGTTATGGCTGGTCAAAGTTCAGTTGACTTTTAATCCAAAAACCCTAATTTAGAAACTTTGAATTTTGTTGATTTTTGAACTTCCCTTGATGAATCATTATCAATCCTTGATCAAATTATGAATACTTCAAAATGAGGATGTTGTCAAAAAATCAGGAACTTTGACTGTGATTTGACCATAGTTTGACTTTTAGGTCAACCAGTTGATTATTGATTGTTTGGGCCCTTGAGTGAACAATCTTTTGAATCAGGGCTTGAAACTTGGCATGAGAGTACTTTGAATAATATGAGAGATCATGGGATCCATTTGAGGTCTTAGAACTTGATTTTATTTTGAGAAATACAAAACCCTAGTTTAGAGGCTGTTGTTTAGGATAGAGACTGCATGCTTCCTTCTTGTGTATCTTTGAGCATTTAAAAATCAGATTGACTGAAATATGAATAAATATGTTGGGAAAATTTTGGGGTATGACAGTTGCCCCTGTTCAATCTTCTTATACCTGAGGATGTAGATTGGCTTGTGTGCCTGTCGAAATCTGAAGGTAGAAGAGGATTGAACACTAGAATACCCAGGAATTTGCCCTGGCTGAAGCAGGGAATTTTACCGGAGACCGGCTTGAAGATGTCGTCCAAGTGTTAGAAAAGATGTATGAGACGGGCTTAAAGATGCCATCTGATAGATGCCATATGGATGTTGGGAATGTGAAGTGAATTAATTGCAGTGACTCTATTGTCATGACTTCATTGTGGTATTATCGTGACTCGATTGCCGTGACTTCATCGTCGTGACTTCATTGCCATGGTTGTTTCTGAACTGAATACCGGGATTAGATATGTGACTCAATTGTCGTGACTCCATTGTCGTGACTCCAAGAAAATAGTTGAGTTCTCCCATCATGCTCATCTCGAACTCAGCCTGCATAGACTTAGCAAACTCCTTTCCAAGTGTAGCATTAGATGTTCCAAAGATAATATCATCAACATAAATTTGACAAATTAAAATATCTTTCTTAAAGGGTTTACAGAAGAGAGTCGTATCCACTTGTCCTCTAGTGAAACCATTGTTCAGAAGGAAAGAACTTAATCTTTCATACCAAGCTCTAGGAGCTTGCTTCAATCCATACAATGATTTCTTTAATTTGAAAACATGTTCTGGAGACTTAAGGTCTTCAAAACCAGGAGGTTGGTGGACATAAACTTCCTCATCTATATAACCATTTAAGAAAGCACTCTTAACATCCATTTGATATAGAGTGATGTTATGTTGAGTGGCAAAGGAAATCAATAAGCGAATATATTCTAACCTGGCCACTGGTGCAAAGGTTTCTGTATAGTCAATCCCTTCTTGCTGACTATAGCCCTGAGCAACCAGTCTGGCTTTGTTTCTTACAACTTCTTCTTTTTCGCTCAGCTTGTTTCTGAAGACCCACTTGAATCCAATAATGTTGAATCCTTTTGGTCTAGGAACAAGATCCCATACATCACTCCTTGTAAACTGATCTTCCATAACAAGATCCCATACATCACTCCTTGACAAATTAAAATATCTTTCTTAAAGGTTTTACAGAAGAGACTCGTATCCACTTGTCCTCTAGTGAAATCATTGTTCAGAAGGAAAGAACTTAATCTTTCATACCAAGCTCTAGGAGCTTGCTTCAATCCATACAATGATTTCTTTAATTTGAAAACATGTTCTGGAGACTTAGAGTCTTCAAAACCAGGAGGTTGGTGGACATAAACTTCCTCATCTATATAACCATTTAAGAAAGCACTCTTAACATCCATCTGATATAGAGTGATGTTATGTTGAGTGACAAAGGAAATCAATAAGCGAATAGATTTTAACCTAGCCACTGGTGCAAAGGTTTCTGTATAGTCAATCCCTTCTTGCTGACTATAGCCCTGAGCAACCAGTCTGGCTTTGTTTCTTACAACTTCTTCTTTTTTGCTCAACTTGTTTCTGAAGACCCACTTGGTTCCAATAATGTTGAATCCTTTTAGTCTAGGAACAAGATCCCATACATCACTCCTTGTAAACTGATTTAGTTCTTCTTGCATGGCAATTATCCAGTCTGGATCTTCTAGAGCTTGATCAACAGAAGTTGGCTCGATCAAAGAAACAAGACCTAATTGTCCTTCTACATTGTTCTTAAGGAATGATCTGGTTCTGATAGGATCTTATTTCTTTCCAAAAATGACATCTTCTGAGTGGGCAGAAGTTAGTCTTGAAGGTCTTATGATAGTTGGCTCTTCAAAAAATTTGAGATTCTCTAAAGATGCAGCAACTTGATCTTCTGATCCTTTGCTTCTGGGTTCTCCAGCTTTTGAGATAGAGACTTCAATATCTGCAAAATTCTCAAACTTCTTTGGCTTTTTAAGACCAAGCTTATCATCAAATCTGATATTGATTGATTATTCAACAATCAATGTTTCAGTATTGTATACTCTGTAGCCTTTTGAGCGTTCAGAATATCCAAGAAGGAAACACTTTTGTGCTTTAGAATCAAACTTACTCAGATGATCCTTAGTGTTCAGAATATAGAAAATACATCCAAAAGGATGAAAATATGAAATGTTGGGCTTTCTGTTCTTCCAAATTCTTAAGGAGTCTTATTAAGAATAGGTCTTATAAAGATTCTATTCTGAATATAACATGCAGTAATTATTGCTTCTGCCCAGAAATGCTTAGCCATATTGGTTTCGTTGATCATGGTTCTGGCTATTTCTTGTAGAGTCCTATTCTTTCGCTCTACAACTCCATTTTGCTGTGGAGTTCTAGGGCAAGAGAAATCATGGGCAATACCATTTTCTTTGAAATAAATCTCAAAGAATATGTTCTCAAATTCGCCACCATGATCACTTCTGACCTTTATAATTTTACACTCTTTCTCAGATTGAATCTGAGTGCAGAAGTAAAAGAACACTGAATGAGACTCATCCTTGTGTTTTAATAACTTTACCCATGTTCAGTGGCTATAATCATCTACGATGACTAATCCATATTTCTTCCCTCTGACAGATGCTGTTTTGACTGGGCCAAACAGATCAATGTGCATAAGTTCTAGCGGTCTAGAGGAAGAGACAACATTCTTATATTTGAATGCAGGTTTGGAGAGCTTGCCCTTCTGACATGCTTCGCAAAGAGCATCTGATTTGTATTTCAGATTTGGGAGCCCTCTAACCAGATTTAGTTTGTTAATCTTAGAAATCTTTCTCAAACTAGCATGGCCTAATCTTCTGTGTCAGACCCATTGCTCTTCACTAACAGACATAAGACAAGTCACCTTATGCTTCTTAAGATTTGAAAGATCAATCTTATAAATGTTGTTCTTTCTCCTGCCTGTAAATAGGATTGAGCCATCCTTCTGACTTACAGCCTTGCAAGACTTTTGATTGAAGATAATGTCATAACCATTGTCACTTAATTGACTTATGGACAATAAGTTATGAGCTAATCCTTCTACAATAAGTACATTAGATATGGAAGGAGAGTTACCAGTACTAATGGTTCCAGAGCCAATTATCTTGCCCTTCTGATCTCCTCCAAACTTGACTTCTCCAGCAGACTTAAGCACCAGTTCTGGGAACATAGACCTTTTTCCCGTCATGTGCCGCGAGCACCCAGAGTCCAGGTACCATGACATGTTGTTCTTTGTCTTCTTTGCAGCCAAGGATATCTGCAATAGAAATTATCTTGTCCTTAGGTACCCACAATTTCTTGGGTCCTTTCTTGTTAGATTTCCTCAAGTTCTGGTTGAACTCTGGTTTAGCATGATAAACAACAGGAGGAACAACCTGATAATTCTTAGGTTGAGCTGCATGATATTTTCTAGGTTGTGTCACATGCTTCTTAGTGTGTGCTACGTGAAAGCTTTTGGCATGTGATGTGAGCCTAATATCATGAGAGTGGCCATACTTGAACTGATCATACAATGGCTTGTATGTGATTTTCATGTTATCAACAGGTTCAAGCTTGTATGGGGTTTCACCCTCATAGCCAATGCCAACTCTTTTGTTTCCAGAAACAGCGTATATCATAGAAGCAAGATGACTTCTACCTATACTTCTAGATAAGAATTTCCTGAAACTCAAGTCATATTCTTTAAGAATATTGTTCAGGCTTGGAATATAACTTTCTGAACCAGAAGATGACTCAGCATCATTGGGTAGTTTTGAAACTTTTTTTCTAAGTTCATAATTTTCTAACTCAAGCTTCTTAGTTTCAGATACAAAGAGCTTTCTCAGCTTCTTATACTTGATACTAAGTTTAGCCTTGATTTCAAGAATTTCTGCTAGACTGGAAGCTAGCTCATCTCTAGAGAGTTCAGAAAATACCTCTTCAGAATCTGATTCTGATTCTGATGTAGATTCTGATCCATCATCAACTGTGGCCATCAGCGCAATGTTTGCCTGCTCGCCTTCAGAGTCTGATTCTGATTCTGATGAATCTGAATCATCCCAAGTTGCCATAAGACCCTTCTTCTTATGAAACTTTTTCTTGGGCTTCTCCTTCTGAAGCTTTGGACACTCACTCTTGAAGTGACCTGACTCATTGCACTCGAAGCAAGTGATCTTCTTCTTGTCAGATCTTCTGCTTCCAGAGGATTCTCCTCTTTCAAGCTTCTTTGAACTTCCTTTGTTTGCTCTTCCAGAGTTGGTTTACCCTTCTGAAGATCATGGACAGTTCATCTTCCTCTTCTTCTGATTCTGATTCTTCAGAATCTTCTTGTTCAGCCTGAAATGCGTTAGTACATTTTTTTATAATTAGATTTTAACGCAATAGACTTAGATTTCTTCTGAGGTTCATTAGCATCTAGCTCGATTTCATGACTCCTTAGAGCACTGATCAGTTCTTCAAGAGAGACTTCATCCAGATTCTTGGCAATTTTGAAAGCAGTCACCATAGGACCCCATCTTCTTGGCAAGCTTTTGATGATCTTCTTGACGTGATCAGCCTTAATGTATTTCTTGTCAAGAACTCTTAATCCAGCAGTCAGAGTTTGAAATCTTGAAAACATTGTTTCAATGTTTTCATCATCCTCCATCTTGAAGGCTTCATATTTCTGGATCAAGGCAAGAGCTTTGGTCTCCTTGACTTGGGTGTTTCCTTCATGAGTCATTTTCAATGATTCATATATATCATAGGCAGTTTTCCTGTTAGATATCTTCTCATACTCAGAATGAGAGATAGCATTCAGCAAAACAGTCTTAGACTTGTGATGATTTTTGAATTGCTTCTTCTGATCATCGCTCATTTCCTGTCTTGTCAGCTTTTCTCCATTGGTTTTCACTGGATGTTTGTAACCATCCACCAGAAGATCCCATAAGTCACCATCTAATCCAAGAAAGTAACTTTCGAGTCTATATTTCCAATATTCAAAATTTTCACCATCGAATACTGGTGGTCTAGTGTAGCCATTACCATTTCCATTATTGTGCTCAAAAGAGCCAGATGTAGATGCAGTTGGAGGAGGAATACCATCAACCATATTGACTTAGCGTTTTTCTCTTCCTGAATCTTTTCTAAACACGGTTAAGTGCTTGCACCTTAGAACCGGCGCTCTGATGCCAATTGAAGGATAGAAAAACACTTAGAAGGGGGGGGGGGGTATTAATAAGTGTACTTTAAAAACTCTTAAGATAAAAACGATTGCACAAAGATTTTTATCCGGGTTCGTTGTTAACGAAACTACTCCAGTCCACCCCTTTAGAGTGATTTACCTCACCTGAGGATTTAATCCACTAATCAACCTTGATTACAATGGTTTTCCACTTAGATACCTTCTAAGTCTTCTAGAGTATTCTGATCACAACTTGATCACTTTAGGAACACAATGCTTAGAGACCTTCTAAGACTTCTAGAGAATCCGATCACAACTTGATCTTCTCTAGTTCCTTTACAAATTAATGTAAAATAATTCTTACAAGAGTATTACAATGCTTCTTAAAAAGCTTTAATCACAACTGTGATATTTCTCTTAAAATTCTAGCTTAAACTCACTAAGATATTACAAAAGTAATGTGAGGTTGAAGATGAAGTTTGATAGCTTTTGAATTTGACAACGTTTCTGTATTTTGCGTGAAAGTGTTGTATTCAGCTTCTCATCAGAACTTCTATATATAGGCGTTATGAGAAGATGATCGTTGGGAGCATTTAATGTGTTGCGTGATCCGTACAATATTGCATTTAATGTTTCACTTTTTTGTCAACTACCTCGACCCTTGCTTTTCATGCTTTTACTGACTTTTCCTTTAATGGCTTCTAACGTTCCTTTTGTCAGTCAGCGTAGCCTGAATTCTTGTACTTGCTTTTGATCTGATCTTTGTAGATACAACGTTTGAATATCAGAGTCATTCAGCTTGGTGCAGAGCATCTTCTTGTCTTCTGACCTTAAAGAGCTTCTTAGCGTAATACCATAAGAACTTTCAGTGCTTTTGCTTCTGATCTCAAGTTCTTCTGATGCTTCATAGATAATGTTCTGATTCTGCTTGACCATCTTTTGATGTCTTGCGAGACCATGTTCTGATGTTGCATACTTGAACCTTCTGAGTCAGTGCTTCTTGCGCTGATTTGTGCATACTCTATATATATTTCTTGAAATGGAAAATGCATAGGATTAGAGTACCACATTGTCTTATACAAAATTCATATATAATGTTATAATCAAAACTAAGAATATTGATCAGAACAATTCTTAATCTAATAGGAGTCTTCTGATTCCGAGTTCAACAAGACCATCGCCGACCTGAAGGATCAGTTGAAGTCGGTGATGGATGCAAATGGAGATCTAAAGGAATCTTTGAAGAAGTCGCATATTGAGGTGCTAACCGCCGGTGATGAAGCTTTTGATGAGGCCAAAGAGCATGTCTTGGTCCTTTATCCTGAAGCTGACCTCATCGAGGTGGACTTCCTTAAGATGGTGCAGGATGGCCGCCTTGCGGATCCACTGGAAGTAGAGCATACTCCTTCCCCCAAAGCTGTCGAGACTGAACCCGACAATGTCGTCGAACCCCATCAAGCAGCCGTGTGAAGATGAAGTTCTTGTTCTTTTGTTCCAGTTACTCATCCTCTATGGCTGCAATTTGGTAATGTTTTTATGGAGTGACTGTGTCCTCCTTTTTTATTGTAATCAAAACATCGCCCAGTGAGGCTTTAAATTTTAATTTTAATTGAATCTCTGCAACTTAATTGTCTTTGAACATATTTTCACTTTGTTTTGTTTTTGTATTTAAACTTATGTGCGTATATTGTCATGCTTTGGTAGTAGTGAGCCCCGAGTTATGATTGTCGGACTTGCACAACTCGGATATGGTTATAACAAATCCTAATCCATTGAGGTCAGGTTTACCAGCAAGCGTTTTAAGACTTTAAGGGCTTGAATTTGTGCTAAGTAGATAAATTACTCACATGGTATAAGCCCCAAGTGTTTGTTATCAGTTTTGCTAGCTGATTGTAAACGCTTTTCAGGTTTTCATTTTCAAGTAATTATCCGAATTGCACATCTTGCCGTGCTTAACATTGTATACTTAGTTTTTTGCCAACTAAGTATTTAGATGAGCTTAGGTGCTCGAAACCGTTCGTCTTCCGAGTATATTGAGACTGTTTGCTCCCTCTAAAGCCTTTCAGGCCTATTTTAGCTTTGTTGGAGTCGATTATGCCAGAGGCTTAAGAGTGTGCTTGGGCTTTTGACTTCGGATGCAGAGCCCCTTGTAAGGCACTTTCTAGGTGTCTTAGCGAGGTTGTCTGAATCGTGTTGCCTAGTTCAGAGCCCCTTACAAGGATACACTAAGAATCAATTTGAGAGCCTTGGCGAGGTCGAACTGAGTTCGCGGCTAGAGGTATGAAGACTTAATCATCTTTTTGGTGGTCAGAGTCTCTTGCAAGGGTTCACCGAGTACCGATTTGAGAGCCTTGACGAGGTTGAACCGACTTTAGTTGGCGGACAGAGCCTCTTGCAAGGGTTCACCGAGTACCGGTTTGAGAGCCTTGGCGAGTTTAAACTGGCTTTAGTTGGTGGACAGAGCCTCTTGCAAGGGTTTACCGAGTATTAGTTTGAGAGCCATGGCGAGGTTGAACCGACTTTAGTTGCGGTCATAGACCCGGAGGCGTAGCCGTCTTTTCATAGCTAGAACACAATTTGTTATATGGGTGCCTCGTTAAAAACCCTTGCATCTACAAGGGAAAAGAGTGCACCTTATTTTATTCATTATATTGGTTTATTATAAGAGAGTTTAATTGGAATAAATCTTAAGATTGGAAAGATTCCAAGTCCTAGGTACTTATACCCCCTCTAAAGTTTCTAGCTTATAAGCCCCATTGTCGAGTTTGTCCTTTACACGATATGGCCCTTCCCAGTTAGGAGACAACTTTTGTTTGTTCGCAGGAACAGTCACCTTCTTAAGAACCAGATTGCCTTTGCTGAAACCTCTCTACTTGAATTTCAAACTATACCTTATTGCAAATCTGTCCTTGGCCGCATACTCTCGAATTCGTGTTGATTCACGGACCTCGTTAACTAAGTCGGTTGAGACATTAAGTCCTTCTAAGTTAGCGTCTTCATTGAAATGTGCACGTCTCCAGGTTGGAGTGTTGATCTCGATTGGAATTATAGTGTCTGCTCCATACACTAGCCGGAAAGGAGTTTCTTGGGTAGTGGGGTGAGGCGTTGTATGATATGACCAGAGAATCTCGTGTAAGTACTCGGCCCAGAGTCCTTTTGCATGCTCCAGCTTTTTCTTCAGCCCTGTAAGGATTATTTTATTAGCAGCTTCAGCTTGTTTGTTGGCCTGCGGATGCTCTACTGAGGTAAACCGGTTCTGGAATCCCAAGCCTTTGCAGAAGTCGACCACTGAGGCGCTTGCAAACTGGATTCCATTATCCGTGACGATGACCTTTGGAAAGCCAAACCTGCATATGATATTTTTCCAATAAAAGCGATGTACCTTCTCGGTTGATATGGGGGCCACAACCTCGGCCTCGATCCATTTTGTAAAGTAATCGACAGCCACAACTTTAGCTGCCCGGGAGCGATGGGGAATGGACCCAGGATATCTGCACCCCACTGCCAAAATGGCCATGGAGAGAAAACTAAGTGGAGTACCTCTGCAGGGACTTGGCTGATCAGAGCGAACACCTGGCATTTGTTGCATTTAGTGACAAAGTTGGAGCAATCCAGTTGAAGCGTAGGTCAATAGTATCAGGCCCGAAGGATCATACCCGCCAGAGCTATTCATGCTATGTGTGAACCACACGCGCCTTCGTGCACTTCCATCATGATTAACTTGACATCTTCCTCAACCACACATCTCAACATTGGGGCAGACCGCCCTATTCTGTAGAGCTTTCCTCCGACTTTAATGTATCGGACTGTAGTCTTTCTAATCCTCAGTGCTTGGTTGGGGTCTCCGGGTAAGTCACCGGAAGTTCGGTATTTAATGATAGGGGTCATGCATCTTTCCTGCTGCTCTAAGGGCATAACTTCCTGCAACTCAATGCTTGGCCTTTCAATCGTTTCCTAATTCACCGTTTTGTTTAGACTGGGACCCTTAGTACTGGCTAGCCGGGCTACATCTGCTCGAACATTCTCTTTGCAAGGAATGTGTACGATTACGAACTCGGTGAACCTCTAAGCCAGCTCATGGGTCTTCGCTAGGTATTTTTGTAATGAATCATCTTTTGCCTGGTACTCACCTTTTACTTATGACGCTACCAATTAAGAGTCTGTCTTCACTATTAGATGGGTGACACCTACCTCCTCAGCAAGTTTCATCCCGACAATGAGCGCCTCATACTCTGCCTGGTTGTTGCTAGCTTTGAATTTGAAACAAAGAGAGTATTCTAAGACGAAGTCTCCGGTCCTTCGAGCACTATCTCGGCTTCACTGCCTTTGAGATTTGATGAACCATCAACGTGGAGGACCCAGCCGGGGATGTCTTCGTTAGAGCCCGGGGTACTCAATTCGACCACGAAATCAGCTAGAGCTTGAGACTTGATGCTAGTTCTTGGCGTGAACTGGATGTCATACTCTGATAACTCGACTTCCCAAGTAACCATTCTCCCATCCAGATCCGGCTTCATGAGGATTTTCTTTATGGGATAATTTGTCTTGACAGTGACTTGGTGTCCCTGGAAATAGTGCCTTAGCTTCCTAGCGGTGATGACTAAAGCCAGGGCAAATCTCTCAATCTTCTTATACCTCTGTTATGCGCCTTTCAGCACCTTACTGACGTAGTACACGAGTCTCTCCCCCTCTGCACCGTCCTACACTAGAACCAAGCTCATGGCATTGTCGGTTGCCGCGAGGTATAGTACCAGAGGAGAATTCTCTTTGGGTTGGTTAGGATTAGTGGAGATGATAAGAATTCTTTGATGGCGAGGAATGCCTCCTCACATGCTAGCGTCCACTCGAACTCCTTTGCCTTCTGAATTGCTGCAAAGAAGTGAATGACTTTGTCGCCTGCGCAAGATAGGAACCGGGATAAAGCTGCCAATCTTCCCGTCAGCTGTTGGACCTCGGTCTTGGAAGTGGGACTTCTCATATCAAGGACAACTTGACACTTATCCCGATTTTCTCGATTCACTGGCTTATCATCATTAACTCGAGGAAATTCCCAGCTTGCACCCCGAAAGTACATTTCTCCGGGTTCAGCCTCATGTCAAAGCTCCTGACAGATTTGAAAGTCTCATTTAAGTCCTCGACATGATGTTTGGAGGATGAAGTCTTGACCACCATGTCATCTACGACACTTCGAGATTCCTACCTATTTGCAGGGAAAAGACCTTGTCCATCAACCTCTAATAAGTAGCCCCTGCATTCTTGAGGCCACAAGGCATTACCTCATAGTAGTAGTTACTACGATCAGTCATGAAAGCGGTGAAGCTGTTGTAATACGGTGAACTGACTTTAAAGAAATGTTGCGGTAAGCAAGAATCGCCACCGACTTTTATTTTATCCAATTATAGAAAGGCTAAAAGAATAGGAAAAGACCTTTGAAAGATTTTGAGTTCGGGGGGTAAGTTATACAAAGGGAAGGTGTAAGGCACCCTTTGCATCCATGGTTATCCACGGGCTCTTAATTGCTTAGCTCACTTTTGTTTGAATTGTTTGTTTGAAAAGGAGGTGTGAATAGAAATTTTGAATTAGAACTTTAGCTTGTAAATAAGCGTAGTCTTTTGAATTTGATTTTGAAAAGAGTGGGAAAAGGTTTTGAATTTAGAGCAAGCAATTAGCAGCAACTACCCTAAGTTAGAAAAATTGTTCTTTTAGTCTTTCGGGCGAAAGGATCTATCCATACCATGAGAGGGCATGAAGTCTTTCAATTGGATGTTGAAAGCGTCATCGAGTAATCGTTCTCCATAAGACTGTCCCTTGCCATAAAGAGGGCCGGTAGTTTAACGAAGCTTGCACTCCCTAGGATTACTAACCACAGCAATTAATATTACGGAAATTAAAGGCAGAAAATAAATTCCTACGCTATTACAATAAACACCTGCGGGGAAGGGGAATAAAAGCAGAAAATAAGCGGGAACAATAATTAGTTTTAAAATCTTTATCTTGAGCCTTGAGCTCCCTCGAACCTCCTTCGATTGACTCTGCACATCTGAGAATCAAACAGAAAATAATTAAAATTTAGTGTAAGAGGGATTCATTGACTGTTCGAGGAAACCCTATTTTAGGCAAAGACAAAATAAAATTAAAATAATATTTAAAGAAGAAAAGAAATAGAACTTAGCTTTTTGATTGGCATGGCGCGTAATCGGAAGATTTCTGATTAACCCTAAAAAGAATTGACATGAAGAAGAGAAGCGTTAGTGCATTTAACATTCGTTAACCATGGTACAAACACTATATTATCCCCAAAAGGCAAATAAATGGGGTTGAGCAAACCCTAAAAGGTTAATGAGATCGAAAGTTTGACTAAATATAACAAATGATTAAAATAACATAAGGTTAATCCTAATTATTAATTAATTAAAAATGTATTCGAATTTTAATATATATAGAAAAACAATTATAATGGTGAAAATATTAATAAACAGCATGCTAAAAAAACTAATTTTTTTAAAATAGTAAAAAAAACAAAATAGAGAAAAGAAAATAAATACATAAAAGGTTTCACAAAAAATAAAAAAAAACTTAGCTGGAATCTAGTGTGATTGGCTGAAAGTCCATGGAATGGTCCCGCAGCTTCCTGGCGTTGGATTTGACTGGGTGAAGATCTGATGGTTGGAACATGTGGATGCAGCGTAGGCGTGAGTGGGAGAGCTACACCGAATCTGTAAGCAAACTGGGACATATAATTGAAAAAAAATCAAATGCCTCACATGGGGCTCGAACCCCCGTCCCAACAGTCACTAGTGCTTTGCCTGGCCAACGCTTCTGTTAACACTTGCTGATAAATATACAAAACAATGAAAGGAAATATTTAAAATACTCATAAATGGTCAACGTTCAAACCAAGAGTCAGACTGGCCCCCACTGCACACGCTGCAAACCAATTGGAAGAGGGAAGAGAATCAAAGGTGGTTGACCCGCGAATAGAGATTTGCCACGCGCGCGGAGAGAGGATGAGTTTTTGACCCACCAACCATGGATGTACACGCGCGGCTCATCTTCTTCAATAACATCCTGCAAAATATTAGCTACGATTTGCACGCGGATTTGCTACCGTTTCTGCAACATACTTCGTAGCGAATTCTTGCAGAAATCAAAGCTCAAAATAACAGCGTTAAATACCCAATCCAAGTGCCCAGATTATCTCGATATGTCTCCCTGAACACGATGGAAGCACTAGTTTTAATTGGGACGGCCTGAAATTAGGGTTTCGATGCTTTGAAAGCTTTGAGCCCTAACAATGGCATTACCTCATATATACGTCCAAACATGCCAACAATCGTTCTAAATGAATTCAAACATCATCATGAGCAGGAATACATGCATGTAAATTGTTTAAATGGCATGAATCAAGAATTTAAGTTCAAGAAACAAAGCAAACCGTGGTTGAGTGTTATGGTGCCTCCTCACGTGCTCTGGGCTTGTATGTTGAGTGATATGGATTCCTGAGTCGTCAAGGAGGAAGATGCAACATCCAGGATCGATTGAATACGGCTGAGAGTTTGTTTTATGCGTGCCCTAGTTTGTTGTTGTTATTTCAAAATTTTGAAACCCTTATGCTTCTGCCTCCCTCTTGATTTTTCGTCCTCTTTGCTACTGAAGATATTATGCCATTTATAATGATGGTATTAGGGTTACAAACTTGGAAAGAAAGCCACATAATTAGTGAGATGAATTTTGAAAAAATATTTGATTTTATTTGCATAAAATCATACTAATTTTGATCCAATCTCATTCCAATCATTCCTTTCCATGCTTTCTTTAGCTTTATAAATCAATTAGGATCTTAAAAGATTAATCACACAATTTTGGATGATTTTATTTCATTTTATTTCATTTTATTTTGGATTTATATGAATAAATTCTAAAATAAAGAAATAAAAATCATAACATATTGTGAGATTATTTTATGGCCCCCCATGGTGACTTTTAGATTAATCAAGAAATTAGGAAATTTTCTCACCATCATTTATCATTTAATTATGATTATATTTGATTTTATTTGAATTTAAGTGACTTAATTCAAATAAAAATGAAATAAAATCAAGAAATGAAGGATAATTAGTTAATGGGCCTATTGTGGGATCCTTGTCACGTTCATATTTCAAAAATATAAGCCCACCATTCAAAAATTTGATTTTTGCCAATTATGGTTTCAAGCATTTCCCAAAAATAACCCAACTTATACCAATCATAACTCTTTCAATTTTTATCGTATGACGATGTTCTAGGACTTTTTGGAAAGCCCAAGATGTCCTTTACAAGTCACTTTGGAACATATTTTTCATTTGGAGATTTTATCTTGATAATATTGCTCCTGACAAAAAACAGCTTTTTTGCGATCTTCTAGAAGGACCTGTAATGTATTGGCTCATTACTCTTATGCGGAAGCATTTATTGACCTTAGGCCCAACATCAAAGTTGTAGAGAATCAAATTTACTTTAGAATGAGCTTTGGTTGAGGAATTTTTGAGAAAGTATGAGAGAGTTATGGCTGGTCAAAGTTCGGTTGACTTTTACCTAGAAACCCTGATTTAGAAACTTTGTACTTTGATGATTTCTGAACTTTTCTTGATGAATCATGATCAAATTTTGATCAAATGATGAATGACACTTCAAAATGAGAATTTTGACAAAAAAGCAGAAACTTTGACTATGATTTAACCATAGTTTGACTTTTAAGTCAACCAGTCGATTATTGATTATTTGAGCAGTTAACTGAGCAATCTTTTAAATCAGGGCTTGAAACTTGGCATGAGGGTACTTTGAATCATATGAGAGATCATGGGATCCACTTGAGGTATTAGTAGTTCAAAGTCCTTGATTAAATCAGAAACCCTATTTTGGAGGTTGTTGTTCAGGAGAGAGACTGCATGCTTCCTTCTTGTGTATCTTTAAGCATTTGAAAGTCAGATGGGCTGAAATATGAATAAATATGTTGGGCAAATTTTGGGGCATGACAGCTGGCATTGGTCGGGTTCATGCGAATCTGATTATATCTAGAGTGCGTCCATGAAACTGAGAACTCGGTACTTGTAGGATTCAATGATCAAGCAATCAATTGGGGGAAATGGGTATGGATCCTTTGGGCACGCCTTGTTCAGATCAGTGAAATCAACGCACATCCTCCACTTGCCGGTTTTCTTCTTTACCATGACCACATTAGAGAGCCATGTCAGATACTTGATTTCCTTAATAAATTTTGTGTCTAGTAACTTCCTAACCTCCTCGGTTATGGCTTTTCTCTTCTCGTCACCACCTTTAGGCTTTCTCTGGGATATGGGCTTCTTCCCGGGATCAAGTGCCAAGTGGTGACACATGACGTTCGGGTCGATGTCGGGCATATCCGAAGGTTTCCATGCGAAGAGGTCAATGTTTTCACGTAGGACCTCCACTATCTCGGTTTCCTCCTTGGGGTCCAGGTTAACCCTTAGGTACGTGATCTGCGCTGGATTGCTCTCGATCTGAACCTTTTTAGTTCCTTCGCAAGGAGATAGACTTTCCTCAGGAGGATCAGCTCGAGGATTCATATCAACTAGGTTAACCGTGTACATTGTGCTCTTTCCCGGGACCAAGGGATGGGCCTTCTTGTTTAGCTTTAAACTATTTTTGTATCATTTTCTTTCCAGATCCTGGTCACCTTTGACAGTACCTACCTGATCGTCTCCTAGTGG
Source organism: Vicia villosa (assembly GCF_029867415.1). Classification (NCBI taxonomy): domain Eukaryota; kingdom Viridiplantae; phylum Streptophyta; class Magnoliopsida; order Fabales; family Fabaceae; genus Vicia; species Vicia villosa. The sequence goes on along the minus strand of NC_081181.1, from coordinate 81,871,483 downwards.
GTACTTCATGGTGATGTACAACAGCGATAGGGCAGCTGCCAAAGCGTTGAATAATGTCCTGCCTATGATGGCGTTGTATGGTGATGATGAGTTGACGCCCAGGTATCAAACTTTGATGGTCTTTGCGTTCTCGCCGCTTCCGAAAGTAGTAAGGACGGGAAATTGTCCCATTATTTGCACCTGTTCGCCAGCAAAACCACCAACGTACCCTAGAAGGGAAGCAACTCGGCTATGTCAAATTCCATTCCCCACAAAGCCTCCTAGTAGAGTATGTCAGGGGAGCTTCCCAGATCTACCATAACGGGCTTCACGGTCCAATCTCGAATTTGGATTTTGATGACCATAGGATCGTCTTCATGGGGCATGACGCCCAAGGCATCCCACTTAGAGAAACCGACTGGGTCCAACTCCTGCTCTGTCTCCGGCACCATAGTCTCGGAGATATGCATGACAGCTCGGACATACTTCTTGTAACACCCTTCTAAACCCCGAGGCAATTAAATAAACAATTCAGAGTAACATGAAAAAAGGGTGTCAGAATTCAATTTAAAACAAAATAACATACGTCATTGTCATGCATTCGCTAAAGAAAATTCATCATAGTTCATAACATCTCATGTTAACACAACAAAAAATAAATCATACAGATAAGTTCAACATCTTTGATACTATATCCTACAAATAACTCAAAACAAAACAAATAGAGTTGCAAACTCATAACTCAAAAACTTGTGTTCCCCAGTGTTATGATATCAGAGCATGACACCTGATGCTATACTACAAACACTGACTTATGAGATAATCCTCACCAAGTCGAAAGCCGCTATCCTCAATCAAGAAATGAAAACATGTAAGGGTGAGTCTCATCACAATTAACAAATATTATTGCATCATAAATAATAACACATCATAGTTATATTATTCACCCAATTGTATTATATTCCAACAATTCATCATCACACAATCAACACATCATCAAACCATAACACTGAAAAGCACCTTCAATCATGTTATGAAATCATACATATGAATGAACTAACACTATGCATGTGGTACCAACATCATCAATGGGAATAACCCACTGACCGATCCAACATCATCAAGATACGGCCCTGCCAGCACAAATTCCACACAATGGGAATTATGCCCTTCACTAATCCACAACAATCTTCTCGATGCAGCCCTCAACAAATTATTATGAATGAATGCAAACATATATATATATATATATATATATATATATATATATATATATATATATATATATATATATATAACATACTTATACAATCTTCGATCCAATGAACAACATCGTCTCATGTTCAAACCATCATCATCATCATCAAAACATGTTTATATATATCAGCACCATTCAAGTACAATTAAATAATTATCAAACACAAAGGTTATTTCATAAGGTTCATCATACTCAAAACGACACTCAAAACAGGCCAACGGTTCAAAAGTTATGCATCATCAAACTTTCAAAAATCACAAAGCCGGAAAATTATGCACACACGCTGGTCGTACGCGTATCAGCAGAGGCTGATTTCCACATAAAAATGCACCTTACGTGTATCATACGCGTATTCCCCCTTCTCATACGTGTATCATACGCGTACTGGCAGAAGGCTGCATTTTGGACGGGACAGGGCAGCGTACCATACGCGTACGACCCCTGGGAAGTCCCTCATACACGTATCATATGCAAAATGGCAGAAGCTTCTCCAAAAAATTGCTATCGCACCAGTCCGTTTTCTACTTGTTTTCCACCATTACAATCTACGATTTTGGATCTAAACAGGAATTTTTGCACACTTTAACATATAGGATTCATCTAACTTCAAAAAGCTATCATCCTATATCAGTTTTACTCATTAAAAACCCAACTTCTACTCAATTAGTTAGAAACCTATATTCTCAGATTCAGTTTCATGGATGAACACAACAACACATCAGCAACACCATATTCATACCAAAACATATATTCACACACAATTATGAACATAAATTAACATAGGTAACATCGAATTATATGATCTATTCAAAATCACCCTAAACCCCAATCTAGCATATAATCAAATTGACCTAAACAATACATCTAATCATATCCTATCACCTATAATACGATAAGAGATGCTAATCAGAGAGACCCCCTTACCTTAGTCAAGAATTCCTGGTTTGTCTTCTTCCTCTTCTGTTCCTCTTTCACGTTCTTCGAGTTCTCAACTTCTCAGCTCTTTTCACGTTCTATCCCTTCTTTTCCAATTTCCTTATTATTTTATGAAAAATAACTTTTAATTAGTAAAAGACTTTACTAACATAACACCCCCTTTCCTTATTAATATCACACATATCCAAATGCCATAAACTAATATTTTCCAATTAATTTCACAAACCAAAATAATTATAATTATTAGTTTAAATTCCAATTAAATTAAAAATTAAAATATACGGGTGTTACACTTCTTACGTGAAGAACTGGTTTCCCCTCCACCGGCAAATCCTCCAGCGATGGTGTTAAGGGTGTGATGAACAGTTGTGACCTCGTGGGCAACTTCAGCTTCCTTTCCTTTCTTATGACGTGAGGACCCCTCAGGTTCCATTTCCCTCTTTTCAGGCGGCCTCTTTCGGCCGTCTTTCATGTGGGCGGGCAGATGTCCCCTTTGGATAAGTTTTTCTATTTCTCTCTTCAGTTGTTTGCAAACATCGGTGGTATGTCCCCGGAGACGATGATAATTGCCCCATGCTTCCGAATTTTCACAGAGCACGGCATTGGCTCTTCTAGGTTTTGGAGGATCAGGGATGATATTCAAGTGAGCCACTTCCTAGAATATGTCTCCGATTGTGGTGCTAAGAGCGGTATGAGTCTCTTCCTGCTATTGGGGTCGTTGAAGTGGCTTCTGAGAAGGCCTTTCGTCTCGCATCTCCTGGGGAGCTTCCCTCTTCCCGGGCTCTCCTTCCCCGGGCCTCGGCTTTTCGGAGGAATTCTGGATTCTCTTTTCGCGGTTGTTGTCTTCTCCTTTTATATAGCATTCGACCAGGGTTATGATCTCATCCATGTTAGATGTCGGCTTTTCGACTAGTGATTCGTTGAATTGTCCGACTCTAAGTCTATGCTGAAAAGCTCCCACAAAAAACTCTTGATTTGGGTGAGATACTTTAGTAGTCTCTTCGTTGAATTGAGTGAGGTACTCCTTGAGGGACTTAGAGTGACCCTGCCGGATTGTAAACAAGGTGGTAGTGGACACCTTCCGACGTCTAACGGCCGAGAAGTTTTGGACCAGCTTCTTGGTGAGATTTGGTAGCTAGAGATGGATTGCTGGGAAGGCTCATATACCACCTCAAAGCTACATCTTTCAATGTGCCAATCATAAGCTTGCACTTCAGGGACTCGGTGGGGGCGATTATTTCCATTTGGTTATTAATGGTTATCACATGCTCTTGAGGATCCGACTTTCTATCATATGTAGCGAGAGGCGGTGGCCGGAAATTCTCTGGCACTGTCTCTTCCCAGATTTCTTGCGAGAGGGGTTTAGCCTCGAATGGCTCATCCTCAAGAAGAGGGTCAGCCTGGCTCTGAAGCTGTAACTGCTGAATACTATCCTGCAGTGTGTCATTGCTCTAGCGTAGTTCGTCAATCAAAACCAGGAGTTGAGCCCTGTCAGGTGGTGTTTCTGACATTGTTACTTGTGAGTGTGGCCTGGGACAAAAGCTTTACTGAGTTCCCACAGACGACGCCAATGTTCTTGTGTAAAAAAACTGAGTATGATGGGGCTTGCCCTCGGAGGTGAGGGAAGCTTGAATGGGATGGTTTTTATGCGTATTCTAGGGGATTTAGAAGTAGTGAGCTGATCACTGAATTCCAAGAGGAGTGTCTTGCTTATCCCTCTAGCGGGAGCCCCTTTTATAGTTGCTTTGGCCTTCAATGCCTCATTTAAGAAGCACCCTTTGGCCTTCCAACGTTACAAACGTTGCTCAGTCTTTGAATACAAGGTCCATTGAGACATATTTATTTATTAGTTACGACCGACTTGTGTGTAATCGTTAGGCATTACATCCGAGTTATACTATGTCTTTACGTATTCCTCTAGTACGCGGCTTGCTTGACTACCCGGCTGATTCCTATTCGTGGCTTCTGGGAATTCGACCATGTCTACAAAGATAGACTCTTGTGAGTGCTCTTTCTGGCTTGTAAACTCGGCCAGACTTGAAGGCTTCTGCCGGGTACGTCAATGGGATACCTTCTAGGAGCTTCACTTTGGCAGGTCGCGGCCTTTTTAAGAATCCCGATCCCAGAACAACTATTAAAAAGAGAGGAAAAATAAAATTGTAGAGAAGAAAATTTAAATAAAGAAAAGAAAAGATAAAAAGCAACAAAAAAAGAGAAATTTAGTCCACATGTCATTAGGAGACTATCAAATGCAATATGGCACAAACTTGAGGGGTCAAAATCAAGCAATTGGAACTTGGAAGGCCAAAATAAGGCAATTACAAAACTTGGTGGACCAAAATCAAGCAATTACAAAACTTGGTGGACCAAAATCAAGCAATTGAAATATGAGGGATCAAAATCAAACAATTGAGAAATTTGGGGAGGCCAAACTACATTTAAGCCAAAAAATTATTTGTCTTAAAGTACTTGTCAATTTAACTCATCAAAGTATTTTTAATTTTTATTTTTCAATTATATTTTCTAATTATTATTTTAATTTATTATTTTCTTATTTTATATTAAATTAATTCGAATATACTAATAATTAATAAAGATAATTTGATAAAATTACTATTTTAATTTATTATATTTTTTTAATCTCAAGTATGACATTTATTTTGTAACCGAGAAAATATATTCAATTTTTTTTATTATGGAGAAACTTAAATTCCGTAGGTGTGATTTATTATTTTTTAATAAAAATATGACAAGGATTTAATTTCCCAACGAAGTTTACATCTTCGGCACTGCCGGTTCACCAATACTTCTCTTTTCTCCAAACAGGGATACTCATCTCTCTTATCCCCAGTCAGGGTGCATCAAGATCAATCATTCAAAATCACTTTCATCCCCAAGCATAAATCATAAATCCCTAGCTGTATACCTTCAAAACAAGATGAGATATCAGGGTCCCGATCAAGATACTTCATATAAATCATGTTCATACATCATATATACATATCCATACACTGCATATAGTGTCTCATACACAACATACGGGTTTCTCATTTATTTCGAGAAACTCATCACATAATACATGCACCATGACATTGCATAAAGATTAACTTCAGTTTTCAGGACACAGGTACAAGCGGATAAACAATATCTTAATCTTTCCAAGATCTAATTCCATTATCACGATCGGTGTGGACACGATCAACCTTCTAAAGTCTAATTCAGTTACTACGAACGATACTGACACGACAAATTGTCAAAGACCTAATTCTATCATCACGAACGGTGTAGACACAGTCATTTTTCCAAGATCTAATTCAGTTACTACGAACGGTGCTGACACGATCAACTCTCAAAGATCTAATTCTATCATCACGAATGATGTAGACACGATCACCTTTCCAAGATCTAATTCAGATACTACGAATGGTGCTGACACGATCAACTTACAAGGATCTAATTCTATCATCACGAACGATGTAGACACGATCATCTTTCCAAGATCTAATTCAGTCACTCCGAACGGTGCTGACACGATCAACCCACAAGGATCTAATTCTATCATCACAAACGGTGTAGACGATCATCTTTTCAAAGATCTAATTCAGTTACTACGAACAGTGCTGACACGATCGACCTTCCAATATCTCATTTACCACGAACGGTGATGACACGATCAACATTCAACAACTACTTCTCAACACTTCAAGTTCAGATATAGTCTAATGTACGACTCATTCTAACTTTCAAAACTTATCAAGACAGGTGGCATCTTAAAGCCCACTTCATATCCCCAACATCTGGATGACATCTCTAAGCCCATCTCCGATGGTACAAATTTTTGGGTACTCTAGTGTTCAATCTTCTTCCACCTTCAGATACTGATTGGCATAGGAACCACTCTACATCTTCAGGTTTAAGAAAATTGAACAGGGGAAGCTGTCATACCCCAAAATTTTCCCATCTCATTTCTCCTTTCAAGCTCATACCAAAGTTCAAGACTCAAAGACACACTCTCCTAAACAATGGCTCAATGAACTAGGTTTTGAATTCTCTAAAGAAAATCAATGAATCAAAGTCTTGTCGCACGCTCGCGAAAAAAATAACAGAGTCGCCACCAATATATTTATCCCATAAGGGAAAGGAATATCAGAAAACCTAACAAAGGAAGGAACAGGGTCTTGCGACCAGAGAATCTAGGTACGAGAGTCGGTTACGCGAGGGGAAGGTATTAGCACCCCTCACGCCCATCGTACTTGATGGTATCAACCTATGTTTGTTTCTATCTAAAGGGTGTGTACTATGTCTATGTCTATATATGCGAATGAATGGAGAATGTAGGGAAAATAAAGAATTGTACTCGCACGGGTCCTACCCCGCTGCCTACGTATCCTTTTCAGGAATCAGAGTTACCATAGCTCGGCTTATGATTTTCTGTTTGTTTTGGTGTTTTTTAGTTGGGCGGAGTTAACGTTCGCGCTCTTGCATAAGGGGACGACCTACGATGCGATCGAGCGGAAATAACATTGCCCTTAGGTGCCAACGAGGCAAAAGAAAAAGAAATGATTGGTTTGTGTCTTTTAGGGTAGATGAGTGATGAGCAGTTCCCAATATCGGGCCACTCACCACCTTCTCTACTTTATTTTAGTTTGAACCATTGTTAGGTGTTTTAAGTGTTTTTGGTTGTGTATTTTTTAAGGGGAATTTGTTTGCGAGTTGAATCACATAAAAGTGTATAACGGTAGAGAAACAGATTAGGGAATGGATCCCACTCATGTCTCTCTTCCATTATATAGTGTTCGAGAAACAGATTAGGGAATGAATCCCACTCATTTCTCTCCCACTAAGCGATTAAGAAACAGATTAGGGAATAATTCCCACTCATTTCTTATAGCGAGCGAGAAACAGATTAGGGAATAAATCCCACTCATTTCTCTCCCACTAAGCGACTAAGAAACAAATTAGGGAATAACTCCCACTCATTTCTTACTCACTATTAGTAAAGTATGATCCGCGTCTTCTGTTTATTAAGTATTTTAGAAGTCGAAAAGAAAAGGATGCAATAGGGAACTAATCCTAAATTCTAATCTAAGTTGTCTAATTCCTATTTGTGTACAAAAGGAGTCTAAATCTAAAGCTAACATACTAATAAAAGAACTATGCACTTTATTTAAAGAAAAACTATACATGGAATATGTAAAAGAAAGTCAATATGCGACAAATAAAGTTGAGAACTATAACAAATAAATGGTATTCACAAACACACATACATCAATTAATTCCATGGAGAAAAATAAAGACTAAGACTAATCCCTAAATCTACTAACAAGATTATTTACAAGTAAGTTTTAAAACAAAAGAAAATTCAAGTGTATTGCAAAGAAAAAAGTTTATTAAAAATACTAAAGCAACTAGAAAAAACAACACCAATTATGAAAATTATTTAATCAACCTAAAATATCCAAAAAAACAATTTTTATGTATTTTATTTGGTGAGAAAAAAAAGATTTATGAAGCAAAGATTAGAGGAAAACAAAATTAAAATGAAAAATGAAATATAAACTGCCAGGGGGGGTGTAAAAGCAAGATTCAGATGAACTAAAACTATTTATAAGCAAAACTGGGCCTAATTACGGGGGTGTGAAAAGTAGGGCGCTCAGGCCCACATTTGCATGGCTGCAGGTGCGTTAGCAACAGGGAGTGCAATTTAGAAAATATTACAAGGCCCACGTAATCCAGGGCCCAACGCTCTCCACTTATTCCATTTATTATTTCATTTGTTTTTATCATTTTACCTGACATGTGGTTTATTGTTAAGAGCAACGTGACATAAAAATAAAGCCCTATGGTATCAATTGGTGCACCATCATTTAAGTGGGATAAAGTCAAAACAATCCACGGCCCAATCAGGATCAAACAAGTCACGATCCCAATCATTTGCAAAAAGACAAAGTAGCATTCTAATAAAATTGGCAACCAGTACATGAAAGCCACGTGAGCATCTGAGAAAGAAAACGTAAAAGCCCCACGCCGGACCTTAATATTCCAATCATCTTCTCCGGCGGCTTTACCATGCCGGAGACCATCGATTTGCCCAGAACACGGGAAAGGTTATACCTTTCTACTCGGTTTTCGCCGCTGATCACGGATCCGGCCTCGGATTTTTCTAATCTTTGCTCTATCTCATGAACCGTGACCAACAACCAACCCCTAACTTATACAACCTTCATGAAAATTCAAGCAATTTGTAGCCAAATGATCCACACGTCACATACAATTTAATCATGCCATTTAAACATAGAAATGATGACTAATTCATGCAAACTGAATCAGATTTTAAGAGAGCAACAAAGTTTCAACTACACATGCAAGAACAACATCTCATGAATTCATCAAACACTCATGCTCCTAACATAGGCCATTTCAATGCTGAGAGGGACTTAGAGATTTACCTTAAGCGAAGAATCAATATCCAGAAAACTCTACTGATTTCAAAGCTCTTTGATAATGATGTGTCGCGAAATAGATCCTAACCGCCGAGAAATAAACTCAGAAGTCGATGAATGTTGATGATGAATCTTGCTTGTTTCTTGGTCGCGATGCTGGTGATAGAAGTGAAGCTTTGATTCAGAAAAACATGGCGATGAAGATTCTTAAGATTGGTTGGTGAGGATGATTCAGTGATGGAGAGAGAAGGTTGGTTTTGTGAAGATCAATGGAGGTAGAAGATGATGAAGGTAAGATAGAGATGAAGGTGGTTGCGGAGGGTTGTTGGAGGTTGTTACAAAATCAGTTACGGTTGTTGAGGGTGGAGAGAAAACGGAGAGAGTATCCGAATGAGAAGAGAGAGAGTGGAGAAAGAAAAATGAGGTGTGTTTGTAAAACTGAGAAAAGTGAAGCGTGGAAAAAAAAAGGAAGAATGAGGTGTCCTCGTGTTTGTGAAGATCTCCTCTTATATATGTGCATGGTGTAGGAGAGTTATGGTGGTTTTCTTGTAGTGTATCATTTCTCGTGCTTAGTGAATAAGCTTTGGATATTTGTAGTATGGTTTTCACGTTGCTTTTTAAGTGGCAGGATGATGCATGGTTGTTTGTAGTATTTGCATGGAAATGTTGGTGAATGATCTCTATGTTGCAACAACAAGATCATGTCCAGGTCTCACTTTGGGTGCTTATATCTCTCTCTATAGGACACCATTTATTCCAAATTCGTTATCACTGCAAAGAGGAGATGGGATAAAAGGATTTTGGTGTTTGGAAGTTATTGAAATAACACTTGGAGGGATTATAAAAACTGCTTGGAATCATGGCGACACACAACTGGTCTTGCGCGTGCGTGTAGACTCAGCCTTTGGCCGGATGCCTTGCCCACGTACCGTTTTCAACACCATGACTTTGAGACTTTTCATCTTACTAATTACATAACCAAAATCAGTTACATTTGGTCCCTTGAGTGGAGCACATGGCAAGGAATGTTTTGGCACCAAGCTTGATCCCCGTAGAAATTTATAGAGCCCTAAAATTGACCTTGAAATTGGCACGCTAGGTGTTTGACAAAATGCACACGCGTGACTTGGTTTTCTGCCTGGCCAGAAGCATGATCTTGGCATTGTGAGGACGCGACTTTGGAGGCTCATAATTGATTCAATATCCACTTGATTGATTCATTTCTTCTTTCATTGTGTAGAGGGAATGGAGGAGAGTAGATTTATACCAAGTTTGAGTTTGTAGGATATTTATACTTCTCTAGAATCAGACCCAAAGTAGGCACACCATGTGTTTGTTAAAATGACTGCACTGCCCAGAATTCTTGCCCAGCCTTATGACTTGTGTTAAATGAAAACTTCCAACTTTGAACCTTAATATCTTTTCAACCAAGCTTCAAATGGAAAAGTGTCCAACTACAAAGTTGTTCTCCTTCATTAGAGGAACAATTTGATGTTGAAAATGTCTCCAAAAAGTGTCATTTGCCACGTGTAAACCGATGGTGAAGTGGACTGATCATCAAACTTTTAAGAGCCAAAATATTTTCTAAGTATGGAACTTTCCATTTTTGATTTTTTTCTATTTTTGGCAACTTTTGTCAAACTCTTGATTTTATTCATTCTTTGACTTTTCTTGACCGATTTTCCACCAAAAGTCAATTTTGGAGTGGTCGACCTGATTTTGACCCCAAAAGTCAACTGTTCTGATTTTTCTCCGACCTTAATGAAATTCCCGATTAATCAGCTTCTAACCAATGGGAATCAACTGAACGCCTCCACATGGTCATCATACCATCTTTTTTCATAAAATCAGCTCTTGATCAATGTCTTGACCAAAAAGTCAATTGTGTTGACTTTGGTCAAGAAACCCTAATTTGGAATAATCAAATGAACAATAGGTTCGTATTTTCTAACCAAAGCTCCGACTTGAAGGTGAGGAAACCCTGATTCACGATTGCTCTCAGAAGAATAATGCCATAAGGCCAGACCTCAGATCTTTATATTTAATCAGAAGTTCTTTGTGCCAGGAGCCCCTTCTTGAAACAGTGACCATGATATGAATGCATGAATTGGGCCATGACCTAAATGATGTATGTATATGAATTATAAGCCAGATAAATAAGGGTAGGACAAATTTGGGGTATGACAGCTGCCCCTATTTAATCGTCTTAAACCTGAAGGTGAGATTGGCGTTAGCCTTTCGAACATTCGAGGTAGAAGAAGATTAAATATCCAAGACCTGAAATTTGTCCTGAAATGATTGTATAAGTGTTACTTTTCATTTTGATATCTGCTGGGGAAAAAGAATTTTTGTTTTTTTCTGGTGTAAGAATTTACGGTGAGTAATTGGATTTGAATGGTGGTAGCTTGTAACGTAGCCACCAATACAGACGAGTATCGAAAGAAGATACAGACGAGCATCAAGGAATAACACATACGAGTGTTGGACTCAATACATACGAGTATCGAAGGGGGACACATACGAGCATTAAGGAATAACGCAGACGGGCGTTGAATTAATACAGACGAGTATCGAAAGAAGATACAAACAAGTATCAAAAGAATAACACAGACGAGTGTTTGACTCAATACTGACGAGTATTGACGAAAGGAGATACAGAAGAGTGTTAAATCAATACAGACGAGTATCGAAAGAAAATGCAGACGAGCATCGGGGAATAACACAGACGAGTGTTAAATCAATACAGACGAGTATCAGAAGAAGATACAGACGAGCATCAGGGAATAACACAGACGAGTGTTAAATCAATACAGACGAGTATCGAAGGAATGACATAGACGAGTGTTCGACTCAATACAGACGAGTATCGACGAAAGACACAGACGAGCGTCGAAGGAACGACACAGACAAGTGTCAAAAGGACGACACAGACGAGTGTTTGGAGAGCTATACACAATAAGATTGATTAATGGACTCGCTGGGGATTGAGAACACCAGGTATTAGGACCGTGGCTTGCGGTGGTTTATAATGTGACAACAGATATCAATTAGTATTTGTACTGATAACATCTCTGTGGGGGATGTAACATTGTCTTGATTGAGTACCGATTCTGATTATCTGGCTTATGCTTTTGCATGCATGCTACGCTTTGAGGATGTAATATTATATGCAATGGATACTATATGCAGAGTGCGAAATAAAGGCCTTGGTGAGATAGTGGAGCAGGATCATTGGGGTCTGTTGCTTATTTTCTTGGAGCGCCAATACGAGTGGGCGTTGGAAACCTTACAGTACCAAAGATTATGTGCAACTGTGCTGAGGATTAGAACATAGCTTCGTGGGAGAAAACGTACCCTCGCCTGACTTCCCCTACATCCTGAACTGCTTGGCGGATCACGATCTTGAAGGACTATTCTTCGTCCGCCGCTTGGGGGAAGGACATGGACCTCTCCAGGTGCCCCATGTTTACCAGTACTGATGAGTTACACGCTTGAACGTCTACGTGGGATGATGACGATCTTTGTGATGTGAGATGGGTCAGGGCGACCAGTGGAACCTGCAACCTGCACAGAAAAACAACATTTGGATGCGAGTGGTGCCCTTTAGAGCACTTTTATGTTTATGCAACATCATGATCATTATTTCCCCTATGTTTCCAATGCAATGTTTAATAACGAATTAAATCACACTTCGCATACGAAAAATGGAAAGTAACAAGGAGAGCTTTTCAGCCAAAGGATCATTTTATTGATGGCATGCCTATGAATAGGCTTATGTACAAGGAAGCAACTCCTAAATGAGGTAGCTGCAAAGAAAAGGAAAATAAAACACAGGATGGCAAAGAGAAATGCTCGAATTTCCATTAAAACTGGTATTGCTACAGTTCCCATATCCTTGATCTTCTCAATGCTTTGCTTCAGAAGCGTAGTAGTTGAATCGATCTGTCCGTTTGCCAAGGGCGTATAATGGTGTTTGTGAAGGATACTCAGACTACAGCCTCTCGCTTTTAATCCCTAACTTTTGCCTGGACCGCCCTTTCGGGTTTTCAATCCAGCGGGATACCCCTTTTTGCCTAAGTCGCCCTTTCGGGTTTTCAACTTAGCGGGTCATTCTTTTTTTTTTGTTTTATCCCTAATTTTTTCCTGGACCCTTTTTTTTATGTCCACCGGGATGCCCATTGTTGCCTAAGTTGCTCTTTCGAGTTTTCAACTTAGCGGGTCTTTTATGCGTAGTATTTTTTGACTGAGTCTGAATTGACTGGAAGTGGAACGTCTTCCCCATCCATCTTTGTCAGGATTAAAGCACCACCCGAGAATGCTTTCTTCACAATGTATGGTCCCTCATAGTTGGGAGTCCATTTGCCCCTTGGATCGGTGTGAATTGGCAAGATCTTCCTTACGACCAGGTCACCTGTGTGGAATTCTCGAGGCCAAATTTTCTTGTCATACGCTTTCTTGATCCTCTTTTGGTACAGCTGACCATGGAAAATAGTAGATAAGCGTTTCTCCTCAATCAAATTGAGATGGTCAAGCCTCGTATGAACCCATTCTGTTTCATCTAATTTGGCATCCATCAAGACTCTCAACGAAGGAATTTCTACTTCGATGGGAAGTACAACTTCCATGCCATAGACAAGAGAGAAAGGAGTTGCCCCAGTTGAAGTGCAAACTGAAGTTCTATAGCCATGTAGGGCGAACGGTAACATCTCATGCCAATCCTTGTACGTTCTAACCATTTTCTGGACGATCTTCTTTATGTTCTTGTTAGCAGCTTCGACTGCGCCATTCATCTTTGGCTGATAGGGTGATGAATTGTGATGTTCAATCTTGAACTCTTCACATAATTCTACCATCATCTTGTTATTAAGATTGGACCCATTATCAGTGATGATCTTGTTTGGAACCCAGTATCGGCATATGATCTCCTTCTTGATGAAGCGAGTGACGACTTGCTTGGTTACGTTCTTGTAAGAAGCAGCTTCAACCCATTTGGTGAAGTTGTCGATAGCAACAAGAATAAATCTGTGTCCATTCGAAGCTTGTGGCTCAATTCGTCCGATCATGTCGATGCCCCACATGGAAAAGGGCCATGGTGATGTAAGAACATTCAAAGGAGTTGGAGGGACATGAATCCTGTCTGCGTACACTTGGCATTTGTGACACTTTTTCACGTACACATAACAGTCACTTTCTATTGTCATCCAATAATATCCTGCTCGCAAGATCTTTTTAGCCATAGAATGTCCACTGGAATGAGTTCCAAAAGATCCCTCGTGAATTTCTCGCATGATCAATTCTGCTTCGTGTCTATACACGCATCTAAGCAAAACGGAATCATAGTTTCTTTTGTATAGGACGTCTCCTGACAAGAAGAATTTGGATGCTAACCTTCGAAGTGTTCGTTTATTACCAATCGTAGCATCTTCAGGGTACTCTTGCTTCTCGACATACCTTTTGATATCGTAATACCAAGGCTTTTCATCATATACATCTTCAGTAGAGAGACAATGAGCAGGGAATACATGTGCAGGCTCTTTGTAACGGAGGATCCTTATGTCTGGCGCTTCATTAAGGGAGCTAACTCTGAACATTGCTGCCAGAGTATCCAAAGCATCTGCCAACTGGTTTTCTTCTCGGGGAATATGATCGAAGGTGATTTCCTCAAAAGCGGGCAACAACTCCAAGATATAGTCCCTATAAGGAACCAAATTGGGGTGTCGCGTTTCCCAATCGCCTCTTATTTGATGTATGACCAAAGCAGAGCCTCCATAAACTTCAAGGATCTTAATTCTCATATCAATGGCCGCTTCGAGGCCCATTACACAAGCTTCGTATTCTACCACATTGTTCGTGCAATCAAAACATATTCTGGCCGTGAAAGGGATGTCAGTTTGACGAGGAGAAGTCAAAACTGCCCCAATACCATGGCCCATAGCATTTGATGCACCATCGAACGTGAGAGTCCATCGCTCCCCTGGTTCGGGTCCTTCATCATCATCCAGTTTCATGATATCCTCATCAGGAAAGTCAAACTTCATTGACTGGTATTCTTCAAATGGCTGATGAGCGAGATGATCCGCAAGGACACTTCCTTTGATGGCCTTCTGTGTAACATACTGAATGTCGTATTCTAATAAAAGCATTTGCCATCGTGCTAGTCTTCCTGTAAGAGCCGGTTTTTCAAAGATGTACTTTATCGGGTCCATTTTGGAGATCAATAAAGTGGTGTGAGTCAACATATACTGCCTCAATCGGCGAGCGGCCCATACCAAAGCACAGCAAGTTTTCTCGAGTAGTGAGTAACGGGATTCACAATCGGTAAACTTTTTGCTCAGGTAATAAATGGCGCACTCTTTTCGACCAGACTCGTCATGCTGGCCCAGCACATACCCCATAGATCCTTCAAGCAAAGTTAAGTACATAAGAAGCGGCCTCCCCGGAACTGGAGGCATGAGAATTGGTGGCTCTTGGAGGTATTGTTTGATCTTTTCGAAGGCTTCTTGACAATGATCATCCCAACGGATATGTTGATTCTTGCGCAACAGCTTAAAGATGGGTTCACAAGTGTCAGTGAGATGAGAAATGAACCTGGCTATGTAATTCAATCTCCCTAAGAACCCTCGAACTTATTTTTCATTCTTCGGTGCTGGCATATTCTGTATTGCTCTTACTTTATCAGGGTCGACCTCAATCCCTCGTTGGCTCACGATGAATCCAAGTAATTTTCCAGATCGCACTCCAAAAGTGCACTTATTTGGATTAAGCCTCAACTTAAATTTTCGCAGACGAGCAAACAGTTTCTCAAGATATACCAAGTGTTCCTCCTCAATTTGAGATTTTGCAATCATATCATCGACATATACCTCGATCTCCTTATGGGTCATGTCATGGAAGAGGGTCACCATTGCTCGTTGATATGTTGCACCGGCATTCTTAAGACCAAAAGGCATCACTTTATAACAATACGTACCCCACGGAGTGGTGAAAGTAGTCTTGGTCATATCTTCAGGAGCCATCTTTATTTAATTATAGCCAAAAAAACCGTCCATGAATGAGAATACCGAATACTGAGCAGTATTGTCGACAAGTACATCAATATGAGGCAGAGGGAAATCATCCTTTGGACTTGCCCTATTCAGATCTCGATAGTCGACACACATGCGCACCTTTCCGTCCTTGTTAGGAACAGGTACGATGTTTGCAATCCAAGGAGGGTATTCACAAACAAACAAGAAACCAGCCTTGAATTGTTTTTCAACTTCCTCCTTGATTTTCAAAGCCATATCAGGTCGAGTTCTTCGCAGTTTTTGCTTTACAGGCGGACATTCTGGTTTAAGCAGTAACTTGTGCATAACGATATCAGTGTCTAAACCAGGCATGTCTTCATACGACCAGGCGAAGATGTCAACATATTCTCGAAGTAACTCAATCAACCTTCTCTTTACATTACTCTGCAAAGCGGCACCTATCTTTACTTCTTTCTTTTCTTCTTCTGTACCGAGGTTGATGATTTCTATGGCTTCTTGATGTGGCTGAATAGATTTCTCTTCTTGTCTCAATAGTCTTGCCAATTCCTCAGGGACTTCACAATCTTCCCCACTATCTTCATCAGCTTGGTCAATTGGATTCTCAAGGATATCAAGACGTGGAACTGTAACATTATCATTTTTGATGGAATCCAAGCCGGATCTGCACGATGGATGATTTATGCTTTAGAAATGAAAGAAATGGAGCAGTAATTGTATGCGAAAAATGCGATTTATATTCATCATTAAACAGACTGAAAGACATGGGGGCCCCTCTTTATACAAGTTATCAATATGTCTGGGGCAAGACACACAATTTATCAAAACAGGAAAATTACATCTCCATAAAAGTGACTCTGGGGATGTCCACTATGGTCCAGTTGTTGAGTTCCTGTCCAGGTGCAGCTTGACAAATGAATTTGGAGAGATCTTCTTCATCATCATCATCCACGGCGAGAACTTGACTTTCAGAACTAGTACTGGCGCTGACGAACACCTGGGAGATCGGGGGGATCACCTTCTTTCCCTGAGTTGGACTGAATTGAGTGGAAGAGGATGGTCGGTACCCGAGACCATACTTGTCTCGCTTCTCGTAAACATCAATCAGTTTTCCCCAAGCACCATGGGGAACACCAGCTTCTAGGAAAGCCTTAGCATCATTTAGGGACGAGAGGGGTGCTCCAGGTTCCCTCTTGTTTTCAACCACAGGGAGTCTATCGACTGACACAATTTCCAAGGCTTGGAAAGGCGTCTCTTGTACTTCCCCTTCTACTTCCACATAACGGTATGTTGCTAGATTATTGACTACTAGATCCTCCTCACCAGTGATTACAACGATCTTGTCACCCACAACAAATTTCAAACACTGATGGAGGGTAGATGTCACGGCTCTAGCAGCGTGGATCCAAGGACGACCCAAGAGGCAAGTGTACGAAGGGCGAATATCCATGACATAGAAGGCAATGTAGAACGTGTGCGGACCAATCTTGACAGGAAAATCAATTTCCCCTTCTACGAACCTTCTAGAACCATCAAACGCTCTGACGCTCATAGTGCACGGTCTCATCATAACCCCATCCATACTCAGCTTGAACAGAGTAGCCTTGGGCATCACATTAAGGGAAGACCCTGTATCGATCAGACATCGAGATAAAACCGTATCCAGGCACTTCATGGAGATATGTAATGCTTTGTTATGTGCTCTACCCTCAGGTGGAAGTTCCTCATCACAAAAACCCAAACAATTACCAGTAGCAATATTGGTTACAACCCCTTCAAACTATGGCACAGTAATGTCTTGAGTTACATGAGCGGAAGCCAGAACTTTCATTAGAGCATCACGGTGAGCTTCTGAGTGCACCAAAAGGGATAAGATGGAAATCTTAGCTTGAGTTTGGTCAAGCTGATCAATAACCTTGTAATCACTTTTCTTTATAATTCTCAAAAGTTGTTCAGCGTCTTGTGCAGTACGGAGCTCAGGAGGATCAACGACAACCTGTTTCCCTTTAGTCTGAGCGTTAACATCCTTGTTAGTCTCTTTGGGAGGCGGAGGTGGGGCGGCAAAGATTCGGCCACTTCGAGTGATGCCACTAGTTCCGACAATGTTAGTGACATTCGAATTACCCACTGGAGGACAATCATGCTTTTTCCCTCGAATATACACAGCGTTATAACTCCAAGGAACAACCTTAGAATCAACCAACAAAGAGGGAGCAGGAGATGGAGTCTGAGGAGCTTGGGGACGGATGACCATAGGAGTATTCTGAGTCTGAATAACCAATGGAGTACTCAGAGTTTGAATAAGCAAAGGAGTGCTTTGGCCCTTTGTCATATCAGCAGGATAGTAGGGAATCTCTAGAACAACCACCTCTTCATCAGGAATAAATCTTTCCACTCTAATGACACCTTCATCCATAAGTATTTGAATCTCATCCCTCAACCTGGCACATTCCTCTGGATTAGAAGAACATTGTAAACAGAAGTCATGTAGTTCACACAAAACTCCTTGTTACACGAGATGTTCTCTGACAGTTGCAAGCGGCATCTTAACCTCATTAACATCAGTTACCAGGATCTGTTCGCCACACAATTCAACAGCATTGGTCGCACCCGCGTGGGGAGGCATAGGATTATTCTGCACATTAGGACCAGTAGGAGCGAACGAGATAAGCTTGTCATCGAGGAGATCCTGAACTTTGTACTTTAATGCTCTACACTTTTCAATCGTATGGCCTGGAGCACCTGAATGAAACTCACAACGAGCATTAGCATCATATCCTGGAGGAAGAGGACTAGGTGGATGACCCATTTCACGGAGTTGCACCAACTGACCAGCAAGAAATTGGGGAAGAAGTTGGGCGTATGGCATCGGAACTGGATCTATACGCCTTTCAGGGTATCTTTGCCTTTGTGGAGCTCTTTGACCTTGAGGCCTGGGATTTTGTTGACGATTCTGAGGGGCAACAACTTGTTGTTGTGGGATGAAAGGCTGTTGAGGTGCCACCCATGGTTATGGAAGTGCAGCAGCGTACGCCTGAGGGACATACGGATTGGGAACAGCATAAGGCATTGGGTAGTAAGGAGGTGGAACAGCAGAGTATACAGGAGTTCGACCTTGGTCAACTGAAGCAGTGCTAGTTTCACCTTTTTTCTTCTTCACAAATCCGGAGTATGGTTTTTTACCATTGCCATTAGAATTGCTAGGAATAGTAACACCTTGAATGGTACCAACTTTAACACGATTCTCAACCCGTTCACCAATGATGACCACATCTGAGAAAGAAGGAGAAGTATTGCTGACCATGTGCTGAAGATACGACCCTTTCAGAGTACCTATAAACAGATCAATCAATTCGCGGTCGAGGAGAAGAGGTTGAACTCGAGCGGCAAGTTCGCGCCACCTCTGGGCGTATTCTTTGAAAGATTCTTCAGACTTTTGTGCCATATTTTGAAGCTGGGCGCGGCTGGGAGGCCATAGCAGTGTTATAGTGGTATTGTTTCAAGAAGGCATCAACAAGTTCTCCCCAAGCACTAACATTAGCCCTCTCAAGTTTCATATACCACTCCAACGGGGCTCCAGTGAGACTATCCTGAAAGAAGTGCATGAGCAATGGTTCATTCTTAGCATGAGCGGCCATCTTACGGTAGTAGGAATGAAGGTGAGTCTCTGGGCAGGTGACCCCCTTGTACTTATCGAAATCTGGCACCTTAAATTTTGGGGGAATAACAATCCCAGGTACCAGGCACAAAGCAGCAGTGTTGAAACTTGAAGTTTTAGCAACTTCAATGGCCTTAAGGCGTTCCTCCAGAGCCTGGTACATCTTAGCAGTTTCGGTCAACTCAGTGGTAAGATCATGGTCAAGATCAATAACATCGTGGTGATCGTCCACCAATTTTGGTACCCCATCAACAAGAATCTCTTTAGGTTTCGTCCCTCCATTGGTAGAAGTGGTAGGAACATCCTTGGCCAAACTAGCGACGCTCTTCCTGAGTTCATCCTGTCCTTGAACGACGGCATGGAGGGTCTCCATGAGTTGGGTCATTCTATCCCTCATGACATCCATATCCCTACGGAGGGCAGCTTGATTCTGTTCGAAGTGGTCCATGATCCTTTTCTGATTGTTCCTGGTACGGTATGGATGTAAGGAAGTCGGCTTTGTCGTCGAAGCAGAAATCTGTTGCTGAAAGGGACCCCAATTAGTTTCTTGTACAATAACCTGAAAATGCAATGTGATAATGTGAATGTATGAGTTCATGTGTGCGTATGACGTGATGTTCCATTTTCAGAGTATCCAAGATTTCAATATTGATCTAGAATAGCTAACAACGTGATAGATGACAAGCATTAAGAGAAACAAAGGAACTAGTTCTTTTTCATTCATAACAGGAATTTAAACTTGGGTGAGACCATACATCAACAAGATAGTTCAACAAGGAAAAATAAAGGACCCCATCCAACAAGTCTGGTGGTGGTCAAGACATACAAACTCAACATCAATCCATCTGAGTATAAAATAGAGGTCCTCCTTGTCTGAAGTGCTCATCACTCCACTTCTTGGTCTCATCAAACAGTATCTTGGTTGCCTTCCTATCTCTTCCTTTGACGAGGCTTTGGATCAGCACGTCCTTTCAAAATAACTGCCCATCTAGCTTCTTGCAGCACTCCCTAAGTTCGTCACATCCTTTGCATTTTGTAGATAAGCCTTCTCAGGTGTGTTCTCCATACCCATAATTTGATCTCTGAGCTTGGCATTCTCTTCTGTTAGTCGGGCGATACGGAGGTGACTTCCTTTCAACTGAGTCTCAACTTCTATTCTTTGGGTGGTCTCTTCTTCCAGTTTCTTTTTCAGACTCTTCACTTCAGCTCTGGCCTCCATTTCTATCTTGAGTTTATAAGCCTTCAGGTCTTCTCTGTATTCTCGCTTGAGTTTCTCTTCTACCTCTCTTATGGCCCTTTTTATGATTTTCTGGTTATCCTCAACAACAACAGTAGTATCTCTTTCACCCTTTTCTGTTCTAGCCCTCTTTTGAACTCTGGAAGATCCTCCCTTCAGCATTTTGGCTTCGTGTGTCATCTCAGCCCTTTTCTAATCCACAAGATAATGTTTTAGTTGCGCGTCAAAACTCTTTTCATGTAACTGGGTGCCTTCCATATTCGCTTGGATGCAATTCTCAGCAGGCATAGTGGCAGTTGGGACCTCAGGTGGTTGCTCGTACAATGGGTTAACCTTCGGGAAAGGCAACAGGCGATCTTTAACTCTATCTTCGACCCAATTTGTATAGGCTTGGTTGGCAACGACATTCTTCTCACCTAGGGAAGTCTGGTCATCTGTGTGGATGCTATTCCAGGCGCTTCTTACTTTTTTCAATCCCTCTGGATCAGTTCCCTTCTCAAAGCAAACGGATTCGAATATCTCTTTGTCTAAAGGCTTGTCTTTAAGTGCAAAACCCAGCTGACGTAGCGCTAGCTTAGGATTATAATTGATAACACCTCTCGTTCCTATGAGGGGAACATTTTCAAAAGTGCCACAACTAGTTATAACTTCCTCTATGCCCATTCCGATAGGACACCAGACAATGTCGTTTGCAGTAAGCCTCATTATCCTTTGAGGCCATTTCTGTGAGTCTTTCGTCGTAACAAACGGCCCAATTTTAGGCAAGTGTGAAGTGAACCACTCATATAGCAACGGTAACCAACCCCCAACTGATCCTTTCTTCCCATACTTGGAATGAATGGTATAATAAGTATCTGCTAAAAGAGTGGGCACAGGATTTTGATCCATGAAGAGACAAACAGCAGTTAGATCGACGAAATTTGGAATATTCGGGAACAACACCAAACCATAGATCATAACGGCTAGGAGAGTGTTGAATTCTTTCCATTTCTTCTCAACAGCAAGGGCGTCGGCCTTCTTTATCAGAAATTTCACATGGAATACGTGGGTTCCACCATTAGGCTTCCAGTTACCTGTAACGTCCTTCATGCTCAAATAAAGAGCACCAGCAATTCGGTCTATTCTTCACTTCTCAGGTACACACACAAAAGGGATTTTACGTTGAACCTTAATCTTGAGAATGTCAGCATACTCTTCAAGGGTAGGAGCCAGTTGATAGTCTCGAAAGGTGAAACAGCGTAGCACAGAATCATAGAACTGAAGAAGCGTGTATAGAGCCCATTCATCAATGTGAGAAGTCAACATGTGCAAAATATGGCCATACGTCTTTCTGAACGCATCCAAGTTATGCCCAGTAACTAAAGTGCTCAACTGAATCAGATGTGTCATATCCTCACGGAAGAAACTGCAGGTGAATGTACGCTTAGTAGCCTCTTTGGTAGCGGTCACGTTGTTAGCCATCCTGGATGAAAAGTAATAACCTTAGATACCCTGTGTTATACCCCAAAATTTGCCCACATCTTTTTTCAAGAAAACTCCAATCTGAAAATTAAGAGTCTCATATGATCATGGATTTTTATTTCAACAAATATCCTGACATATGAAATACTTAGTTTTTAGAATTTTTCTTATACAGTAATTTGGCTTGCAGTTGAATTTATTCTTACGCAAACGCCAAATACTATTTATTACTTCACACATGCTATTTATTTATTTACAGATAAATAGTACTGACGTAATTGGTACAGAGTTAAATCTTTTTGCAGGCGCAGAATCAGGAAACTCAGACTGTACTGGTAATAGGGTTATTATCGGTAATTTTGCCCGCATACAGTAAATATTAGTTATTTATTATGTCTGTGTTTTTTTAACAAGTCATATAAATAAACTTTCATTTTTCACATAAAACAAAAACAAAAACAACAAAAAAGAAAATTAACTTTGACTGTTGATTTTTCACTCTAACTGCTACACCAATACCTGGACAGTCAGTTGACAGCCAAACTGCTGGCAGTACAATTCTCAGTGTTTTGTACCATCAATCAAATCAATCTTTCACAATTCAAAATTCCAAGATTTTTGTTCTAGAAGTCTTCTGAATATCACGCGATTAGCAGAGACTCAACACTGCACAAAAATCAGGTACGCTTAACTGTCTCCTACATAAACAGTCCCTGACTAGGGTTTTCTTGTTTTTACAGGAGAAACAAGTTTTTGAGAGCTCAAATGGATTTCATACACATCCATATATCTCAAAGTACCATCATACAAATTTTCAAACTTCAATTCACTCAGACGCACCGTCAGCAACTCAAACAGTCAACAGACGACCCGTTTGACCCAAAAAGTCAACAGACAGTCAAAAATGAAATTTTTTGTCAAAGTCCATATTTTGTCAAAGGATTCATCATTTGATCATTGGATGATCATAATTCATCAAGGGAAGATCAAAAATCAACAAAACCCTAAGATTCAAAATTAGGGTTTTTGCCTGAAAAGTTTACTCAACTTTGACTGATCATAACTCTCTCATCCTTCATCCAAAAAATTCAAACCAAAGTTTATTTTGAAGGAAGTTCAATTATCTTTCAAATGCCATTGATCCCATGGTCATTGGATTCACCATTTGAAAAATATGATCAAAGACATTACAGGTCATTTTCAAAGTCAACAAAAAGACACTTTTTTCAAAAGGATACACAAGGAGCATCAAAAATCATTTTGACATGAGACCAAAGACATTGGTTAGAGGACTCTTTGAGGTTTCCAAAAAGTGCAAGATCTCCTTCATATGACAAAAATTGAGGGATTTACATCTTGTTGAAGTTGGCTAAATTTTGGGAAAATGCATGAAATCAACATTGCTCAAAAATGTATTTTTTCCAAATGGGGCCAAGTTTTCAGCATTCAAACATCATTTCATGTTATTATGGGCCTCCCACGACCAAGACTAAGCCCACACCATTTTTATTCATTTTTTGCTTGATTTTATCTTATTTTAAGATTAAAATTAAAAGGAAAATGGATGGATAAATGGTAGCTTAACTTCCAAGCATGACTCACCCAAGGAATCTTCATCTTTCTGCAGAGAATTGAAGAGAAAGGCAGGTGCATTGAAGGCAAGAAGACTTGGTCAATAATTCAAAGCTTTTTAATATAAAAAATGCAAGAATTCCACAAAGACAACTAAGATGCTTCTTAGCTTCAATTCTAAGCACTCAATGCTTATATATAGACTATCATGCTTCAGTAACATAGAGAGGACGAATTCAGTAGCATTCATAAGCATATAGCACTCTTGTAACAACTTGTAATTTTCAAAGAAACTTGGAATTCGAATTTTAAGTTTTAGTCCATTTCAATACAAAATAAATATTCAAACACCTTCCTTGAACATCAATAAACGTATCCCAATCAATTGCAAGCCTTGAAGCTCACTAAATCGAGCTATACAGGTCATAATTTGTTCGAACCTAAATCAACTTGTATCTGGTTATTCACACATGCTTAGCAAGATGTAGACATATAATTAAGTTTGGTTTGAGGTGTAGATCATTTCTGGAAACTTAATTGGAGTTTGAACACGTATACACGAAACTACCATTTTAGGGTTCTCCATCTCAAAATTAGGGCTTTCTGAAATAGGCAAAATTAGAGGTTCTAAGTAGTACCATTAGGTTCGTATGGATCAGACGAGTTGAATGGTACCATCGCGCCAAATTTCTTTGCACGTTTACCCCTATTCGTTATTTTGCAGGTCTGAAGCTCATCAATTACAGTGCTCTTTCATAAAAGCGCTGTAAAAGGCCCTAGCGAGAGGTTGAAGATGATGAGGTGTCCCCACCTCATTGGACAGCCAGCGCGCGTACTTTTTAAAATTTCCTCTAATTCTGTGCTTTGCAGGTGTACTGATCACCACGTGCCTCAATTTCTGGACCATCTGATCTCATTTAATGAATCATCCAACGCGCCAGATCAAACAATCCTTATCATGGACCCTCAATCCAACCACACATGATCAGTATCCTTTTATTTTCTATTTTATTTTAATTTCTTTGTTAAATTAATTAAAAATAGTTTTTAAAAATCCAAAAAATACCCAAAAAATATTTTTAGACTTCTAAAATAATATATTATTTTCTGAAATAAAAATATTTTATTTTTCTTCAAAATTTCAATATTTTGCATAATTAATTAGTATATATTTATATATTTGCTTTTTAATTATTCTAACCAATCAAAAAAATCATAAAAACAATTGTTCTTTATGTTAAATATTGTTTACATATTATAAACTAATTTTGTACATATTTTGAATAATTTTATCCTTAAGTTTTAATTATTTGTATAATTATTTGCATAATTATGTTTTAATTAACTTAAATCAATTTCAAATCAATTCCAAAAATTCCAAAAAAATTAGTTTTGTTTTAAAATTAATTAACAAATATTTTGTACATATTTTAAACTTAATTTCTAGGTTTAAATCTATTTTCATCTTTTTTCTTCATTTTAATTTAATTAATCATGCATTAATTATAATTAAAATCAATCATAAAAAATCCAAAAACATGCCTTTTATTTTTCTTGCAATTTAAATTCCTAGATAAATGTATAGGATGTCAAATTCATGTAAATAGGCTAGTTTACATTTCCTGCACAATCGATGTAATAGCGTAGATTTACTTTCCGCACTTTACATTTCCGCATTTTAATTTCCAGCAAAATATAAACTGCGTGCATGTCAAAGATAAAATTGAACCGTTAGATCACTAACTTCAAAGATAAATATCTGAATCCAATCACAATCACACTTGCACCTCTTAAGGTAAATCCCTTCTCATTCTTTTCAAAATCAAAGTCAAAATTCTACTATTTTGAGTACAAAATCGAACCTTGCGTTTATATCCGGTGAAAGGATAGATTTTTAAAGGAAATAGGATAAAGACCTTACAACTCAGGGTAGACCTCCTAGTTTGCTTGCTCAAAATCAAAACAAACAAAATTCTCATACACTGTTGTTTTTCAAAACAAAACTTTCAAAAAAGACAATACTTTGTATACATCCAAACACGGATTATTACAAAGTTAACGTTCTTTTCAAAACATCTTTCGAAAGATAAACAAGCATTTTGTATACATCCACACACGGATCATTACAAAATTCAATTTACAAAGGTATTTGAAACCACATATGAGCAATTTCAGAGCAATTGAAAAGTGATCGAAAAACAAGTGAGCTAAGCAAACTTAAGAGCCCATGGATAACCATGGATACAAAGGGTGCTAACACCTTCCCTTTGTATAACCTACCCCCTTACCCAGAATTTCTTAAAGGTCTTTTTTCTGTTTCTTTTATAAACCTTTCCTTAATTGGATAAAATAAAAGGTCGGTGGCGACTCTGTGAATTTTCAAAAATGCGAAAGCATTAAGCGATAAAAAAGAGTCAGTTCACGTATCTCTACAGAACAGAGGTATGGCCCGGAATTAAAAAACGGAGGTCCACAGAACTGGCGACTCTGCTGGGGAATATACTTTCAAAAACAAAATGTTTTCAAAAGGGGTTACCTTAAGAGAATAGATCACTTCGATGTTTTCAATTGATTGACTTGATTGCTCTATTTTTTCAAAGGTTTGTTGGGGTATTTTGCTTGTGTGAAAGATTCTAACCCGAATCTCGAGATACCTTAAGTATATGACAATAGACCAAGGAAACTGTACGGCATGTACCGATACGGTTGATCTGGTAGTCATCGTTAGTGCGATACTTTGGTTTATACTGATGTCCCTTGAAAACGATCAAGGAGTATATTAGGCTTCCGAAATGTCATTAAACACTAATTTGTCTTAGAACCTTTTTAGTTGAACTTGACTTGTGGCCTATTAAGTGGCTAGCTTTGAAATTGATCGAAGTTAGTTATCCTCGAGGAATATTTTGATCGGCCGCTCGAGCGCCGTATTGAGATGTTACTTCCAAGGATCATAGAACCCGAATACTATTCTAGGACAGGTTTTAACCAACTCAACTTCATTGGGGAGGGTATCACCTATCAGCTCCATGCAAGCCTTTAAACCTAAGGCTATTGTTTGATTTGTCTTTGTGTGCCACATGTTTGCATCATAAGCATATCATTTTTGCACCAAACACTTCAAGGATCAAAGAGTTTACCTTTGTTTTTGCAGGTAATGGCTCCCGCCACTCGAGATTACATCCGAATCAACATCTCAACGGTACCATCTGAACTAAAAGACTTAGTGTCAGAATTCCCCAGGAATGTTCAATTCACTGAAAGGCATGGTCACCTACTCCATTTGGTTACCTCAAAATTTGAAGAAGACATGATACGGGTCCTGTTCCAGTTCTTTGACCCTGAACATCATTGCTTTACCTTTCCTGATTACCAGTTGGTACCCACTTTGGAAGAATTCTCTGAACTAATGGGATTACCTATTCGAGATCAATTACCTTTCACTGGTTTAGAAAGGATTCCAAAACCTGAAGTCATTGCTGCCGCTTTACATCTGCGAAAATCAGAAATCGAGTCCAATTGGGAAACAAAGAGTGGAGTTAAGGGTTTGCTTGCCAAGTTCTTGTTGGAAAAGGCTCGACTACTGCTAGAAAACAAAAGTTATCCAGCTTTTGAGGAGGTTATGGCCCTTTTGATCTATGGTTTGGTTTTATTCCCAAATCCCGACCAGTTCATAAGTGTACACATCATCAACCTTTTCCTAATCCGTAACCCGGTACCAACATTGCTGGGAGACATTCTACATTCTCTACACACTCGTACCATGAAGAAACGAGGAACTCTCATGTGCTGTATACCACTACTGGCTAGGTGGTTTACATTTCATCTTCCCCGATCAGTGTTGAGAAATGAACAAAGAATGCAATGGTCTCGCAGGATTATGTCTTTGTCTCATTCAGATATCCGGTGGAACAACTTCTTTCAAAGAGACATCACTATCATTGATCATTGTGGAGAGTATCCTAATGTGCCACTCCTTGGCATCAAAGGAGGCATCACTTACAATCCCTCTTTAGCTCTACGCCAATTCGGATATGCAAGAAGCAACGGTCCTCATGACATGATTATCCATGGCATTGTGTTTGATTACGAGAATGATTCTCATAGACACCGACGAAGGTTCATACATGCATGGGGCAGTGTCTATAGAATAGAAAGCAAAACTCTGGGGCAATGGAATTCTATTCCTATGGAACCCTACCTCAGATGGGTCCGCACTCATGCTCAGAAACTCCTTATGCCATATCCTGCTGTTCTACCTATGACTATTGAACCAGAGGTCGGAGGATATGAACCTCAAGTTATTCTACACCCGGACATGCCAACTGACCTAGAAGAGTTGCAAAAATCTTGGGTTCAACTCAAAGAGGAAAGAGACACCTTCAAATCATACTGTCAAGACTATGAGAGAAGGATATTGGAGCTCACCGGACAGCTTCAAGAAGAACAGCAGATCAACACATTCCTGGGGGCAAAGAGAAAGCGTCCACGGGAGACCTGAAGGATCATTTATTTTATTTCTGTCTTGTAAGCCCAAATGAGGCAAAGAAAAAAGAAGCAAAAAAAAAAAGAAATAAATTGATTAACTAACGTTTGTTTCTTCTTTAACAAATCTAAACTCTAAGATCCTTGAAACATTGCACACACATTTCACTTCATGCATTGCATATACATTTCATACATTGCATTCATATACATTGCACATACATTTCATACATTGCATACACATGGCATCCAGTCATACACATTGCATAACAGGTTCACATGACGGATTTCTCATCTTCTCGCTGTTTATTTCAGTCAGAAGAGATGGAATCTGAAATGAGCATCAAGAATCTCGAAGCACAGAATGCCCAAGTTCAAGTGGCAATTCTGGAACTGGCAAAGGGGCAACAAGAACTGAAAGCCCTGATAATCAAGAAGAAAAAGAAGCCCAAAGGATCTGTAGGCGTGAGTCACCTGAAAAGGAAGATCAAAATCCCAGTCAAAAAGTTCAAAAAGCCACCGATCCCTGAAACAGTCGGTGATGATGAACAAGAAGACAATCAAAGCAACCAGGGTTCTGCTAAACCCTCTCTCTCTTCAAATGAAGAAAATGATCATTCTGGGGACGAACCGGATGATGACAAATACCAACAGCTGGAAGACCGTATGAAAGCTATGGAGATACAAACAATACCTGGCTTAGATTTCAATGATCTAGGGCTCATCTCGGATGTTGTTATCCCTCCAAAATTCAAAGTTCCTGTCTTTGCAAAATATGATGGAGTTTCTTGCCCGAAACTACATCTGAGATCCTATGTGAGGAAGATACAACCTCATACAACAGATAACAAATTGTGGATTCACTTCTTCCAAGAAAGTCTGTCGGGTACACAACTCGAGTGGTACTACCAGCTGGAAAATACCAAGGTTCATACTTGGGAAGAATTAGCTACTGCTTTTTACAAACAGTACCAATACAATGCTGATCTTGCGCCGACCCGTACTCAACTAAGGGGCATGTCTATGGGCCCAAAAGAAAGTTTCAAAGGATATGCACAAAAGTGGAGAGATATGGCTGGAAGGGTTCAACCACCCTTATCTGATCGCGAACTAGTTGACATGTTCATGGGCACTTTAACTGGCCCTTTCTATAGCCATTTGCTGGGAAGCTCATCATCAGGTTTCACTGACCTGATACTGACCGGAGAACGTGTCGAAAGTGGCATTCAAAATGGAAAAATTCAAATAGGTTCCACCTCTGGTACTACAAAAGGCCCATCAGCGGGAGAAGTGAGGTCAATACAACACAAATTCAGAAAAGTCGCAAAAGTGAGCAACATCAATCTATAGGGGCAGTTCTGATCTCCACATCTGCACCTCAAAAAGATCAACAGCCAAAATATACGCATCGACCAGATGCACCAAGAAGAAATTTCACCAGAATCAACATGCCAATCTCTCAGGCATTGCAGCACTTGCTAAAAGCAGATCTGATCACCTTAAGAGGTCCTCCAAAGAATGTCAACACTTCCTCTCCGAATTATCGCCCTGATGCGACATGTGCCTATCACTCAAACTTTCCAGGACATGACGCAGATCACTGCTGGGCCCTGAAAAATAAAATACAAGATATGATAGATGCTGGGGAAATTGAGTTCGATCCTCCAGAAACTCCAAATGTCATCACGGCACCTATGCCAAAGCATGACAAAACTGTCAACGCTATCCTGGACACTGTTTACATCTATGATGTGAACGAATTATCAACTCCACTCTGCGAAGTCAAAGGAAAGCTAATCCGAGCTGGTTACTTCCCAGGATGTGACCCCGACTGCTTTTACTGCTCCTGCCTGCCCAATGGTTGTGAAAATCTGAGGATAGGAATTCAAAAATGGATGGATCGCCGTATCATTATGTTTGAGAGGCTCCCTTCTATGGACGTGCTGTGCAAAGTCTTTGCAAACGGGATGAGAATAGAGGATGCCTCAGTGATCTCCAGCTTACCATTCAAAATCTCTGCCAAGGCTCCATTCAAAATTTCTGCTACACTCAAAGTGGCATCAGTAGTCATTGCTAGTCCAACTCCATTTCCATACTCCTCAGACAAAGCTGTCCCATGGGGATATGACACTAATGTTTACGTTCATGGAGTTAAGCAGGGTACCTCGACTGAAGAGGCCGCAAAGTTAACTACTCCAACTGTGAGTAATATTGTGGGTACCAGCAAGATCACGAGAAGTGGAAGAATCTTTTCACCAGAAATTTCTCCAAATGTTGCTGCTGGTCCAGTCCGAGTCCCAGTTCCTAATCAAAATGTCAACGCTCGAGGCAAAGAGCCACAAGTTGAACAAGTTCAAACCCCGGTGGAGATCACCGCTAAGGATCCATCAAAGCAAGAAATGGAGGAAATATTGAAAATCATCTGCAAGAGTGATTACAATATTGTTGAGCAACTGGGGCACACCGCTTCAAAAATCTCAATGCTATCTCTGCTAAAATATTCAGAAGCTCATGCCAAAGCTCTGATGAAGTTCCTGAAAGCTGCGCATGTGCCTCAAGAGATCTCAGTCGACCAATTTGAGAATTGTGTTGCCAATCTAACCGTGAGCAATGGTCTCGGTTTCTCTGATGTGGATCTAACTCCTGCTGGAAAAAATCACAACAAAGCCTTACATATCTCCATTGAATGTAATGGCACCACTCTATCTCATGTGCTAGTAGATAACGGTTCTTCTCTGAACGTGTTACCAAAAACAGTACTAGAAAAGCTTGACTTCGAAGGAATTGTGTTACAACCAAGTGATGTTGTGGTAAGAGCCTTTGACGGATCAACCAGAACGGTATACGGAAAAGTGAATCTCCCAATCAGAGTGGGTTCTCAGATCTTCGATTCTATCTTTTACGTAATGGAAATTCACCCAGCCTACTCCTGTTTACTTGGACGCCCTTGGATACATGGGGCAAACGCTGTAACTTCTACCCTGCATCAGAAGTTAAAATATCCAGTAAAAGGAAAGATTGTCACAGTCTATGGCGAAGAGGAATATGTGGTTAGTCACCTAAGCAATTCCAAATATGTTGAGTTGGAGGACGAATTCATCGAAACTCCATGCCAATCATTTGAGGTGGTCTCCCCAGATGTCTCTACCACCAAGCATATTCCTGCTACTCCAACTACAACTATGGCTTCTCTCAAAGATGCCAAAGCCATGATTGAACAGGGTGATTGCACAGTATGGGGACAGCTTCCCGATATACCCTACAAGTCTGACAAGCTAGGCCTTGGCTATGATAGTGAAAATCAAGAGAATGATCAAAGTCCTCGTTCTGAAGGATTGATGTCACACTTTGTCAGCCAAGAAGTAAACGCTATTGAAGATGAAGGAGTGTTCATGAACCATGTCATTCAGCCATATCCAGATGAAATTCCACCTATTTCCATGGGAATGTGGGATGCTGTGGGAGAACCAAACGGCGGGTACAATTATCAGTATGCTGCACCTCAGAATTCTTATACTGCTATGGAAGACCTTACCCCGACTGGATGGGGTGATCAAATTGGAAATGACGAAAGTTTCACAAGTCCCGTCACTGAGCAATATCAAAATCCACCCAAAGAAGTATGGGACACGCTAGGAGAACCCAGCGGCAAATATGACTATATGGTGAAATACTCCGCTCCTCCAAGCTCACAAATTGCTATGGAGGACATTGTCCCAACTGGATGGGATGAACATTACGATGACAATTTCGCTTTCGAAGAAGCCAGGAAAATACCAAATAACGAGGGTTGCTTTCTGCCAGAATACACTCCTCATCAGGATGCACAAGTCTCTATTCAAAACATCATCCCGACTTCATGGGACGGCCTTATCGAGCATCTCGCTCAGCCAACAGAGATATCTCAGCCTGGGCTCTCGTATCCAGTAGAGTATATCCCTTATCCCGAAGGATCACCGGCTCATTTTCCCACTAATGAAATCAATGCCGTGGAAGATGAAAAAGACAACTACAACTGGAACAGCTGGGTACTCCCTGCTCACAACAGTGGATTGAACAACTGGAAAGCTGAGGATGTGATCTCCTTTGACCAGGAGTAAATGCCATTTCCTGTTTTCTTTGTGTATATTGTGCAAAGATAAAAATGGTTCCTGAACAATCGAACCATGAGCTTGAAAGCCGTGTGCCTTAGCACACCGGTCCTTCTATAAGGGCTTATCATATCATGATCATGTGCATTCAATAAAATCATGGGACGCTTGCATATTTAAATTTTGTGATCCTTTTTCCTTCTTTCTTCGCTTTCAAATAGCTATGTTTTTTTTCTTCACACACACTCACATAACTAACTTGCAGATTCACATACACTCTGGATCCAGTCAACAACGATTCTGCTATTGCCCGTCATGACTTTGAAAGTCCGATCTACCAAACTGAGGACGAAAGTGAGGAAGATTGTGAAGTGCCAAGAGAACTTGCAAGGCTGCTAGAACAAGAAGACAAGGCCATACAGCCTCACGAGGAGCCAATTGAGGTCATCAACTTGGGCAGCAACGAAGAAAAGAAAGAGGTCAAAATAGGGGCTGATTTAGAACACAGCATCAAGCAAAGACTGATTCAAATGCTGTGAGACTACGTCGAGATATTCGCCTGGTCCTATGAAGATATGCCAGGCCTTGACACGGACATTGTAGTTCATCGCCTGCCAATCAAAGAAGGTAGCACTCCAGTCAAACAGAAACTACGAAGGAGTAGGCCTGATATGTCAAAAAAGATCAAAGACGAGGTTGAAAAACAGTTCAATGCCGGATTCCTAAAAGTTGTAAGTTATCCTCCTTGGATAGCTAACATCGTCCCTGTACCTAAAAAAGACGGGAAAGTCAGAATGTGCGTGGACTACAGAGATCTGAACCGGGCAAGCCCCAAAGATGATTTCCCTTTACCACACATCGATGTACTGGTTGACAATACCGCACAATGCAAGGTATTTTCCTTTATGGACGGATTCTCAGGGTACAATCAAATCAAGATGGCACCCGAAGACATGGAAAAAACAACCTTCACAACACCCTGGGGAACCTTTTGTTACAAAGTAATGCCCTTTGGTCTGAAAAACGCAGGAGCAACCTATCAACGTGCAATGGTAGCGCTATTTCATGATATGATTCATCAAGAAATAGAGGTGTATGTCGATGACATGATTGCAAAATCCAACACCGAGGAAGAACATTTGGGTCATTTACACAAGTTGTTCGACAGACTCAAGAAATACAAGTTGCGACTGAACCCAAATAAGTGTACCTTTGGAGTAAGATCCGGCAAACTCTTAGGTTTCATCGTCAGCAGCAAAGGTATTGAGGTTGATCCCGCCAAGGTTAAAGCCATTCAAGAAATGCCTATACCTCGTACCGAGAAACAAGTCAGAGGATTCTTGGGACGTCTAAATTACATCGCCCGGTTTATTGCCCACATGACTACTACTTGTGTGCCGATCTTCAAACTGTTGAAGAAAGATCAAGTGGAAAGGTGGAATGACAAATGCCAGTTAGCCTTTGACAAAATCAAAGAATATCTCCAAAAACCTCCAATCTTGTTGCCACCTGTGGAAGGCAGACCTCTGATAATGTACCTAACTGTGTTAGAAGACTCAATGGGGTGTGTACTAGGACAACATGACGAATCCGGCCGAAAGGAGCACGCAATCTACTATCTTAGCAAAAAGTTTGCCGATTGTGAAACAAGATACTCACTACTTGAAAAAACTTGTTGTGCCTTAGCTTGGGCAGCTCGCCGACTAAGACAGTACATGCTAAATCACACCACTTTCCTAATCTCCAAGATGGATCCCATCAAATACGTGTTCGAAAAACCTGCTCTCTCTGGAAGAATAGCGAGATGGCAAATGATCTTAACAGAATATGACATTCAATACACTTCACAAAAAGCAATCAAAGGAAGTGTGGTAGCTGATCATCTGGCTCATCAAGCAGTGGATGATTATCAAGCATTGAACTTTGACTTCCCAGACGAAGACATTATGCTAGTCAATGACTACAAACAATCAGGACCAGAAGAAGGACCCGATCCAGGATCCCGGTGGACTATGGTTTTTGACGGAGCTTCTAATGCACTTGGCAATGGCATCAGAGCTGTGATCATTTCCCCCGCAGGAAGTTACACACCGTTCACTGCCAGATTATGCTTCAATTGCACTAACAATATAGCCGAATACGAAGCATGTATTCTGGGTCTTAAAGATGCCATCGATCTAAGAATCAAATTCCTGGAAGTCTACGGAGACTCGGCCTTGGTAATCTACCAAGTCAAAGGGGAATGGGACACAAAGCACCCAAATCTAATTCCTTACAAAGAGTATGTGCTGAGTTTGATTCCTTACTTCGAAGAAATCACTTTCGAACACATCCCACGCGAGGAAAATCAACTAGCTGATGCTTTAGCTACCATGTCATCAATGTTCAAAGTCAGGTGGGACAACGAGGCGCCTATGATCACCATCTACAGGCAAGATGAACCATCCTATTGCAATGAGATCAATACCGAAGGAACCGAGGAAAAACCATGGTTCCATGAAGTAAAAAGATATCTCGAAGCTCGGGAGTACCCTGAAGGGGCATCCATTAACGACAGAAAGTTTCTAAGGAGATTTGCTGCCAAATTCTTTCTAAGCAATGGAACCCTATACAAACGCAACCATGACTCGACTTTACTTCGCTGTGTAAACAAGAAGGAAGCAGAACAGATCATGGAAGAAATACACAATGGTGCCTTCGGTACTCATTCCAGTGGACATACAATGGCTAAAAAGATCCTGAGAGCGGTTTATTACTGGTCTACCATGGAAACAGACTGCCATCATCACTCCCGAACATGTCACAAATGCCAGATATACGCTGACAAAGTACATGTACCTCCAGTTCCATTAAGCGTCCTGACGGCTCCTTGGCCTTTTGCAATGTGGGGTATTGATATGATTGGAGAAATCAAACCTACTGCCTCCAACGGACATCGCTTTATCCTGGTCGCTATTGACTACTTCACAAAGTGGGTAGAAGCAGCTTCATTTGCTTCTGTTACCAAGAATGTGGTGGCCCGGTTCATCAAATACAATCTCATTTGTCGGTACGGCATCCCTGAACGGATTATCACGGACAATGGCACAAATCTAAACAACAGAATGATTACTGAACTTTGCACACAGTTCAAGATCAAACATCATAATTCTTCTCCATATCGACCAAAGATGAACGGCGCGGTGGAAGCTGCCAACAAGAACATCAAGAAAATCATACAAAAAATGACAGTAACCTACAAAGACTGGCATGAGATGTTGCCTTTTGCTCTTCATGGTTATCGCACATCTGCGCGTACTTCAACAGGGGCAACTCCATTCTCCTTAGTCTATGGTATGGAGGCAGTTCTTCCAATTGAAATTCAGATTCCTTCCCTAAGGATTATGAAAGAAGCCAATCTAGACGAAGACGATTGGATTCAAACACGGTTGGACCAGATAAACTTGATTGATGAGAAAAGGCTCGCAGCTATTTGTCATGGTCAGCTATACCAAAAGCGTATGATCAAAGCCTTCAACAAAAAAGTCAAAAGTCAAGCATACCAAACTGGTGGCTTGGTTGTCAAACGCATCATCTTACCACAAGGTGATCCCAGAGGCAAATGGACTCCCACCTACGAGGGACCATTCATAATCAAGAAAATATTCTCCGGCGGCGCCATGTTGCTTACCACCATGGATGGCGAGGATTTCCCACATCCTGTGAATGCTGACATAGTCAAAAAATACTTCTCTTAAAAAAAAACAGCTCGCTAAGTTGAAAACCTGAAAGGGCATCTTAGGCAAAAATGAGCGTCTCGGTGGATTGAAAACCCGAAAGGGCGGTCCAGGGAAAAATTAGAGACTAAACAAATACTATCCCGGTAGGCTGAAAACCTGAAAGGGCAGCCTAGGCAAAAGTTAGGGAATGAAGCATGCAACTGTGTTTCGTTCAGCTGCCTACTCACCATCAAGATTCAACACCTCAAAGACACCGATCAGTCCAATCACTTTCTTCCGACAAGTGAAGGATGAGATGCTCGAAGACAGATTGGCAATAGCAGAGTTGAAACTTGACTGGATCGTTTTCACATAGCTATTTATCTTCATAAATATTTTCCAAAACTTTCTGACAATTTCCTACTTCTAGGATTGTTGTCTCCCTGTGCTAACCAGCCTATCATGGCTCTTTTTCAAAAATCAATGCAGCTTAGGCTCAAAAATCACTATTTTCACTTTTTTCTGTTTTAAATACGTAAGCGTCCCAATGATAATTTTGAATGAACATGTGCATTTGAATATGATTGATGTTTACCAGGAAAAACAGGAATAGCATTCAGGAAATGTCCTAATTATCTGGACATCATCCCATCAGAAGAAAATCCCCAAGAGAAACGCATTTCTCAGCAAAGTCCTCAAAAGGATTTTCTCTTCAAAAGAAGTCTTATCCCCCAGCAGGGTTGTTCCAGATTACTATCTTCAGAAGGTGTGATCCCCACGCCCAGACTTGGTCAGATAGTGCATCGGAGGATTATGCATCTTCCTCATTCCCATTTGAAAGGGCATCAGAACTTCCAGCTACCTTTCATTCTCAAGAGATATTCAAAGATCCTTCAACAGAATACCAGGGTTCTCAAAGAATTTCCCCAGCCAAGGGTACTCAAACAAGACAAAAGATCATCAACGATCACAATATAGTCATAT
This sequence comes from Vicia villosa, assembly GCF_029867415.1. Classification (NCBI taxonomy): domain Eukaryota; kingdom Viridiplantae; phylum Streptophyta; class Magnoliopsida; order Fabales; family Fabaceae; genus Vicia; species Vicia villosa. The sequence goes on along the minus strand of NC_081181.1, from coordinate 81,834,659 downwards.
CCAGATGACTGGCGGAAATTTATTTTCCCAAATAGAAGCTCGACATCTCATATTCATCATGCATCATGCGCATATTCATACATCATATTCATACATCATGCATCATGCGCATATTCATACGCATATTCATACACAACATAACATGCATATTTCTCCGGGAATATCTCACATTTACATACATCATAAACATTGCATATCACTAACTTGATTTTTCAGGTAGACGGATATCTTCAACAAAGATGTTCTCAATCACATGCAGTGTTCACCTGAATTCCATGAACAGTTCTCTCAGATATAATCAAGCCGAAGATTCATTCTGATCACTTACCAACTCAAAAACAGACATCACAGATCTAAAGCGATACCTCAGACGGTTCCAGAACGATCTAGCATCACAGATCTAAAGCGATACCTCAGACGGTTCTAGAACGATCTAACATTGCAGATCTAAAGCGATACCTCAGACGGTTCCAGAACGATCTAGCATTACAGATCAAAGCGATACCTCAGACGGTTCCAGAACGATCTAGCATCACAGATCTAAAGCGATACCTCAGACGGTTCCAGAACGATCTAACATTGCAGATCTAAAGCGATACCTCAGACGGTTCCAGAACGATCTAGCATTACAGATCTAAAGCGATACCTCAGACGGTTCCAAAACGATCTAGCATTGCAGATCTAAAGCGATACCTCCGACGGTTCCAAAACGATCTAATATTGCAGATCTAAAGCGATACCTCAGACGGTTCCAAAACGATCTAACATTGCAGATTTAAAGCGATACCTCAGACAGTTCCAAAACGATCTAGCATTGCAGATCTAAAGCGATACCTCAGACGGTTCCAAAACGATCTAATATTGCAGATCTAAAGCGATACCTCAGACGGTTCCAAAACGATCTAACATTGCAGATCTAAAGCGATACCTCAGACGGTTCCAGAACGATCTAGCATTACAGATCTAAGTTGATACCTCAGACGGTTCCAGAACGATCTAACATTGCAGATCTAAAGCGATACCTCAGACGGTTCCAGAACGATCTAGCATTACAGATCTAAAGCGATACCTCAGACGGTTCCAGAACGATCTAGCATCACAGATCTAAAGCGATACCTCAGACGGTTCCAGAATGATCTAACGTTGCAGATCTAAAGCGATACCTCAGACGGTTCCAGAACGATCTAACGTTGCAGATCTAAAGCGATACCTCAGACGGTTCCAGAACGATCTAACATTGAAGATCTAAAGTCGATACCTCAGACGGTTCCAGAACGATCTAGCATCAAAGATCTAAAGCGATACCTCAGACGGTTCCCAAAGATCAACTTTCAAAATCTAAAGCGGAAAAACTTTGGGCAAGTTCCGTAACGATTATCCTCCTAGATTTAAAGCGGTAACCTTGGACGGTTCCGAAACAGTCAACACAAAGACTTTCAAATCCTTCATCAAGATATAATCAATGGATTCATTCTGATGAACAAACCCTCAACCCATTTACCAGGTGGCATCTGAAAGCCCATCTCAGGTAATGTGTCAATCTGCCAACAACATTTCGCAGACGACATTCAAATGCAACTTCCAACATCTTTTCTGATCAAGGTAAGTGCAAATTTTCAGGGCATCTAAATATTCAATCATCTTCTACCTTCAGATTTCAGACAATCTCTTCAGGTTTAAGAAGATTGAATAGGGGCAACTGTTATACCCCAAAATTTGCCCACATCTTTTTTCAAGAAAACTCCAATCTGAAAATTAAGAGTCTCATATGATCATGGATTTTTATTTCAACAAATATCCTGACATATGAAATACTTAGTTTTTAGAATTTTTCTTATACAGTAATTTGGCTTGCAGTTGAATTTATTCTTACGCAAACGCCAAATACTGTTTATTACTTCACACATGCTATTTATTTATCTACAGATAAATAGTACTGACGCAATTGGTACAGAGTTAAATCTTTTTGCAGGCGCAGAATCAGGAAACTCAGACTGTACTGGTAACAGGGTTATTATCGGTAATTTTGCCCGCATACAGTAAATATTAGTTATTTATTATGTCTGTGTTTTTTTAACAAGTCATATAAATAAACTTTCATTTTTCACATAAAACAAAAACAAAAACAACAAAAAAGAAAATTAACTTTGACTGTTGATTTTTCACTCTAACTGCTACACCAATACCTGGACAGTCAGTTGACAGCCAAACTGCTGGCAGTACAATTCTCAGTGTTTTGTACCATCAATCAAATCAATCTTTCACAATTCAAAATTCCAAGATTTTTGTTCTAGAAGTCTTCTGAATATCACGCGATTAGCAGAGACTCAACACTGCACAAAAATCAGGTACGCTTAACTGTCTCCTACATAAACAGTCCCTGACTAGGGTTTTCTTGTTTTTACAAGAGAAACAAGTTTTTGAGAGCTCAAATGGATTTCATACACATCCATATATCTCAAAGTACCATCATACAAATTTTCAAACTTCAATTCACTCAGACGCACCGTCAGCAGCTCAAACAGTCAACAGACGACCCGTTTGAACCAAAAAGTCAACAGACAGTCAAAAATGAAATTTTTTGTCAAAGTCCATATTTTGTCAAAGGATTCATCATTTGATCATTGGATGATCATAATTCATCAAGGGAAGATCAAAAATCAACAAAACCCTAAGATTCAAAATTAGGGTTTTTGCCTGAAAAGTCAACTCAACTTTGACTGATCATAACTCTCTCATCCTTCATCCAAAAAATTCAAACCAAAGTTTATTTTGAAGGAAATTCAATTATCTTTCAAATGCCATTGATCCCATGGTCATTGGATTCACCATTTGAAAAATATGATCAAAGACATTACAGGTCATTTTCAAAGTCAACAAAAAGACACTTTTTTCAAAAGGATACACAAGGAGCATCAAAAATCATTTTGACATGAGACCAAAGACATTGGTTAGAGGACTCTTTGAGGTTTCCAAAAAGTGCAAGATCTCCTTCATATGACAAAAATTGAGGGATTTACACCTTGTTGAAGTTGGCTAAATTTTGGGAAAATGCATGAAATCAACATTGCTCAAAAATGTATTTTTTCCAAATGGGGCCAAGTTTTCAGCATTCAAACATCATTTCCATGTTATTATGGGCCTCCCACGACCAAGACTAAGCCCACACCATTTTTATTCATTTTTTGCTTGATTTTATCTTATTTTAAGATTAAAATTAAAAGGAAAATGGATGGATAAATGGTAGCTTAACTTCCAAGCATGACTCACCCAAGGAATCTTCATCTTTCTGCAGAGAATTGAAGAGAAAGGCAGGTGCATTGAAGGCAAGAAGACTTGGTCAATAATTCAAAGCTTTTTAATATAAAAAATGCAAGAATTCCACAAAGACAACTAAGATGCTTCTTAGCTTCAATTCTAAGCACTCAATGCTTATATATAGACTATCATGCTTCAGTAACATAGAGAGGACGAATTCAGTAGCATTCATAAGCATATAGCACTCTTGTAACAACTTGTAATTTTCAAAGAAACTTGGAATTCGAATTTTAAGTTTCAGTCCATTTCAATACAAAATAAATATTCAAACACCTTCCTTGAACATCAATAAACGTATCCCAATCAATTGCAAGCCTTGAAGCTCACTAAATCGAGCTATACAGGTCATAATTTGTTCGAACCTAAATCAACTTGTATCTGGTTATTCACACATGCTTAGCAAGATGTAGACATATAATTAAGTTTGGTTTGAGGTGTAGATCATTTCTGGAAACTTAATTGGAGTTTGAACACGTATACACGAAACTACCATTTTAGGGTTCTCCATCTCAAAATTAGGGCTTTCTGAAATAGGCAAAATTAGAGGTTCTAAGTAGTACCATTAGGTTCGTATGGATCAGACGAGTTGAATGGTACCATCGCGCCAAATTTCTTTGCACGTTTACCCCTATTCGTTATTTTGCAGGTCTGAAGCTCATCAATTACAGCGCTCTTTCATAAAAGCGCTGTAAAAGGCCCTAGCGAGAGGTTGAAGATGATGAGGTGTCCCCACCTCATTGGACAGCCAGCGCGCGTACTTTTTAAAATTTCCTCTAATTCTGTGCTTTGCAGGTGTACTGATCACCACGTGCCTCAATTTCTGGACCATCTGATCTCATTTAATGAATCATCCAACGCGCCAGATCAAACAATCCTTATCATGGACCCTCAATCCAACCACACATGATCAGTATCCTTTTATTTTCTATTTTATTTTAATTTCTTTGTTAAATTAATTAAAAATAGTTTTTAAAAATCCAAAAAATACCCAAAAAATATTTTTAGACTTCTAAAATAATATATTATTTTCTGAAATAAAAATATTTTATTTTTCTTCAAAATTTCAATATTTTGCATAATTAATTAGTATATATTTATATATTTGCTTTTTAATTATTCTAACCAATCAAAAAAATCATAAAAAAAATTGTTCTTTATGTTAAATATTGTTTACATATTATAAACTAATTTTGTACATATTTTGAATAATTTTATCCTTAAGTTTTAATTATTTGTATAATTATTTGCATAATTATGTTTTAATTAACTTAAATCAATTTCAAATCAATTCCAAAAATTCCAAAAAAATTAGTTTTGTTTTAAAATTAATTAACAAATATTTTGTACATATTTTAAACTTAATTTCTAGGTTTAAATCTATTTTCATCTTTTTTCTTCATTTTAATTTAATTAATCATGCATTAGTTATAATTAAAATCAATCATAAAAAATCCAAAAACATGCCTTTTATTTTTCTTGCAATTTAAATTCCTAGATAAATGTATAGGATGTCAAATTCATGTAAATAGGCTAGTTTACATTTCCTGCACAATCGATGTAATAGCGTAGATTTACTTTCCGCACTTTACATTTCCGCATTTTAATTTCCAGCAAAATATAAACTGCGTGCATGTCAAAGATAAAATTGAACCGTTAGATCACTAACTTCAAAGATAAATATCTGAATCCAATCACAATCACACTTGCACCTCTTAAGGTAAATCCCTTCTCATTCTTTTCAAAATCAAAGTCAAAATTCTACTATTTTGAGTACAAAATCGAACCTTGCGTTTATATCCGGTGAAAGGATAGATTTTTAAAGGAAATAGGATAAAGACCTTACAACTCAGGGTAGACCTCCTAGTTTGCTTGCTCAAAATCAAAACAAACAAAATTCTCATACACTGTTGTTTTTCAAAACAAAACTTTCAAAAAAGACAATACTTTGTATACATCCAAACACGGATTATTACAAAGTTAACGTTCTTTTCAAAACATCTTTCGAAAGATAAACAAGCATTTTGTATACATCCACACACGGATCATTACAAAATTCAATTTACAAAGGTATTTGAAACCACATATGAGCAATTTCAGAGCAATTGAAAAGTGATCGAAAAACAAGTGAGCTAAGCAAACTTAAGAGCCCATGGATAACCATGGATACAAAGGGTGCTAACACCTTCCCTTTGTATAATCTACCCCCTTACCCAGAATTTCTTAAAGGTCTTTTTTCTGTTTCTTTTATAAACCTTTCCTTAATTGGATAAAATAAAAGGTCGGTGGCGACTCTGTGAATTTTCAAAAATGCGAAAGCATTAAGCGATAAAAAAGAGTCAGTTCACGTATCTCTACAAAACAGAGGTATGGCCCGGAATTAAAAAACGGAGGTCCACACCCTGAAAAATGGCATGCATATGAGAGATAATACTATTTTTTTCTTTTTCTTTTTCTTTTTATCTTTTTTTTTATTACATCTTTTCTTCTCTGCTTTTTTTTGAAATTAAATATGCCATGATGAAAATGATGCAATGGAGGTTCTCCCAACATGGGAGAGTTGTTGTGTCGTCTCTGAGCAGAATCGAATGTCATAAGGTCAAAGGTCTGGCATAGGTGCCACACAGCCATAAGAACAATAGTCACCAACAGAACAGAATAGTCACCAACGGTACCTGTCATGTATATCCCTCCCCACTCACAGGTGAATCTAGACACGGACAAGTGGTCCCTAATGGTCGCCAAGAATTTCGAACAAACAATGAGAGCGCCTACCTACGGCAATAAGCATGTCGGACAGAGATCGCCTCACCGAGTTTTCTCCTGGTTGTGGTATGTTATGCCAACTCTACGTGCCAGGCGCCACGAGAGCCAACATAACTATCCACGCTAAACTAACTGTATACTCGGTCTGGGTAATGGACCTTTTACCTCACAGAATCATCCCACTCAACCTGCAAACAGAGAAAATATGTGGCCCCCACGGGGACCCATAATATAGTCCAGATGCATGCGGAAAGTAAACATGATATGCGCGGGGAAAATAAACATGATATGCAAGCATATATATACAAATGATTCAAACATATAAATAAAACAAAGAAACACCCAATAAAAGAAACAAACAAAGGCTAGGATCGACTCGCTAAGAATAGACCAGCATAGGTCTATCAACGTCCCCAGCAGAGTCGCCAGCTGTCGCACGCTCGCGAAAAAAAAAACAAAGTCGCAACCAATATATTTATCCCATAAGGGAAATGAATATCAGAAAACCTAACAAAGGAAGGAACAGGGTCTTGCGACCAGAGAATCTAGGTACGGGAGTCGGTTACGCGAGGGGAAGGTATTAGCACCCCTCACGCCCATCGTACTCGATGGTATCTACCTATGTTTGTTTCTATATAAAGGGTGTGTACTATGTCTATGTCTGTCGGCCTCAGTTTTTGCCATACCTCTCACGGAGAGATACACGAACTGACTCTTTTTTGTTTCTGCTTTTGTATTTGAAAATCAGAGAGTCGCCACCGACCTTTTATTTTATCCAATTAAGGAAAGGTTTATAAAAGAAACAGAAAAAAGACCTTTAAGAAATTCTGGGTAAGGGGGTAGGTTATACAAAGGGAAGGTGTTAGTACCCTTTGTATCCATGGTTATCCATGGGCTCTTTAATTTGCTTAGCTCACTTGTTTTCAATTGCTTTGAAATGCTCGTATGTGGTTTCAAATACCTTTGTAAATTGAATTTGTAATGATCCTTGTGCGGATGTATACAAAGTTTTTTTATCTTTCAAAAGATGTTTTTGAAAAAAGAACGTTAACTTCGTAATGATCCTTGTTTGGATATATACAAAGTATTGTCTTTTTGAAAGTTTTATTTTGAAAAACAATGATATATGAGAGACTTGTTTGTTTTGATTTGAGCAAGCAAATTAGGAGGTCTACCCTGAGTTATAAGGTCTTTATCCTATTTCCTTTAAAAATCTATCCTTTCACCGGATATAAACAAAGGTTCGATTCTGTACTCGAAATAATAGAATTTGACTTTGATTTTGAAAAGAATGAGAAAGGGATTACCCTAAGAGGTGCAAATGTGATTGTGTTTTGATTCAGATATTTTATCTTTGAAGTTAGTGATCTAACGGTTCAATTTTATCTTTGGCATACACGCAGTTTATATGTGCTGGAATTTAAAATGCGGAAATGTAAAATGCGGAAAGTAAATCTACGCTATTACATCGATTGTGCAGAAAATGTAAACTACGCTATTTACATGAATTTGACAACCTATACATTTATCTAGGAATTTAAATTGCAAGAAAATAAAGAAATGTTTTTGGATTTTTTTATGATTTATTTTAATTATAATTAATGCATGATTAATTAAATTAAAATGAGGAAAAAAGATGAAAATAAATTTCAAACCTAAAAATTAAGTTCAAAATATGCTCAAAATGCTTGTTAATTAATTTTAAAACAAAACTAATTTTTTTGAATTTTTGAAATTGATTTGAAATTTGTTAAGTTAATTAATACATAATTATACAAATAATTACATAAATAATTAAAACTTAAAAAGAAAATTATTCTAAATATGTACAAAATTACCCTATAATATATAAACAATATTTAATATAAAGAACAATTTTTTTTTATGATTTTTGATTGATTGAAAATAATTAAAAGATAAATATAGGCATATTATCTAATTAATTATACAAAATATTTAAATTATGAAGAAAAATAAAATATTATTTTAGAAACTTAAAAATATTTTTTGTGTATTTTTTGGATTTTTAAAACTATTTTTAATTAATTTAACAAAGAAATTAAAATAAAATAGAAAATAAAAAGATAGTAATCAGATGTGGAAATTAAATAAATTCCATGGTAAGGATGAGTGTTTTGATGCGTTGGATTGAGAGTTAATGAAATCAGATGGCTCAGATATTGAGACACATGGCAAAAGTGACACCTGCAAAGCACCGGATCACAAATTAATTTAAAAACACGCTCGCGCGTTCTGACCAATAGGGAGAGGCCACGTCTTCGTCTTCAACCTCTCGCCACCTCTTTTAACAGCGTTTTCTTAAGAAAAGCGCTGTAATAGGTGAACCTTAAACCTGGAAAATAACGAATAGGGGTTAGACACAAAAGAAATTTGGCGCGAGGTCATGGTTCGATTCGTCTAGTCCATACGAATTCAGTGGTACCACTTAGAACCTGCAATTTTGCCTAATTCAAAAAGCCCTAATTTTGAGATCATGAACCCTAAAATGGTAGCTTCGTGAATACTCAACCAAACCTTAATTAAATGTCCAGAAACGATCAGGACATCAAACTAAACTCAAATATATGTCTACATCTTGTTAAACATGCATGTATTATGAGATACGAGTTGATTTTTGTTTGAACAAATCGTGACCCGTAGTGCTTGATTCAGTGAGTTTCAAGGCTTGCAATTGATTTGGTTACGTTTAGTGAGGGTCAGGGAATGTGTTTGAGTACTTAGTTTGTGTTAAAACAAGCTGGAAATTAAAATTCGAATTTTAAATTTCCTTCAAAATTTCAAATTGATACAAGTGTGTTTACAAGCATAGAATGGTTCTCAATTCGTGTCCCCTTTGTTACTGAAGTGTTATAGCTCTTATATAGGCATTGAAGTGCTTAAGAACTAAGCTAAAACGCATTAAGTGCTTTTGTTGAATTCTTGACTTTTTCAACACTTATGGCTTTGCATTTAAGCTACCATGGCTTGACTTTCAACCCTCCTTCTGCTGTACTTTGGCTTGGGGCAGAGTTTGATTGATTCCCTTGATGAGTCATGCTTAGAAATTAAGCCATCCATTATCCTTCCATTTTCCATTTTCATTTTAATCTTAAATGGGATAAAATTAAACCAAAAATGGAAAAAAATGGTGTGGACTTTGTCTTGGTCGTGGGAGGCCCATTGTATCATGGTAAACATGTTTGAACTATGAGAACTTGGCCCCATTTGGAAAAAAATACATTTTTGATCAATGTTGGTTTTATGCATTTTCCCAAAATTTAGCCAACTTCAAGAAGGTGTAAATCCCTCAATATTTATCATATGAAGGAGATATTGCACTTTTTGGAAACCTCAAAGAGTCCTTTAACCATTGTCTTTGGTCTCATGTCAAAATGATTTTCCATGCTCCTTGTGTGTCCTTTTGAAAAAAGTGTCTTTTTGTTGACTTTGAAAATGACCTGTAATGTCTTTGTCCATATTTTTCAAATGGTGAATGTAATGACCATGGGACCAATTGCATTTGAAATATAATTGAATTTCCTTCAAAATGAGCTTTGGTTTGAATTTTTTGGATGAAGGATGAGAGCGTTATGACCAGTCAAAGTTTAGTTGACTTTTTAGGAGAAAACCCTAATTTTGAATCTTAGGGTTTTGTTGATTTTTTATCTTTCCTTGATGAATTATGATCATCCAATGATTAAATGATGAATCCTTTGATAAAATATGGATGTTGACAAAAAATTTCATTTTTGACTGTCTGTTGACTTTTTTGGTCAAACGGGTCGTCTGTTGACTGTTTGAGCTGCTGACGGTGCGTCTGAGTGAATTGAAGTTTGAAAATTTGTATGATGGTACTTTGAGATGTATGGAGGTCCATGAAATCCATTTGAGGTCTCAAAAACTTGTTTCTCCTGAAAAACAAGAAACCCTAATTAGGGACTGTTTGTGTAGGAGACAGTTAAGCGTACTTGATTTTTGTGCAGTGCTGAGTCTCTGCTAATCATGTGATATTCAGAAGACTTCTAGGACAAAAATCTTGGAATTTTGAATTGCAAAAGATTGATTTGATTGATGGTACAAAACACTGAGAATTGTACTGTCAGCAGTTTGACTGTCAACTGACTGTTCAGGCATTAATGTAGCAGTTAGAGTGAAAAATCAATAGTCAAAGTTAATTTTCTTTTTGTTGTTTTTGTTTTATGTGAAAGATGAAATTTTATTTACATGACTTGTTAAAAAACACAGACATAATAAATAACTAATATTTATTGTACGCGAGCAAAATTACCGATAATAACCCTGAAAATCATTTAATGCACAGAAAAATAAATATTTAACTGGCAGAAAACACACAAAATATTATCTGGATAATTAAGCAACAGTATGACAAATAGTACAACATTTAATACTGACAGTACAAATATTACATACTATAATGAACAGTATGACGAGTAAACGGTACATTTAAGAAATAGGAGATACGACACACTTTAAGAATGACGATTGATAACCCATGCTACAAATAATAACATGTAGATGATTGGGAATGCAAGCATCCCAGGTCCACAGTTTTCAGGGCTATGTAGACAGAAGAAAGACATGATTACCACCACAACAGTGATGACCATAAGAAAACACATTTCCATCCGCTTCGCCATTTTGTTGGGGAAGAAGAAAGAATGAATATGAAGTAGAAATTTGAGAGATGAGTTAGAATTTGATGTGAGATTTTATGGAAAAAATGAGAGGTATTTATAGAATGAAAAGAAGGATAGAGACGTTGGGGAATGAAGTGATTCCGTACAAAAAGAAAAAATTTGAGTGGAAGTAAGATTTGAAAGAAAGTGTATGATAGTGTTGGGAAAAAGAGATGTATAGAATAAAGTTAGGATTTGATTTTGGAAAAAAAGAGATTTGAAGAGATTTTGAAAATAATGGAATATAGTACAAAAGTTAGTGGGAAACAAAAATTAGTAATAATTTACTTGTTTACCAGTACAGTTTGAATCCTCGACTCTGCGCCTGCAAAAGATTTAGTTTTGTACCAATTGCGTCAGTACTATTTATCTGTAAATAAATATCAAATAAATAACGTGTGCGAAGTAATAAACAGTAACTGGCGTTTGCGTAAGAATAAATTCAACAGCGAGCCAAAATACTGTATAAGAAAAATTCTAAAAACTAAGTATTTCATATGTCAGGATATTTATGAAATAAAAATCCATGATTATATGAAACTCCTAATTTTTAGATTGGAGTTTTCTTGAAAAAAGATGCGGGCAAATTTTGGGGTATAACAATGTCTATATATGCGAATGAATGCAGAATGTAGGGAAAATAAAGAATTGTACTCGCACGGGCCCTACCCCGCTGCCTACGTATCCTTTTCAGGAATCAGAGTTACCGTAGCTCGGCTTATGATTTTCTGTTTGTTTTTGTGTTTTTTAGTTGGGCGGAGTTAACGTTCGCGCTCTTGCATAAGGGGACGACCTACGATGCGATCGAGCGGAAATAACATTGCCCTTAGGTGCCAACGAGTTAGTGGGAAACAAAAATTAGTAATAATTTACTTGTTTACCAGTACAGTTTGAATCCTCGACTCTGCGCCTGCAAAAGATTTAGTTTTGTACCAATTGCGTCAGTACTATTTATCTGTAAATAAATATCAAATAAATAACGTGTGCGAAGTAATAAACAGTAACTGGCGTTTGCGTAAGAATAAATTCAACAGCGAGCCAAAATACTGTATAAGAAAAATTCTAAAAACTAAGTATTTCATATGTCAGGATATTTATGAAATAAAAATCCATGATTATATGAAACTCCTAATTTTTAGATTGGAGTTTTCTTGAAAAAAGATGCGGGCAAATTTTGGGGTATAACAATGTCTATATATGCGAATGAATGCAGAATGTAGGGAAAATAAAGAATTGTACTCGCACGGGCCCTACCCCGCTGCCTACGTATCCTTTTCAGGAATCAGAGTTACCGTAGCTCGGCTTATGATTTTCTGTTTGTTTTTGTGTTTTTTAGTTGGGCGGAGTTAACGTTCGCGCTCTTGCATAAGGGGACGACCTACGATGCGATCGAGCGGAAATAACATTGCCCTTAGGTGCCAACGAGGCAAAAGAAAAAGAAATGATTGGTTTGTGTCTTTTAGGGTAGATGAGTGATGAACTGTTCCCAATACCGGGCCACTCACCACCTTCTCTAATTTATTTTAGTTTGAACCATTGTTAGGTGTTTTAAGTGTTTTTGGTTGTGTATTTTTTAAGGGGAATTTGTTTGCGAGTTGAATCACATAAAAGTGTATAAAGGTAGATAAACAGATTAGGGAATGGATCCCACTCATCTCTCTTCCATTATATAGTGTTCGAGAAACAGATTAGGGAATGAATCCCACTAATTTCTCTCCCACTAAGCGATTAAGAAACAGATTAGGGAATAAATCCCACTCATTTCTTATAGCGAGCGAGAAACAGATTAGGGAATAAATCCCACTCATTTCTTATAGTGAGCGAGAAACAAATTAGGGAATAAATCCCACTCATTTCTCTCCCACTAAGCGACTAAGAAACATATTAGGGAATAAATCCCACTCATTTCTCTCCCACTAAGCGACTAAGAAACAGATTAGGGAATAAATCCCACTCATTTCTTACTCACTATTAGTAAAGTGTGATCTGCGTCTTCTGTTTATTAAGTATTTTAGAAGTCGAAAAGAAAAGGATGCAATAGGGAACTAATCCTAAATTCTAATCTAAGTTGTTTAATTCCTATTTGTGTACAAAAGTAGTCTAAATCTAAAGCTAACATACTAATAAAAGAACTATGCACTTTATTTAAAGAAAAACTATACATGGAATATGTAAAAGAAAGTCAATATGCGACAAATAAAGTTGAGAACTACAACAAATAAATGGTATTCACAAACACACATACATCAATTAATTCCATGGAGAAAATAGAGACTAAGACTAATCCCTAAATCTACTAACAAGATTATTTACAAGTAAGTTTTAAAACAAAAGAAAATTCAAGTGTATTGCAAAGAAAAAAGTTTATTAAAAATACTAAAACAACTAGAAAAAACAACACCAATTATGACAATTATTTAATCAACCTAAAATATCCAAAAAAACAATTTTTATGTATTTTATTTGGTGAGAAAAAAAAGATTTATGAAGCAAAGATTAGAGGAAAACAAAATTAAAATGAAAAAGGAAATATAAACTGCCATGGGGGTGTAACAGCAAGTTTCAGATGAACTAAAACTATTTATAAGCAAAACTGGGCCTAATTACGGGGGTGTGAAAAGCAGGGCGCCCAGGCCCACGTTTGCATGGCTGCAGGTGCGTTCGCAACAGGGAATGCAGTTTAGAAAAGATGACAAGGCCCACGTAACCCAGGGCCCAACGCTCTCCACTTATTCCATTTATTATTTCATTTGTTTTTATCATTTTACCTGACATGTGGTTTATTGTTAAGAGCAACGTGACATAAAAATAAAGCCCTATGGTATCAATTGGTGCACCATCATTTAAGTGGGATAAAGACAAAACAATCCACGGCCCAATCAGGATCAAACAAGTCACGGTCCCAATCATTTGCAAAAATACAAAGTAGCATTCTAATAAAAGTGGCAACCAGTACATGAAAGCCACATGAGCATCTGAGAAAGAAAACGTAAAAGCCCCACGCCGGACCTTAATATTCCGACCATCTTCTCCGGCGGCTTCACCATGCCGGAGACCATCGATTTGCCCAGAACACGGGAAAGGTTATACCTTTCTACTCGGTTTTCGCCGCTGATCACGGATCCGACCTCGGATTTTTCTAATCTTTGCTCTATCTCATGAACCGTGACCAACAACCAACCCCTAACTTATACAACCTTCATGAAAATTCAAGCAATTTGTAGCCAAATGATCCACACGTCACATACAATTTAATCATGCCATTTAAACATAGAAATGATGACTAATTCATGCAAACCGAATCAGATTTTAAGAGAGCAACAAAGTTTCAACTACACATGCAAGAACAACATCTCATGAATTCATCAAACACTTATACTCCTAACACAGGCCATTTCAATGCTGAGAGGGACTTAGAGATTTACCTGAAGCGAAGAATCGATATCCAAAAAACTCTACTGATTTCAAATCTCTTTGATAATGATGTGTTGCGAAATAGATCCTAACTGCCGAGAAATAAACTCAGAAGTCGATGAATATTGATGATGAATCTTGCTTGTTTCTTAGTCGCGATGCTGGTGATAGAAGTGAAGCTTTGATTCAGAAAAAAATGGCGATGAAGATTCTTGAGATTGGTTGGTGAGGATGATTCAGTGACGGAGAGAGAAGGTTGGTTTTGTGAAGATCAATGGAGGTAGAAGATGATGAAGGTAAGAGAGAGATGAAGGTGGTTGCGGAGGGTTGTTGGAGGTTGTTACAAAATCAGTTACGGTTGTTGAGGGTGGAGAGAAAACGGAGAGAGTATCCGAATGAGAGGAGAGAGAGTGGAGAAAGAAAAATGAGGTGTGTTTGTAAAACTGAGAAAAGTGAAGCGTGGAAAAAAAAGGAAGAATGAGGTGTCCTCGTGTTTGTGAAGATCTCCTCTCATATATGTGCATGGTGTAGGAGAGTTATGGTGGTTTGCTTGTAGTGTATCATTTCTCGTGCTTAGTGAACAAGCTTTGGATATTTGTAGTTTGGTTTTCACATTGCTTTTTAAGTGGCAGGATGATGCATGGTTGTTTGTAGTATTTGCATGGAAATGTTGGTGAATGATCTCTATGTTGCAACAACAAGATCATGTCCAGGTCTCACTTTGGGTGCTTATATCTCTCTCTATAGGACACCATTTATTCCAAATTCGGTATCACTGCAAAGAGGAGATGGGATAAAAGGATTTTGGTGTTTGGAAGTTATTGAAATAACACTTGGAGGGATTATAAAAACTGCTTGGAATCATGGCGACACACAACTGGTCTTGCGCGTGCGTGTAGACTCAGCCTTTGGCCGGATGCCTTGCCCACGTACCGTTTTCAACACCATGACTTTGAGACTTTGCATCTTACTAATTACATAACCAAAATCAGTTACATTTGGTCCCTTGAGTAGAGCACATGGCAAGGAATGTTTTGGCACCAAGCTTGATCCCCGTAGAAATTTATAGAGCCCTAAAATTGACCTTGAAATTGGCACGCTAGGTGTTTGACAAAATGCACACGCGTGACTTAGTTTTCTGCCTGGCCAGAAGCATGATCTTGGCATTGTGAGGACGCGACTTTGGAGGCTCATAATTGATTCAATATCCACTTGATTGATTCATTTCTTCTTTCATTGTGTAGAGGGAATGGAGGAGAGTAGATGTATACCAAGTTTGAGTTTGTAGGATATTTATACTTCTCTAGAATCAGACCCAAAGTAGGCACACCACGTGTTTGTTAAAATGACTGCACTGCCCAGAATTCTTGCCCAGCCTTATGACTTGTGTTAAATGAAAACTTCCAACTTTGAACCTTAATATCTTTTCAACCAAGCTTCAAATGGAAAAGTGTCCAACTACAAAGTTGTTCTCCTCCATTAGAGGAACAACTTTGATGTTGAAAATGTCTCCAAAAAATGTCATTTGCCACGTGTAAACTGATGGTGAAGTGGACTGATCATCAAACTTTTAAGAGCCAAAATATTTTCTAAGTATGGAACTTTCCATTTTTGATTTTTTTTTCTATTTTTGGCAACTTTTGTCAAACTCTTGATTTTATTCATTCTTTGACTTTTCTTGACCGATTTTCCACCAAAAGTCAATTTTGGAGTGGTCGACCTGATTTTGACCCCAAAAGTCAACTGTTCTGATTTTTCTCCGACCTTAATGAAATTCCCGATTAATCAGCTTCTAACCAATGGGAATCAACTGAACGCCTCCACATGGTCATCATACCATCTTTTTTCATAAAATCAGCTCTTGATCAATGTCTTGACCAAAAAGTCAATTGTGTTGACTTTGGTCAAGAAACCCTAATTTGGAATAATCAGATGAATAGTAGGTTCGTATTTTCTAACCAAAGCTCTGACTTGAAGGTGAGGAAACCCTGATTCACGAGTGCTCTCAGAAGAATAATGCCATAAGGCCAGACCTCGGATCCTTATATTTAATCAGAAGTTCTTTGTGCCAGGAGCCCCTTCTAGAAACAGTGACCATGATATGAATGCATGAATTGAGCCATGACCTAAATGATGTATGTATATGAATTATAAGCCAGATAAATAAGGGTAGGACAAATTTTTTGAAACATATTCTGTTAATGTTTTGAATATTACAAACTATTTTATCTAAAGAAACTCCAAAGTGATTTCATCAATTTATCATCTAAATAATTTATGGTCTCTATCAAACAAAGAGTTAAAATGATGATTCAAGACTGTGCTGACAAAGAACAAAGCTTTAAGAACATATGGATTCTCAGAAGTTCAATAATTTACTCTCCAGAATTATGGTCCCAGAGTTACTCTTCCGAATTAGGGCCCCAGAGTTACTCTCCAGAATTATGGTCCCAGAGTTACTCTTCAGAATTATGGCCCTAGAGTTACTCTCAAGAATCACGGTCCCAGAGTTACTCGTCCCAGAGTTATTCGTCCCAGAGTTACTCGTCCCAGAGTTACTCGTCCCAGAGTTACTCCTCCAGAATTACTGTGCCAAGAATAAGTCTTTGTTGAAATGGTCAAATGTCAGAATTTGCAGAGTGTCAGCAGTACCAAGACCAAGTAAAACCAAGACCAAGTCCTACAAAGACAAATCGACCAGCATTACTCTCAAGAAGCTCTCGGCTTGCATTCACTCTTGGCTTTGCTCTATAAATACAAATCTCATGCTTTACTCTTTGCACCGAAAATCATTGACAAGCACTCAAAGAAAGCAAAAGCTCTTACTCTCAAACTATTCATACTCTCTATATATTATCTTTAGCTCTCACTACCATATAAGTGATAAAAATATATTAGAGTTATCATACACATTCTATAACTAAAATACTCACTGCCATATGGAGAGTATTTAGGAATTTATTGTAAACCTCATAAGATCACAAAGTATATCATAGATATACAAACCAATCATCTTGTAAGCTATCTGTAAGCTATACCATTCAGAAGTGTAAGCCTGGTGAGGCTAAGAATACATAGAAGAAAAAGGCTATTGTAAGAAGTATTCAATAAAGGATAATCTCACAGGGTGTGGGGACTGGACTAACCAAGTTGGTGAACCAGGATAAGTTTTCTTGTGTTCTTTATTTATTGTCTTGTATTCATATTATTCACAACTATACTTTATCACACACATTAACACTAATTACTTAAAACCTCTAAAGTTATTACTAATCTTTTTCTTCTTATCAAAGACAACATTTAAATACTTAGATAAATTTTAAAAGGGACACAATCCAACCCCCCTTGTTGTGTCGTACCTTATTCCATCAATTGGTATCAGAGCACCGGGCTCTGAATATACAGAACACTTAACCGTGTTAGAGTTAATCGATCAAACAGGAAATGGCTGATACAAAGTTTATAGCTGAAGGAGGATCATCACACAGGCCTCCTTACTTTAATGGTTCTGACTACTACTACTGGAAAGGTAAGATGAGATTGTTTCTACTATCTCAAGATAACAACATGTGGTCTGTGGTTGAAAATGGCAACTACACACCAATGACTACTGCAACAGACACAGTTGCGTCAGTTCCAAAAATTCAGTCACAATGGACAAAAGAAGAAAACGACAAGGTACTACTAAACTCTAAAGCTCAATTTATATTATCATGTGCTCTTAGCAGGGAAGAATATGACCGAATAGAGGAGTGCACAACTTCCAAAGAAATCTGGGATGCTCTCAAAATACATCATGAAGGAACAAATCATGTTAAAGAAGAAATAATTGATCTAGGAGTCAGGAAATTTGAAACCTTCGAAATGAAGGAAGAAGAAACCATAGATGAAATGTTCTCCAGATTCACTATAATTGTCAATGAACTTAGATCACTTGGTAAAGCTTATACTGCTCATGAAAGAATCAGAAAAATTTTAAGATGTCTCCCAAAAATTTGGAGACCTATGGTAACAGCCATATCACAAGCAAAAGATCTAAAGATTCTACAAGTTGAAGAACTTATAGGATCTCTTCGTGCTCATGAAGGTATCCTCAATGAAGATAAACCACAAAGAAAAGGTAAAATAATAGCTCTTAAAACCTCTCAAAATTCTGCATCTAAAATCTCCACCTCACAAGGAACAACTGAAGAAGATACCAGATTCCTATCTGAGGATGAAAATGATTTGGCTTTAATCTCTAGAAGAATTCAACAAATGATTTTAAAAATAAATCAAAACAGAAAATCATTTCAACCCAGGAAAGAATACCAAAAACCTAAGATAGATAAAAGCAAGATTACATGCTATGGATGCAACAAACTTGGACACTTCAAAACAGAATGTCCACTCAAAACTCATAGGAACTTCCCCTCTAAAAAATCCATGCTTACACAATGGGATGACTCAGAGAACTCTAACTCTGAAGCCGAAGATGAGGAAGCCAACTTATGCCTGATGACTAACTCCGACTCTGAAGAGGTAAATACACTAAACTGTTGTTATACCTGCAAAGAAATAGGAATTTTGTTCGACAATTTATTAGAAGATTCAAATATCTTAACTCAGAAATGCTTCTTTCAAAAAGAACAGATTCACACTCTTAAAACTGAAAAAGAAGATCTAATAAAATCCAACCTAAAACATTTAGAAACCATTAAGGAGTTACAAAAGGCATATTCTTGTTTGTCATTACATCAGAAAGTTATTAATGAAAAAATCAAACCTCTTAACAATCAAGATAAAATTGAAAATCTTGAAAATCAAGTAGAAACTCTTACTAAAGATATAACCTCCTTTGTGAAATCTACTGAAACATTTCAAAAAATAATGGGATCTCAATCAGGGGTCTTTGATAAAGCTGGCTTAGGATTTAAACAATCTGAAAATCAAATGATCTATGAAATTTTTTTCCTTCCAAATAAAAATAGAACTAAAATCCAAATAAAAGAAAAAAATATTTTAAAAGAGAAAAATATTACCAAACCAAAATGTTGTTATTGCAAGAAAACAAATCATCTTGAAAAACATTGTTATTTCAAAAAGAAAACCACTATATCAAAAGATCATATTTCTAACAACAAAGGACCCAAAGAAATATGGGTACCTAAAAGGCTACTAACGCATAATGCAGGAATGTCTTCTGACTCTCAAGAAAAAGCCTTGGTACTTGGACAGTGGCTGCTCAAGACATATGACTGGAGATAGGGAAAGTTTTGTCTCTTTCAAAAATAAAGAAGGAGGAACTGTAACCTTTGGAAACAATGATAAAGCAAAAATCAAAGGTATTGGTTCCATAGGTAAAAAAGGTAATATCTTTATAAACAATGTGCAATACGTGGAAGGATTAAAACACAACCTTCTTAGCATTAGTCAACTATGTGATGATGGCTTGAAGTTAGTTTGAATCAAAATTCATGTATTGTAAAAATCCCATCTTCTGACAAAATTCTTTTTCTAGGAAAAAGGCACAAAAATCTTTATACATTTTATTTAGATGATCTTTCATCTGAATCTTACTTTTTATCCAAGGAAAAGAATAAATGGCTATGGCACAGAAGATGTGGTCATACAAGTATGAAAAATATTTCAACACTTTCAAAATTAGATCTTGTTAGAGGCCTTCCCAAACTTAATTTTGAGAAAGACTCAATCTGTGAAGCTTGCATAAAAGGCAAACAGGTCAAAAGTAGTTTTCATTCAAAAAATATTGTGTCAACACACAAACCTTTGGAACTCCTTCATATTGATTTGTTTGGTCCGGTAAAAACTTCAAGTCTAAGTGGGAAAAGATATGGCTTTGTCATTGTTGATGATTTCTCAAGGTACACATGGGTACTTTTCTTAAAAAATAATGACTCTTTTGAAGCATTCAAAATCTTTTGCAAAAAAGTTCAAAATGAAAGAAACTCAAATATTGTTGCTGTAAGAAGTGATCATGGAGGAGAATTTGAAAATATTTCCTTTAAAACTTTCTTTGATGAAAATGGTATATCTCACAATTTCTCCTGTCCAAGAACACCTCAACAAAATGGTGTTGTAGAAAGGAAAAATAGAACTCTACAAGAAATGGCTAGAACTATGATAAATGAATCAAATGTTGAAAAATATTTCTGGGCTGAAGCTATCAATACTTCTTGCTATGTTTTAAATAGAGTAACCATAAGGAAAATCTTGAAGAAAACTCCTTATGAACTATGGAAAAATAGAACTCCAAATATTTCATATTTTCATATCTTTGGATGCTATTGCTATATTCTTAACAACAAATATTCTCTAGGAAAATTTGATTCAAAATCTGACAAAGGAATATTTCTTGGTTATTCCTCAACATCAAAAGGTTACCGAATTTACAATTTGAAAAATCAATGTGTAGAAGAAAACATGCATGTTATGTTTGATGAAGTAAATGTTGCAACTTTAGAAAAATCTCACGAGGATGAAGTAACCGATCTAGAAGCAATTCCTAACACTCAATCAACAGATACGAGCAACACTATGAACATTACCCAAGAAGCTAAAAACAACTCTGAACAACCTACAACAAATCCTCCGAAAGGATGGAAAAGTGTAACTGATCATCCTCATGAACAAATAATAGGAGACACATCTGATCAGGTAAGAACTAGAAATTTCTTTAAAGATAACTCTAATAACATGGCAATGATATCTCAGGTAGAACCAAAGAATATCAATGAAGCATTAAAAGATGAATCTTGGATGGAAGCCATGACAGAAGAATTATCTCAGTTTGAGAAAAGCCAAGTTTGGAAACTGGTTCCTTACCCTCAAGATAAAACTATTATTGGTACAAGATGGGTGTTCAGAAATAAACTTGATGAAAATGGAAAAGTAATCAGAAACAAAGCTAGACTCGTAGCTCAAGGTTATAATCAACAAGAAGGAATAGATTATGATGAAACTTATGCACCCGTGGCAAGGTTAGAAGCTATTCGAATTCTTTTAGCATATGCTGCTCATAAAAATATTAAACTTTTTCAAATGGATGTAAAAAGTGCCTTTTTATATGGGTTCCTAAACGAGGAAGTATATGTTCATCAACCACCTGGCTTTGAAAAACATTCTCATCCTAATCACGTTTTTAAACTAACAAAAGCATTATATGGTCTTAAACAAGCTCCTAGAGCTTGGTATGAAAGACTTAGTATTTTTCTCATTAAAAATGATTTTCTCAGAGGAAAAATTGATACAACTCTTTTCAAAAAATCACACAAAAATGACTTACTAATAGTTCAAGTTTATGTTGATGACATCATATTTGGGTCAACAAATGAAAAAATGTGTGATGATTTTTCAAAACTGATGCAAAGTGAATTTGAAATGAGTATGATGGGTGAACTCAACTTCTTTCTGGGTTTACAAATAAAACAACTCAAAAATGGCATTTTCATATGTCAAGAAAAATACATTAAAGATTTATTAAAAAAATTTGGAATGAATGGAGCAAAAATTATGGTAACACCTATGCATCCCTCTTCCAATATTGATAAAGATGAACAAGGACTATCCGTATCAGAAAAAGAATATCGAGGTATGATTGGTTCATTATTATATTTAACTGCCAGTAGACCTGACATTGTCTTTTCAGTAGGTCTTTGTGCACGTTTTCAAACTGACCCTAAGGAATCACATTTGACTGCTGTCAAACGCATTTTTCGATATCTCGTTGGTACCACTGACATTGGTTTATGGTATGAAAAAGGAAATCACATCAACTTAATAGCTTACTGTGATGCTGATTATGCTGGGGACAAAATAGAAAGAAAAAGTACAAGTGGAGCCTGTCAATTTCTAGGACAAGCTCTTATTACATGGTCTTGCAGAAAACAAAATACAATTGCTCTATCAACCACTGAAGCAGAATACGTGTCTGCTGCAAATTGCTGCTCACAAATTTTATGGATAAAAAATCAACTGGAAGACTACTCACTTCAATACTCCAAGGTATCAATTTTTTGTGATAATACTAGTGCTATAAACTTGTCAAAAAATCCTATTCAACACTCGAGATCTAAACACATTGAAATAAAACATCATTTTATAAGAGATCACGTTCAGAAAGAAAATATAGAACTCATTTTTGTAGATACAAACAATCAATTAGCAGATATTTTCACCAAACCTCTAGTAGAAGAAAGATTTAATTTTCTAAAGTCAAAATTATCTATTATCAAAATACCTAAGTAAATATAGCTATCTTTCTTTTCCTTTACCTATAATATATTTTTTTTTAAAAAAAATATTAGTATATATATTTTTTGCTCTTAATAATATATTTATTAGTTTTTTTTAAATTAATCAAATTTGCCTATATTAAAGTGTTTTCCTAAAATCACGTGTTTTCCTTTTTGCCTTTCTCGTTTCTCTATATCTCTTCATCATTACACAAAAAACTGCCTCTTCCCTTACCAATCAAATCAGCACACTTTCTACCAACTTCCCATCAAATCAGTGATTTTCCCAACGTTTTCAAATGATTCAGCTTCATCTCTCTTAAACCCTTCAAATGGTATTCAAAATCACCACAACTATTTTCCATTTGCTGATACTATATTCACGCCTCCTTCCAAAACACAGAAAAACCTCTCCATGGAAAAACCACCCACCAAGCGCCGCACCACCACCACTCGACAAAAATCAACCATGAAATCTACTGATTCTCGTCCAACACCCACCACTCCCACCCGTCGCTCAGCACGACATGCAAACACCTCTCCTAATCCCACTCCATCTGAGCAAACTACAGAAGAATCTCAAAACCCTAATCTTCCTCTTCTCTCAACCCAGATCGTCTCTGCTCCTCAACCCACCAAACCATCCTCGTCACACGTTTCCACTCAATCAAGCGAAGGAACCTCCCTTGTTTCTTCGTCATTCCAAGCCTATGATCATCCCTCTGAAGTCTCAACCAAAGATTTCATCTCTGATGATGATGTTCGTTCTCTCTATAACGACAAATGGCGTTCCCTCCCTATCGTTGTCGGCAAAACCGTCAACTTGGATAGTTACTCTATCTGGGGTTACGACATAAACGAGCTCGCAATAGCCACAGGTTGGACAAACTTTCTCCAACTCTCTGATGTCTTCTACCCTAGATTAGTTAGAAAGTTTTTTGTTGTTATTGAAGCCTCTGACAGTGATACACAGCTAATCTCATCTGTGAAGGGTCGTCAAATAACCCTAACCCCAGAGCTCCTTTGCGACATTTTGCATGTCCCAAACAATGGACTTCATCTCTTTAATGATGACTGGCCCTCATCTTATGACCTAGACATTGAATCCTACAGACTCTCCATCACCAAACATCAAATTGAGCGTTTTGTGTCTGGCAACCTCGAACCCCTCAGCCATATCATTCATAACTTCTGTATTCACACTATCCTTCCAAGAAAAGGCAGTATGGAACGAGTTACTGATAAAGACCTACTTCTTATCTATCATTTCTCAAAGAAAACTCCTCTCAATATAGGATATTTGGTGCTCAACTATATCAAACACACTGGTCTTAGAGCAAGAAGCGCCCCTTATGGTATGCTTCTTACCAAAATATTCAAGCACTTTAATGTTCCTCTGGATGATGAGGACTCCTTCGATATCAACAAAATACTGGATGCCTCCAAGCTGAAGCGCATGAAAATTCCTTCACTCAAGCGTGCACCATCACCTAAACCTGAGGCCAAATCAAAACGCAGGCGTCTTGTTAAGCAATATGCTCCAACTGAACCTTTAACAACAGGTATTGAATCTCCTAACTCTCCAAACAGCCTGACCACAAATTCTCCCATTCCACTATATGTGGCTCTTCCAAACACTGCTGACCTAGAATCTCCACAAAAGTCTTCACCAATCTCTCCTCATGCCTCTAAATCTATATCTCCAAACCCAAAGGAAACAGATAAACAATCTCCTGAAACCATACAATGCATTGACCTAACATCTACATCACCAATCCTTGTCGAATCCCCACCACAAACGGTTGTCATATCTCAAGCTCCAGCTTCTCTTCAAACTGAAACTATCTCAACTGTTTAAATTCCTTCAACTCTGGAGACTTCTGACACTGACATGATCAACATTTTCGCTCTTGAAAACCTTCTTTCAAGTCCTCATGCTACTTCAGCTCACCAACCACCCTCACCAATATCTCCACACACTCCTGCTTCCAATTCAAACCCGGATGCTCAGTTGTCCTCACTCATATCTATGCTTGAGGCTGAATTACTAACTCCACCTGCTTCAAATCAACAAACTTCAATTATTCCCCATGTTGTCACCTACGCATCCCCTTCTATGACAATAGTTCCTGTCTCCACCAGCTCACCATTAAATTCTCCAGAATCCTATAAAGAACCGTCTCCTCCAAAAGTTCAACTCACCTCCATTAACCACACAGACTCTGATGATCTAACTGCTCAGATAGAAGCCTTCTTCACCAACCCCATTCCAATACCTGAACAAACTAGTCTTACAGAAACACATCCTATACCTTCTATTCCACAATCTGATCCTTATGCCTTCCAAACAAACTCTCCAATCTTTTCTTCTACAAAGGAAGATGATGACAACTCTTTCAATGTCCAAACTCTTCTTGCTCCAAGGTATGACTCCTCACCTCCAAGAAACACCACTAATAATTCCAATACCCTTCCTCAGCATCCCATCGTATCAATCACATCCTCATTCTTTAACAATTTCCCCAGCATTGGTAATCGTCCTCCTGTCTATCCTCGAACTACAACCTCATCTGATATGGCTAACCCCCATCAGGGCGTCTCTCTTCGGTCACTTACAGCTCTCCAGAAGCAATTAATGGCCTACCAAAAATTCTGGATTGAGTATGTCACTGAACAAATGTGCCCACGGTTTCCAGGAATGCTTCCTCCGGATCCCTCTCAGATTCAGTTTCCAATTCTGCCATTATCCTCAGAGGCAACATCTGATGATGAACCATCTGGTTCTTAATCCTCTCGTTCTCTATTTTTTGGTGCCCCCTTTCTTTTTGTATGTTTGACAAAAGGGGGAGAACAAGCTTTGACCAAAGCTTTGTTTTGTTTAAGTTCTTTGTACTTTATTTATCTATAGTTCACTAGGACTTTGTATTAAATTTAGCAGTAATCCTCTAGGATCTTTTTTGTTTGTGCACCAAAATATTGATGCAAATCATTTGATGTATTGATCCTCAAACAATTAATCAAATACTGCTATCTAATCAACATGTGTTTCAAATGCTTTTAAATGAACTAACATTGAGGGGGAGCATTTGCCCTTTCAAAGTATGCATCTTTTCAGGGGGAGCTTCAAAGTCCTTACTCAAAGAAACTAAAATAAAAAGTTTGTCACCATTCAAAAAGGGGGAGAATGTTGAAACATATTCTGTTAATGTTTTGAATATTACAAACTATTTTATCTAAAGAAACTCCAAAGTGATTTCATCAATTTATCATCTAAATAATTTATGGTCTCTATCAAACAAAGAGTTAAAATGATGATTCAAGACTGTGCTGACAAAGAACAAAGCTTTAAGAACATATGGATTCTCAGAAGTTCAATAAGTTACTCTCCAGAATTATGGTCCCAGAGTTACTCTTCCGAATTATGGCCCCAGAGTTACTCTCCAGAATTATGGTCCCAGAGTTACTCTTCAGAATTATGGCCCCAGAGTTACTCTCAAGAATCACGGTCCCAGAGTTACTCGTCCCAGAGTTATTCGTCCCAGAGTTACTCGTCCCAGAGTTACTCGTCCCAGAGTTACTCGTCCCAGAGTTACTGTGCCAAGAATAAGTCTTTGTTGAAATGGTCAAATGTCAAAATTTGCAGAGTGTCAGCAGTACTAAGACCAAGTAAAACCAAGACCAAGTCCTACAAAGACAAATCGGCCAGCATTACTCTCAAGAAGCTCTCGGCATGCATTAACTCTTGGCTTTGCTCTATAAATACAAATCTCATGCTTTATTCTTTGCACCAAAAATCATTAACAAGCACTCAAAGAAAGCAAAAGCTCTTACTCTCAAACTATTCATACTCTCTATATACTATCTTTAGCTCTCACTACCATATAAGTGATAAAAATATATTAGAGTTATCATACACATTCTATAAGTAAAATACTCACTGCCATATGGAGAGTATTTAGGAATTTATTGTAAACCTCATAAGATCACAAAGTATATCATAGATATACAAACCAATCATCTTGTAAGCTATCTGTAAGCTATATCAGAAGTGTAAGCCTGGTGAGGCTAAGAATACATAGAAGAAAAAGGCTATTGTAAGAAGTATTCAATAAAGGATAATCTCACAGGGTGTGGGGACTGGACTAACCAAGTTGGTGAACCAGGATAAGTTTTCTTGTGTTCTTTATTTATTGTCTTGTATTCATATTATTCATATTATTCACAACTATACTTTATCACACACATTAACACTAATTAATTAAAACCTCTAAAGTTATTACTAATCTTTTTCTTCTTATCAAAGACAACATTTTAAATACTTAGATACATTTTAAAAGGGACACAATCCAACCCCCCTTGTTGTGTCGTACCTTATTCCATCAAAATTTGGGGTATGACAAGTCTCCAATGGATTTCATATGGCTTATGATGTTTCAAAATATCTATATGGCAAAATACAAGCATCAATTCCAAGGATTGCCCAGTCAATTGCTCAGAAAGTAAACAGTCGACTAGTTTGACCTAAAAGTCAACTGTGGTCAAAGTACAGTCAAAATTCCTAATTTTTTGTCAACAACCTTATTTTGAAGTACCATTAATCATTTGATCAAGGATTGATCATGATTCATCAAGGAAAGTTCAGAAATCAACAAAACCTTAAGTTTCTAAATTAGGGTTTTTTGACCTAAAGTCAACTGAACTTTGACTAGCCATAACTTTCACATGGAACATCAGAAATTTTCCATCCAAAGCTCAATTTGAAGGAAATTGAATTCTCTACAAATTTTTCTTTACAATCCAAGTCCAAAAATGCTCCATTTGAGAGATATGGATCAAAATATTATAGGTCCTTTTTGAAAGTCAACCAAAAGCAATTTTTTGTCAAAGCCCATATCATTAAGATAAAATCCTCAAATGAAAAAAAGGTTTCCAAAGTGACTTGTATAGTACATCTTGAGGTTTCCAAAACGTCCTAGAACTCCTCCATATCTTAAAAATTGAGGGACATATGCCTTGTCAAAGTTGGACCATTTTAAGAGAAAAATTGTGAAACAAAAGGCCTCAAAATGGACTTTCTTGCAAAGAGGCCCAATTTTTTAAAGTCCAAACTTATTTACCAAGTATCCAAGAGTCCAAAATCCATTTGCCACAAAATTATTTGATTTAATTAATTTTATGTGAATTTTAATTCATTTAAAAGTCAATAAAATTAAAAAAATCAAAGATTTATGAAGGATATTGTTTTGAACCTAATCCTAATCAAATCCAATGAAATATTATACCTCATAGTCATTAAAAATTCGTGCAAATTCGAATTGGAAGTGATTGAATCAATATTGGACAAAATTAGTAACATTTGCAAATCAAATTTTCTCAAAAAGCAAATCAAAGATTCAAATAGATTTTGGCCAAGTTTGTTGACCTAAATCCTTCACATATAAGTAGATAACACTTCTAAATGCCAAGGTCACGAATTGCAGCCTCCAAGAACTCTGGTTTTGCTCTCAAAGTTTCAAGAAAAATTCAATCACGATTTTTGCTTTAGAGGTCAATTCAAGAGATTTAAAAGATTCAATCACGTTCTTTAATACTCCTGGAAGCTATCTGCATCTTTACCAAGGCTTAACACCCTCAGAATCACCCCCGGAAAGCCACGGTTTGCACTCACTTTTTCTCGATCGATTCCATTAATCCATGCATTCTTAACATGATTTGTTTACATATTTATGTTTGTGATGATGCATACAATATTTCTGGATAGTTTAATTGAGGAATCTGTGTGTGATGTGAATTTCTCCATGTTAGGGTTTATGCTCTTGAAATTAGGGCTTTTCGTTTTAGCCCAAATTAGGGTTTGATTTTAGTACAGGTGAGTTCGTGATTACGAGACGAGTGCGACTATGGTCTCACCTTTTATTTTTTGTGCTTGTATGAGGTTGTAATGTTTAACGGGTGTAATAGGCACACGTTTTTACAGCTGATATGTAAAAAGAACTGTAAAAGGGATATATTATAGGTTTTAGGGGAGAAGACGATGGCGTGTCCATCATCCATTCGCCCGTTTGAATTCGCGCGCCCTTTTCTTATTTCATTGGCTTGTTTTCTTTATATTGTTTTGAAAGCACGTTGTTAATGAATCAGTGTACCTAGCTGGAATGGTAAAAGGCGTGTGAGTTTCACTCAAGGGTCGAGGGCTCGATCCATGGCCCTTGCAAAAAAATTTCAATATTTCCCCTGCGGATTACATGCGTTCCAATCTTGAAGGAGTACTATACGCCCTCATATCAAGGCCTTAGGATCTCTCCCTATTCCAAATCCAACGCATCAGAAGCGCAGGCTCACCATGCTCCCTCATGGCCATCCCACATTGGATCCAAGGGTTAACCAAGATCGATGAAAGCTCAAACCTTGTGGTAACCCTAAAATTACTATTATTTAATTATTGTTCTTTCTTGCCTTTATTTTTCTTATCAATGGGTTTTTGGCTATGTAATACCCAAAACAGCCTTTGAAATATAAAGCAAACAAATCAAACAATTAAAGTGAATCCTAAACTCTAAGGCAACCCCTCTTTTAATTCGAAAGCATCCCCAGCAGAGTCGCCAGTTCTGTAATACGGTGAACTGACTTTATTTGAAGTCGAAATGTCGCGGTAAGCAAGAGTCGCCACCGACTTTTATTTTATCCAATTGGAAAGGCAAAAAGAACAGGAAAGACCTTTGAAAGATTTTGAGTTCGGGGGGTAAGTTATACAAAGGGAAGGTGTAAGGCACCCTTTGCATCCATGGTTATCCATGGGCTCTTAATTGCTTAGCTCACTTTGTTTGTTTGAAATGTTTGAAAAGTGTCGTGTGTGAATAGTAAAAACTTCGTTAAGGACTTTAGCTTGTAAATAAGCGTAGCCTTGTTTTAAAGTTTTTGGAATAGGAGGTGTGAAAAGCATTTGATTTTGATTTGAATAGAGTAAGCAATTTAGAACTACCTACCCTAAGTTTGTCTTTCGTGTTCTTTAAGTCTTTCGGGCGAAAGGATCTATCCATACCATAAGAAGGCAGGAAGTCTTTCAATTGGATGTGCGGGTCATCGAAGGGTCATCGAGAGGTATCGTTCGCCACAAGACTGTCCCTTGCCATAAAGAGGGCAGGTAGTCTAAGGGAAGGATATAATAGTCATTAGGCACCAATAAGGATACCTTAGCAATCGAAGGGACTATCACCATTTAATCGAGGGCCGAGATCATATTTATCGTAGGAAACTCGAAGGGACTACGATCTTTTATCGGAGGGACGTGGTGATTTTGAATCGAAGGCAACAAGCTAAGGTATCCCTACACTCGAAGGGACTTGACTATTTGATCGAAATCGAAGGCAACAGGCAACAAGAGGGGTACCCTAAAGGTGTTTGTGTGCACCAATCACGTGATTGTATTCGATTATATTTATCTTTGCAGTTTGTGAGCTACGTTCAATTATTAGTTGTCACTCCCTAAGATTACTAACCACGGAGTTTAAAATTGCAGAAATTAAAGGCGGAAAGATAAAAATCCTACGCTATTACAATAAACACCTGCGGGAATGGGGGAAATTAAAACATAAAATTAAATTGCAGTCTTCAGCCTTGATCTTCCTCGAACCTTGATCTTCCTCGAACCTTCGATTGACCCTGATCATCCGAGAAAAAAATGGCAAAAAAATGGCAGCGGTAAGTGTATGAGTAATTCATTGACTTAAAAATTAAAACCAAAGGTAAAAATAATTTAAATATTAATAAAGAGGGATCAGAACTTAGCTTTCGATTGCCCTGGCACGTAGTCGGAAGATCGTGATAAACAAAGGCTAATGGAATCGAAAGTTCGATAAGATGGCTAGATGAGCCAGAATAGAATATAATAATTATAAGGTTAAACCTTTTAATCAATTAAGTGTATAAAAAATTAAAATTAAAGGACCATAAAAAAAATCGAGTTTTCGATTTAAAAATAGATAATTTTAAAATTATTATTTATATAAATGATTTATAGTAAAATAAATAAATAACAAAAGAATGATAATAATAATAATAAAAAAGAATGAAAGATAATTATGTAATTGAAAAATAAAATAATAAAAGAATTCAGAGAAACTTAGCTTGGATCAGGTGTGTCAAGCTTCTGAGGCTCTATGGTAGACTCTCAGTTCTCAAGGCGTTGGATCTGAAAGGCCTGGAAAATTGATGGCTGATGCTGTAGGGCGTACGGTAGGCACTTATGAGTGAGACGCGCTGGATCTGAGTGTGAATCATTAGAAAAAATAAAACGTCGTACGCCTGGTTCGAACCCAGGTGATAGAGATTACCAGCCTTCTCCTTATGCCAAGCGAGCTACACGATTCAGTCATTTAATAAACAAAACGCACATAATATATATGAATTTTAATTCGAATGGGAAATTGAAAATAAAAGTCAAGTGTGGGCCCTGGTGGTTGCTTGTTCCAGCCAATAGATGAGGAGAGGGGGAATCAATTTATTTGACCAACCAATGGGATCCTTGCGCGCGTATCCCACAGATTTGAGAATTCAAACGAATGGCTCACACGGTGCCACGTCTGCGCCTCTGCCCAAGAAAAACTCCGCCGCCGGAACAAGAGATTCCGTCATCTTCTCCGGCAAGGTGGTCTGAGCGAACCTGCGAAATTGCATCAAAACAAATAGGGAAAAGACCCAGACCCATTAATTGATGGGCTGCGGACCCAATGGAGCCATTACTTTGGCCTTGAATGCACTGTAGCCATGAGTACAAAATAACTCGAGCTCTATGCCCTAACAATGGCATATACTCTTCCCTGCGTGAAAACTCATGAAAAACGGTTCAAATCGACCCCATATATCATCATGATCATTAATATATCAATAGAAATCGTTTATGCAACATGGATTAAGGATTAAAAATTTGAACGAAAAAGCAAACCGGTGATGCTTGGATATGACATTTGGACGTGCATGTAGC
This sequence comes from Vicia villosa, assembly GCF_029867415.1. NCBI lineage: Eukaryota > Viridiplantae > Streptophyta > Magnoliopsida > Fabales > Fabaceae > Vicia > Vicia villosa. Next base: position 81,803,250 of record NC_081181.1, on the reverse strand, counting down.
GTCATGGATGGCGAGGACTTACTTCTGGGAGTCTCCTGAGGCTAATGGAATGATCGAAAACGGCCAAGACTTGCTATACCAGAAAATTTCTCTTGCCCTTATCCTTGAGTTTTTTGTTAGGGTTTTCTTCCTCTCTTTTTTCGTCCTTGCTCTCTGTCATACCCCAATTTTTGACCTAAGATACCACCTCATATCATTTGCATATACATCATTTGCATCTCTAACAAATTGCATAGCTTGTGTTTGTTACTTGTGAGTCAGCAGGATTTAATCAAGAAATCACTCATCAGTACAAGTAACAATCAATTAGGGTATTGTTCTCCCTTAATCTCAAATGAACCATCTTCATCAACAATCAACATTTGGTCCTCAGAGATTCATTTCAACAAGCTCAAAGGCACTGAATCAACCAAATTAGGGTTTTGACTGAAGATAGCATACTCCTGACTTTTGCTCAGGATTTGACCTAATGACTTGGGACATGACCTCAAGACCCCAAGGGCATCACTTTGACCTAATCTATTGACTCAAGACATCTCCAACACAGGGATTGATCAACAGTGAAATTTCAAATCATCAGAATAGGGTTTTAAACTATCAGGGACTAAAATCAGGGATCACATTTGGGAAACCCTAAAAATCCCCAGGAAGTCAATCAAAGGTTTCAATCATCTTCAAATAATCCCTATGACAATATCCAGTGGAAATTGCATCTCAATTCAAGATCCACAGTCATCAATTTCATCAGGTCGACAATTAGGGTTTTTTTGACCTAATTCACTGAATAACTGACTTTTTAATCAGGACATGGTGCCATAACTCAAACCATGGCTCAATATCCTCTAATGCTTCAATGTGATCCATTCATACCATTCATTTGGTGAGGATAGCCTGTTTCATTTGAAATCTCCAGAAACGCGATTCGTCTGAAAAAGTCAACTGTACAAGATCACCATTGACTTTTGGGGAATTTTGGTCAACCATGACTTTTGAAGTTTTGAATCATCAATATATGATATATGAAGTCATTTGATCAAGAAAAATCAAGAAAATCAATCAAGAATCAAAAAGTCAAAAGTTTGACTTTCATACTTAGAAAATTTTCTAAGTGTTTTTCAATGGTTTTTTCCAAACTTTGGAAGGGAATTTCTCAAGATTTCACCTACAAACTGAAAAAAACTTCCAACATGAAAGTTGTAGATTTTGATCCAATAAACAACTTTGACACATATAATTTTTTTCCATAAGATCAACCATTTAAGAGATATGGAGCTTCAAAGTTGGCCTCTTTTGAAAATTTCACTTAAAATCTCATTTTTCTCAAAGTTCATGGATCTTTTTCACCTATTTCCTTAAAGGTCTTGAAGAAACTTCCAACTAGGGTTTTGAAGTACATAACATGAGCTTTCCAAAATGTCCAAGAGCATGAAAAAATATGGAGTGTAGCCATGGTTTTGAATTTTGACATTAGTGAACTTTTCACTTGAATTTTCACCATTTTTCACTAAGTTTCAAGACTACATGACCTATAATCCAAGCAATGATGCATAGAAGCAATAATTGAATGATATTTTCTGATTAGAAGATCAGAATGGAAGAGGATAAGAAGCTAAATAAATAACCATGGTTAAGTCACTTTAACCATTTTGCATTAAATGTAAAGATTCCATTTTATCTCCAAATGCCAAATCACCATTCCTTGATCAACTTGCAAAGCTCTGAGTTCAGAATCCTTGGCCTATAAATAGAGGTCCAAACTCCATTCAAAAACACACCAAAACCTCATAAACATAGGTTTTCTCTTTCTTTCTTAGAATGCAAGTTTCATAGTTTTCAAAAGAGGTAAAATTCTCAACCTCTAAACCTTTGAATTTCTAAGCAAAGTGATGCTTCTAACACTTCCCAAATACCATATGGAAGTTGTTTGAACCTTTGAAACCTTCCAAAAACATCAAAAACTCAGAATCACTACCTCACTTCCCAAATATGCATAACCTTAGCCTCATCATGCCAAAATCAATTCCAGGCCAATTCTGCTCAAGCTAATCATCCAAACACATTCCATATACCATATGTGAACTATCCAAACACTCACACATGACCTGAAACATCTCCATCATCAAATTCGATTCACTCTTGAAGCTTCTGCAGATCGGGTACCATGGCCATGCTCAGATGAATTTTGGAAGTTCCAAGCATCCAGACACCTTCAATAATCATCATTGAAGCTATCCAGATCGATACAAAGCATCTGTAACACCTATATTGAAGAATCAAATCTCCAGTTTTGTCGTTTTTGAGGTAAGAACACTTGAACTTCAAACTCTATGAATCATGCATCATAAATGAAATATTGCTTTGCCATCTTGTTTCTGCACTATCACTGATCATTAGCCCTCAATCAATTTCATAATTCATCAATCATACATAATTTCATGTTCAAATTCAGAATTAGGGTTCTTCAGGTTCATCCCAAAATTGATCACCTTAGAGTAAAAATAAATGAATTGTGACGGTACCATCATGTTCTTCGTGAAAAACCGAGTGAGATAGACCCATCACTTGATCAAAACAACACAGTTTTAGAGATTTTCAAATTTCAGTTGGGATTGTGTTCTTGGCGCGTTTTTTGGTTCAGAAGTTTCAAATATCAATTTCAAAATATAATTAAATGGAAGCGTATGTATTACAAGCCACAAGCGTGGCTCAGTTGGCAAGTGTTTTGGTTGGTGAGAGAGAGGGCGTGAGTTCAAACCCTGGCAGGACCAAACCATTTTTTTTGACACTATTTTTCTTCATTTTTTTTTTACAAACTTCACTCAATTATTTAACCAATCAAATTAACTCATTTTTTATTCATTTTTTACACACTTCTTATTTTATATATGTATTTTATGAATACCAAAAAAAATCATCAAAAAATATTTATTTGATACATTTTTAAATAGGTTTAAAATGACTTGTTTTTAAATATTTTTAAATACTTTAAATATTGTTTTTTCATTTGATTTTTCAAACTTAATCACTTGTAAATATTTTTGTGATCAAACCCTAATCACTTAGGTCTTAATTAAGCATAAAATTTGTTTTTATATTAATTAAGTTGATTTCTTTCAAATTCAAACCATTTTAAAACAAGCGATCGCGATTCTTTTCAAAAAAACGATAAACCATTTCTTTTTTGATTTCAAAGGAAACTTTTGATTAAATCTTTGTAATTGATCAATCAATTTTCAAAGCGATGTGGGGCCTCTCGAATATTAGAGAGTATAAGACCCACTCCTTTTTCTTTTTACACAGTCTTTTTATTCAAAATAAATAAACCTTCTTTCAAAACAATACTTTTCAAACTGTTTTTAAAACAACAAACGACGCGTCTGTAAATAAAACAATCAACCATGTTTTATTAAAATAAAACATGGGCCTCCACATAGGTATAAGTCCCATTCCAGTACATGAAATTAGGTATTTCATTGTACGCCTTTTGTACATACCTCGATCAATTTGTTTTTAACCTTGAATAACAAATCAAAAATGAAGGTTTTTTTCTTCCCAAAAATACCATGGGCCTCCATGTAGGTATAAGTCCCAAGCCCCTTTGTAAATACCTGTTTACATAGCTGTTGAATAAACTCAATGGGCCTCTCCCCGAGTATGAGTCCCGAGCCCTGTGTATACAAATGGATCATGCTTACAGGTATATTTCCTTCATAAACTCCATTATATACACACATTTTGTCATATATGTATAATTGTTCATATTTGTTCATGTACTTGTTCATATTTGTTCGTACTTGTTCATATTTGTGATTGTGTTATATATACTTGTTCAACTTAGTACAACACTAGGTTCCCCATAGCCTCCTATTGGGCTTCGTGCAAAGAATCTCCCTAGTTTAGGTTAGGACATAGAGTATGGTTTCCCGGTGAAATCGCTCTAAGAGCTCAAACCAACTATACCACGCCTCCTCTTGGGCTTCGTACAAACGACTTGTCCCTCCCATAGCCTCCTCTTGGGCTTACAATGCAAGGACCCTGGATTGTCCCTCCCATAGCCTCCTCTTGGGCTTACAATGCAAGGACCCTCGGATAGCCTCCTCTTGGGCTTCGTACAAGGACCCCCGGGCTTCTTATAAGCATCCCCAATATCCAAATCAAATACCCTAGGAGATTAGACATTTATCATCTCTATGATAGGAGTATCTCTTCTATATCATCACAAACAATCAATCAATCAAACTTTTTTGCCACAAGGCTGGCTAATCAATCAAATTTCTTTTGCCACAAGGCTGGCTAATCAATCAAACCGTTTTGCCACCATACTGGCTGATTAATCAAAGTTTTTGTCACAAGGCTGACTTCATTGAAACTTTTGCTACAACGCTGGCTGATTAATCAAAACTTTTTGTCACAAGGCTGACTTCATTGAAAGTTTTTGCCACAAGGCTGGTTAAACAAACAAAAACATCTTTATCATTCTAAGCGCCATAAGTGGCATGGCCCAGGGCTTATAATGAAAAGATTTTCAAACAAAAACAAACAGATGTATGTGATGATATAGATTAGATACATCGAACATTTAGATGACATTTGTCTCTTATTCCTTTGCTTCCACTAGCATAAGTGGGAACTACGATTGCCCTGACTTTCTCAACATCCCTTTGAGAATACGTAGGCACAAGGTCGTATCCTTGGCGAGCAAAACAAAACAAAAAAAAACCATTCAAACCTTAGCACCCGTAGACCCCGAGCTACAGATGCTCTGATTCCCTCTAAGGGATATGTATGCAGAGGATCGCGATGATCTTTGCGAGCATAATCAAACAAACACCTTAGGTCCCACCTATTTCACAAGAACCTCCACCATAAAGGATGAAATAAACAAAACAAAGAAACCTATAGAGTACTATAGATACGTTGGGTGCTAATACCTTCCCTTCGTATAACCAACCCTCTTACCCGGAATCTCTCCCCCACTTATGCATTGCTTTTAGTTTTGGGCTTTGCATCTGTTTTTTAGGTTATTGCAGCTTTTTTCCTTTTCCTCCTTTGGAAACAATAAAAAGTTTGGTCGAAACAAAGAAAAATCATTTTTTTGAGCACTCGAGCCCAAAGAAGGCATCAGGTGTCTCATCCCGAAAAAAGATAACGATTTTTCCCCGCGACACTCTCCTAATTTTTTTGTCCCTTGTTACTGAGTGGTGTTGTACTTATATAGGGAGTGATTTTTAGGGTTGAAAGTTTGGGAAACAAATCGTGGGATTGATGAAAATATTTGAGAAAATATTTGAATGGGATTTGCACCAAATCTTACTATTTTGGATGCTTCTCTAATTCTTGCATTTTTTCCACATATGCATGATGATTTGAATCTGAATAATGATTGAGATTATTCCATATCATTCTCTATTATTTAAATTTTGATTTTATTTGATTTAGTTTGATTTAATTTGAATAAAATCAAAGATAAATGAAATAATATCATAAGATAAATAATATTTGGATCTTGGGCCTTCTATACTCTTAAAATTTCGTGGGTAATCCAAAAGTCATGGCCCATTAGTCAAAAATGTGAAATTAGTCGATTTAAAGCTTCATGCATTTCTCAAATTTTGCCCAACTTCGACAAGGCATATCTCCCTCATTATTTATCGTATGAAGATGTTCTAGGACTTTTTAGAAAGCTTAAAGAGTCCTATAAAAGCTCCTTTTGGTTTCATCTCAATTGAATCTTCCATGCTCAAGTTATGAGCTTTGACCCAAAAGGTGTTTTCGTTGACCTTTTTGGAGGACCTGTAATGTATTGGCCCATATCTCCCAAATGGTGAATTTCTAGACTTGGCATGTGAGAGGTAAAGTTGTAGAGAATTCAATTTCCTTCAAAATGAGCTTTGGATGGGAAATTTTTGATGTTCCATGTGGAAGTTATGGCTGGTCAAAGTTCCGTTGACTTTCGCCTAAAAACCCTAATTTAGCAACTTAGTTTTTTTTGATGATTTTGGAACTTTTCCTGATGAATCATGATCAATACTTGATCAAATGATGAATGACACTTCATAATGAGGATGTTGACCAAAAATCAGAAGTTTTGACTGTGGTTTGACCATAGTTTGACTTTTAGGTCAACTAGTCGATTATTGATTGTTTGAGCAGTCGACTGAACATTCGGAGGAATTAGAGCTTGAAACTTGTCATGAGGATATTATAAGACATGTGAGAGACCCTGAGGTCCACTTGAGGTGTCAGAACCTGATTTTTCTTTGAGAGGAGCAAAACCCTAGTTGGGGGGTCGTTGTTTAGGAGAGAGACTGTATGCTTCCTCCTTGTGTATCTTTGAGTATTTGAAGGTCAGATGGACTGAAATATGAGAAAATATGATGGGCAAATTTTGGGGTATGACAGCTGCCCCTGTTCAATCTTCTTATATCTGAGGATGTAGATTGGCATGTGTGCTTGTCGGAATCTGAAGGTAGAAGAGGATTGGAAACTAGAATACCCAAGAATTTGCCCTAGCTGAAGTAGGGATTTTTTGTCGGAGATGGTCTTGAAGATGCCATCCAGGTGTTTGGAAAAAATGTATGATGGAGATGGGCTTGAAGATGCCATCCGACTTAATATACTTGACAGTCAGAATGTGTCGTACGTTAGACTGTTTCTGAGCCTTAGACTTAGATTGAGTCGTACGTTAGACTGGGTCTAGCTTGCATCCTCAGATGTCTGGAAAACCGTGCGTTAGGTCGAAGAATAAATCGTGTGTTAGAATATTCTCAATTGCATCCTCAGATGTCTGGAAAACCGTGCGTTAGGTCGAAGAATAAATCGTGCGTTAGACTATTCTCAATTGCATCCTCAGATGTCTGGAAAATCGTGCGTTAGGTCGAAGAATAAATCGTGCGTTAGACTATTCTCAATTGCATCCTCAGATGTCTGGAAAACCGTGCGTTAGGTCGAAGAATAAATCGTGCGTTAGACTATTCTCAATTGCATCCTCAGATATCTGGAAAACCGTGCGTCAGGTTGATGAATGAGTCGTGCGTTAGACTAATCCAAATTGCATCCGCAGATGTCTAGAATGCCGTGCGTTAGGCTGAAATTTTTTGTATTGAGGAATATTTGTTGGAGATGGGCTTAAAGATGCCATCCAGATGTCGAGACTGAAGTGTTTGAGAAGTAGTTGTTTGAATGTTGATCGTATAGTAGATGAATTAGATTTTTGGAGAGTTGGTCGTGTCAGCACCGTTCGCAGTAACTGAATTAGACTTTGGAAGATGATCGTGTCTACACCGTTTGTGATGATAGAATTATATCTTTTTGTCGTGTCAGTACCGTTCGCAGTAACTGAATTAGACTTTAGAAACAGTCGATCGTGTCCACACCGTTCGTGATGATGGAATTAGATCTTTGAGAGTTGATCGTGTTTACACCGTTCGTGATGATAGAATTAGATTCTTTAAAGGTCGATCATGTCAGCACCGTTCGTAGTAACCAAATTATATCCTGGAGAGATAATCGTGTCTACATCGTTCGTGATGATAGAATTAGATTCTCTTGTCGTGTCAGCACTGTTCGTAGTAACTGAATTAGACTGGGAAGGTCAGTGATCGTGTCTACACCGTTCGTGATGATAGAATTAGATCTCTGAGAGTTGACCGTGTCAATACCGTTCGTAGTAACTGAATTAGATCTTTGAAAATGATCGTGTCATTACCGTTCGTGGTAAATGAATTAGATCTTCGAGCGTTGACCGTGTCAATACCATTCGTAGTAGCTGAATTAGATCTTGGAAAGTTGGAGATTTCGTTCATTTGTCGGTATCTGTATCCTGCAATAGGTATAGTTATGCAATGTCATGATGCATGTATTATGTAATGAATCCCTCAAAATAAATGAGAAACTTTGTATGTTATGGATGAATTCATTACGAGGTAATGTATGCAATGTATGAATACGTTTATGACATATGATATGTGATTTATGTTGTCTTGATTGAGAAAATAAATCTCTATGCCTTTGTGATTTTGATGTCTGATCTTGTTTTGAAGATGCTCAGCTGGGGATTTATGATTTCTGCTTAGGGACGATCAGTAACTTGATGTTCCCTTATTGGGGACAAAAGTATTAGTAACCCATGTTGGAGAAGAGCAAAGTGTTGGAGAACCAGTGGTGTTAAAGATGTAAACTCTGTCGGGGAGCCATGTCTTCGGCGGGATGAGTATGTTTGAAGATATCTTCTTGGGGATTGCTCTGTGGGGATATGATCTTGTGAAATCGGAGTTGTGGGAAGGCATGGATGCCTTGAACATTGCCCCCAGTATTATAGTAACCAACATTCCTTGATTTGATTAGGACACACCACTGAGTATTGGTCAAGATGTCAAACTGGACTTTCATAGATTTGCCCCTGCTAGTAGGAACTTGAAGAGATTCACCTCGCGAGGACTTTATGAAGTGTATATGGTAGGTGACATGCCCCTAGTAATCGTAAACTTAGGATGATGCCCCTGACTGTTTGGCTTTTGAGAGATTCTTGGAACCTTGACTTGATTGCCCCAAATTGATTGGGCAAAACATGTCATGCCCCTTGTATACGTAGGAGACATTGCTTCTCGGAGTAATCTTGTCTGTCGGGATGACTTCCAGTCATTAGTTGTACCCTGCGCAAGTTCTTTCTGATGCTAACATTTGAAATTATGTAGCAGAATATGTTTAATAATGGATTCATGAGATGCAATGCATACGTTTGTCTTGAGTTTTTGAAAAAACGTTAAAGCAGGAGATGCAAAAGCGCGATATTTGTAAAACATGATATTTGTAACAACGTGATGTTTGTAAAAACATGAAATATCAACTCAACATTTTTGGTAAACCTTAAGGAGTCAGGATACCTTTTTGGTGACAGTATGCTTTCGAACTAACCATGCTTCAATTAGGACTTTCAAGGGTTGTAATGTGGCTTGGTTCACGGTTTAAGAAACAAATGATAATGGCTCAAAATTTGATTGTACCCACCCTCTTCGTGATGATCTTCAATCCTAAGCTCAGTTAATTTCAACTTATGCATTCAGTTTCCAGGAGACTTTTGGATTTGCACCTTTGATAATGCTGATGGTTCACAAGCAAAGAGAACTTTTGAGATGGCAGTCACTTCTTCCTTTTGTTGTTCAGGAATTTATTGACTTCTCTTTTTTCATCTTTTTGATATCCCTAACTTTTGCCTGAACTCTCTATTTTGTGCTTACAGTCAGCGGGATGCCTTGATTTTTGCCTAAGTCTTCTTTTTGATTTTTTTGACTTAGCAGGCTTTTCTTTGTATATATGTTTTTTTATCTTATTTTTTTTTTAAAGATATTGACTGCCTTGCTTAATGATTGTTGAACCATCATTGGCTTGTGATTGACGTCTCCAACATTTCTTTGATGTGTGCGGATGGACGCTTGCGATTGAAGCCTTTGTTGAAAGGTGTACTGAATGATTCTCTTAAAATAGAATGCACCGCCAAATTAACTGAGAACTACCCTCCCCAGGTTATGATCAAGGGTTTTAATTAGTACAAGAAAGAAACTTCTACTTCTTAGGCTCAAAGGAGTTGACGAGGGATTATCATCCTTATATCTCCACTGTTTAGGAATTGAAACAATGCCTGTACATCATCAACATAGTCCGTTCGAAAGCATACTGTATGAAGTTGCGGTATTGTTTTCGTCATCCTCCCTCAAAAGGCTTACAGCTTTAGCAGGAGTTGAATATTATAAAACATATGCAAAATAAAGATGCAGTTTAGATGAGTGATAGCGAAATAATTTATTCAAGACAAACATATGCAATGCACTGATGATGATTATTAAAACAGATAATGTTTATCATAAGCCAAATGTTTAAACAAACAGAATAGGAATTGCGCATGAAAGTAGATCTAATGATCCAGAAGTTCGTCCGTCTAGACGTCAATCAATCTTGTCATGACTAGTCATAGGAGAGGTGATTATCACAGGAGTTTTCAGGAGGGTTGAATTTGATTTCTCTGTCATTGATCAGATCTTGAATCTTATTCTTTAATGTCCAGCAATTGTCTGTGTAATGTCCAAGACCGTTGGAATGGTACGCGCACCTCGCATTGGGTTTATGGTAGGTGTTAGAATTTGTTGGCTCGATTTCCCTGAGCGTCTGGATCATATGAATGAATTGATTGTTGTGACTCAGTTGTCATGATTCCATTATTGTGACTCAGTTGTCGTGACTTTGTTGTTGTGATTCCATTATCGAGACTCAATTGTCATGATTCCATTATCGTGACTCAGTTGTCATGATTCCATTATCGTGACTCAGTTGTCGTGACTTCGTTGTCGTGATTCCATTATCGTGACTCAGTTGTCGTGACTTCGTTGTCGTGATTCCATTATCGTGACTCAGTTGTCGTGATTCCATTATCGTGACTCAGTTGTCGTGATTCCATTATCGTGACTCAGTTGTCGTGATTCCATTATCGTGACTCAGTTGTCGTGATTCCATTATTGTGACTTAGTTGTCGTGACTTTATTGTCGTGACTCAGTTGTCGCGACTTCATTGTCGTGGTCTTTTCTGATTTGAGTGTCATGATTAAATCTTTAATGGCACGCTTCAACGGTCTACCATCCTTTGCACCATAACCAGGATTGTTCGAATAATAAGAGCGTCTCGCATTGTAATTGTACCCCAAGAATAGGAGTGCCTTTAATTCTTCTTGCCCCTTGGCTGAGTTCAGAATCAAAGTTTGGGATCAGATGTTCTGAGCCTGAAGGTGTTCGCCTGATTGCTCGAAATTCATGATGCTGAAATAAACAGCGAGAAAGGATGAGAAACCCGTCGTAGGGAACCTGTTATGCGATGTTATGAATGCAGATGCAATGTCTTCAAGGATATTTAGGCTTTTAGTTAGCAACATTAGAAAATGATTTGGTCGCGTCTTTGTCTGAAGAAATCTGAACTTTGTCTTTGAACGTCTTTCTTTGAGAATCAAGCTCACCATATCGAGTGGGTCATCGCCTCTGATTCGAGAACTTATGAATTTGAAGGTACATGGCTAGAGGAAAATAAATCCTCTTGCCCCTTGATAGGTACAACGTCTCTGAATTGGAAGGTATGTGGCGAGAGGAAAGTAAATCCTCTTGCCCCTTGATAAGAGTTCAGTCCCTGATAAGAGCACCTGAAATTGTGCGCTCTAAATTCCTAAGATCCTTGAAAGGGTTAGTAAACATGTTATGCTTATGATGTCATGAATGTTATGCGAATGCAGTTCATTAGGCACAACGTGAGATAGTAAGGGCAAAAAGGTCCTTTAACAAAACCTGCGAGAAAACAAAGGTTAGTATGTTATGCGAATGCAGCTCATAGCGTGGAATAGTGAGGGCAAACAAGTCCTTTAACAAAACCTGCGAGGAAACAAAGGTTAGTAGCAAACGCAAACAAGTCACACAAGTTCCCTTAAGTTTAGAGGCTTGCATGAAGTTCGTAGGTATGTACCCTCCCCACTGAAGTTAAGTTGGTTCAACCTGTCCTATATAAAGATCGGGTTCTAGGGAGCTCATATCATTGACCTTTCTCGAAGGTGCTTATCTCAGTTCGGCAATAGAATCGCCAACCGAAAAGGTCCTGAAAGTCCAGTCCATATGAGTGTAGCTTCGAGTATCAACCAACTTCAGTCGGAACCAAAGCCAGCCATCTCGCTACTTTCTAATAGGCCAAAGTCAAGTTCAACTAGGGTTCTAGGGCGAATTAGTGCTTAATGACACCATGCAGCAGCCAAGTGTTTCCTCGAGTCGGATCCCAAGGAACACCAGGACAAACAAATGTGTCACACTAACGATGGCCACCAGATCAACCACATCAGTATACGCTGTGCAGTCTCCTTGGTCTCATGCCATTTACCTAAGGTTCTCAGATCCGGGTTAGGATCTTTCACACAAGTAAATACCCAAAACAGCATTTGAAATATAAAGCAAACAAATCAAACAATTAAAGTGAATCCTAAACTCTAAGGCAACCCCTCTTTTAATTCGAAAGCATCCCCAGCAGAGTCGCCAGTTCTGTAATACGGTGAACTGACTTTATTTGAAGTCGAAATGTCGCGGTAAGCAAGAGTCGCCACCGACTTTTATTTTATCCAATTGGAAAGGCAAAAAGAACAGGAAAGACCTTTGAAAGATTTTGAGTTCGGGGGGTAAGTTATACAAAGGGAAGGTGTAAGGCACCCTTTGCATCCATGGTTATCCATGGGCTCTTAATTGCTTAGCTCACTTTGTTTGTTTGAAATGTTTGAAAAGTGTCGTGTGTGAATAGTAAAAACTTCGTTAAGGACTTTAGCTTGTAAATAAGCGTAGCCTTGTTTTAAAGTTTTTGGAATAGGAGGTGTGAAAAGCATTTGATTTTGATTTGAATAGAGTAAGCAATTTAGAACTACCTACCCTAAGTTTGTCTTTCGTGTTCTTTGAGTCTTTCGGGCGAAAGGATCTATCCATACCATAAGAAGGCAGGAAGTCTTTCAATTGGATGTGCGGGTCATCGAAGGGTCATCGAGAGGTATCGTTCGCCACAAGACTGTCCCTTGCCATAAAGAGGGCAGGTAGTCTAAGGGAAGGATATAATAGTCATTAGGCAACAATAAGGATACCTTAGCAATCGAAGGGACTATCACCATTTAATCGAGGGACGAGATCATATTTATCGTAGGCAACTCGAAGGGACTATGATCTTTTATCGGAGGGACGTGGTGATTTTGAATCGAAGGCAACAAGCTAAGGTATCCCTACACTCGAAGGGACTTGACTATTTGATCGAAATCGAAGGCAACAGGCAACAAGAGGGGTACCCTAAAGGTGTTTGTGTGCACCAATCACGTGATTGTATTCGATTATATTTATCTTTGCAGTTTGTGAGCTACGTTCAATTATTAGTTGTCACTCCCTAAGATTACTAACCACGCAGTTTAAAATTGCAGAAATTAAAGGCGGAAAGATAAAAATCCTACGCTATTACAATAAACACCTGCGGGAATGGGGGAAATTAAAACATAAAATTAAATTGCAGTCTTCAGCCTTGATCTTCCTCGAACCTTGATCTTCCTCGAACCTTCGATTGACCCTGATCATCCGAGAAAAAAATGGCAAAAAAATGGCAGCGGTAAGTGTATGAGTAATTCATTGACTTAAAAATTAAAACCAAAGGTAAAAATAATTTAAATATTAATAAAGAGGGATCAGAACTTAGCTTTCGATTGCCCTGGCACGTAGTCGGAAGATCGTGATAAACAAAGGCTAATGGAATCGAAAGTTCGATAAGATGGCTAGATGAGCCAGAATAGAATATAATAATTATAAGGTTAAACCTTTTAATCAATTAAGTGTATAAAAAATTAAAATTAAAGGACCATAAAAAAAATCGAGTTTTCGATTTAAAAATAGATAATTTTAAAACTATTATTTATATAAATGATTTATAGTAAAATAAATAAATAACAAAAGAATGATAATAATAATATTAATAAAAAAAGAATGAAAGATAATTATGTAATTGAAAAATAAAATAATAAAAGAATTTAGAGAAACTTAGCTTGGATCAGGTGTGTCAAGCTTCTGAGGCTCTATGGTAGACTCTCAGTTCTCAAAGCATTGGATCTGAAAGGGCTGCCAAATTGATGGCTGATGCTGTAGGGCGTACGGTAGGCATTTATGAGTGAGACGCGCTGGATCTGAGTGTGAATCATTAGAAAAAATAAAACGTCGTACGCCTGGTTCGAACCCAGGTGATAGAGATTACCAGCCTTCTCCTTATGCCAAGCGAGCTACACGATTCAGTTATTTAATAAACAAAACGCACATAATATATATGAATTTTAATTTGAATGGGAAATTGAAAATAAAAGTCAAGTGTGGGCCCTGGTGGTTGCTTGTTCCAGCCAATAGATGAGGAGAGGGGGAATCAATTTATTTGACCAACCAATGGGATCCTTGCGCGCGTATCCCACAGATTTGAGAATTCAAACGAATGGCTCACACGCTGCCACGTCTGCGCCTCTGCCCAAGAAAAACTCCGCCGCCGGAACAAGAGATTCCATCATCTTCTCCGGCAAGGTGGTCTGAGCGAACCTGCGAAATTGCATCAAAACAAATAGGGAAAAGACCCAGACCCATTAATTGATGGGCTGCGGACCCAATGGAGCCATTACTTTGGCCTTGAATGCACTGTAGCCATGAGTACGAAATAACTCGAGCTCTATGCCCTAACAATGGCATATACTCTTCCCTGCGTGAAAACTCATGAAAAACGGTTCAAATCGACCCCATATATCATCATGATCATTAATATATCAATAGAAATCGTTTATGCAACATGGATTAAGGATTAAAAATTTGAACGAAAAAGCAAACCGGTGATGCTTGGATATGACATTTGGACGTGCATGTAGCGTCATGGATGGCGGGGACTTACTTCTGGGAGTCTCCTGAGGCTAATGGAATGATCGAAAACGGCCAAGACTTGCTATACCAGAAAATTTCTCTTGCCCTTATCCTTGAGTTTTTTGTTAGGGTTTTCTTCCTCTCTTTTTTCGTCCTTGCTCTCCTAATTTTTTTGTCCCTTGTTACTGAGTGGTGTTGTACTTATATAGGGAGTGATTTTTAAGGTTGAAAGTTTGGGAAACAAATCGTGGGATTGATGAAAATATTTAAGAAAATATTTGAATGGGATTTGCACCAAATCTTACTATTTTGGATGCTTCTCTAATTCTTGCATTTTTTCCACATATGCATGATGATTTGAATCTGAATAATGATTGAGATTATTCCATATCATTCTCTATTATTTAAATTTTAATTTTATTTGATTTAGTTTGATTTAATTTGAATAAAATCAAAGATAAATGAAATAATATCATAAGATAAATAATATTTGGATCTTGGGCCTTCTATACTCTTAAAATTTCGTGGGTAATCCAAAAGTCATGGCCCATTAGTCAAAAATGTGAAATTAGTCGATTTAAAGCTTCATGCATTTCTCAAATTTTGCCCAACTTCGACAAGGCATATCTCCCTCATTATTTATCGTATGAAGATGTTCTAGGACTTTTTAGAAAGCTTAAAGAGTCCTATAAAAGCTCATTTTGGTTTCATCTCAATTGAATCTTCCATGCTCAAGTTATGAGCTTTGACCAAAAAGGTGTTTTCGTTGACCTTTTTGGAGGACCTGTAATGTATTGGCCCATATCTCCCAAATGGTGAATTTCTAGACTTGGCATGTGAGAGGTAAAGTTGTAGAGAATTCAATTTCCTTCAAAATGAGCTTTGGATGGGAAATTTTTGATGTTCCATGTGGAAGTTATGGCTGGTCAAAGTTCCGTTGACTTTCGCCTAAAAACCCTAATTTAGCAACTTAGCTTTTTTGATGATTTTGGAACTTTTCCTGATGAATCATGATCAATACTTGATCAAATGATGAATGACACTTCATAATGAGGATGTTGACCAAAAATCAGAAGTTTTGACTGTGGTTTGACCATAGTTTGACTTTTAGGTCAACTAGTCGATTATTGATCGTTTGAGTAGTCGACTGAACATTCGAAGGAATCAGAGCTTGAAACTTGTCATGAGGATATTATAAGACATGTGAGAGACCCTGAGGTCCACTTGAGGTGTCAGAACCTGATTTTTCTTTGAGAGGAGCAAAACCCTAGTTGGGGGTTCGTTGTTTAGGAGAGAGACTGTATGCTTCCTCCTTGTGTATCTTTGAGTATTTGAAGGTCAGATGGACTGAAATATGAGAAAATATGATGGGCAAATTTTGGGGTATGACACACTGTTAGAAGGAGGGTCACACAAGAAAGGTGTGCCCTGAACGCCTGAAAGATCATGGAGGTAAGGATAATGGTAATGCAGCCATTGCTCAAGATGATTTTGAATCATCTGATGTCCTTGTGGTTTCGAGCAGTGACTCTGGGAAGGATTGGATTATGGATTCAGGTTGCATTTGGCACATGACTCCAAACAAAGACTTATTCTAGGAATTATGTGATCAAGGTGGTGGATTAGTACTGCTGGGAAACAATAAAGCTTGCAAAATTGCAGTTGTTGGATTTGTGAGATTCAAGCTCCATGATGAGTCAATAAGGTTGTTGACTGAAGTCAGGTAAGTTCCTGATTTGAAGAGAAATCTACTTTCTCTTGGTGAATTTGACAAGAAAGGATATGTTTTCCAAGGAGAGAAAAATGTCCTAAGAGTCATAAAGGAGTCGAAGAAAGTCTTGAGAGGCATGAAGAAACAAGGCTTGTATACCCTTGAGGCTTAAGTTGTAAGTAGTTCGACAAATGTTACTTCCACGAAACCTTTGTCGAAGACAAAAATCTGGCACATGAGATTGGGCCATGTCAGTGAAAGGGGTCTGGTCGAATTAGGGAAACAAAATCTGCTTGGTGGAGACAAAGTCGAGAAGCTGAAATTTTGTGAACCCTGTGTACTTGGAAAATATTGCAGAGTGAAGTTCAATAAAGGCAAACAAAGAACACATGGATCCCTTGATTACATCCATGTTAATCTTTGGGGGCCTGCAAGGTGTCCATCACATCCAAGAGCAAGGTATTTTCTATCCATAGTTGATGATTATTCTAGGAAGTTATAGGTATTCATCCAGAAGACTGAGGATGGAACTTTTGAAAATTTCAAAAGTTGGAAGACTCTGGTCGAAAATCAGACTGGCAGGAAGGTCAAGAGGTTGAGAACCGATAATGGCCTTGAATTTTTCAATGAGGCATTCGACAGTTTTTGTGCTGCCTCTGGTATTGCAAGGCATAGAACTACTGCAGGTACTCCACAGCAAAATGGTTTGGCTGAAAGGAGTAATAGAACTATTTTGGAGAGAGTCAGATGCATGTTGACTAGTGCGGAGTTAAAGAAGGTGTTATGGGTTGAGGCTGTTTCGACAGCAACATATATGATAAATAGATGTCCTTCGACAGCATTAGATATGAAGACACCTGAAGATGTTTGGTCGGGACATCCACCAGATCTCGACAAACTTAGAGTATTTGGCTGCGTAGCCTATGCTCACATTAGGAAAGACAAGGTCAAACCTAGAGCTCTGAAATGCATGTTCATGGGATACCCTGAAGGAGTCAAAACTTATAGGCTATGGTGCCTAGAGCCAGGTCATAGGAGGTGTAACACCAGTCGAGATGTAGTTTTCAATGAAGGTGAGATGGCTTTCAAGAAAACTGATGATGATGGCCGAAATGCAGAAGAGCTGGAACAGGTAGAGATTCATGTTGAGGTGGAGCATGTTGATGCTGAATTGCATATCCCTAATTTAGTCGAAGAAGAAGCAGAAGATGCTGAGGAAGTTGAGGAAACTGTCGATGACTACCTATTTTCGAGAGATAGGTCAAGAAGAGTCATCAAGCCACCTCAGAGACTTGGGTATGCTGATTTTATAGCTTATGCATTAATCTCTTCTAGTGAGGTTCTTGACGATGAACCTAGAGATTATAAGGAAGTTATGAGGAGTCGAAATAAGACTGAATGGCTGAAGGCCATGTATGATGAGATGAAATCTCTTCATGATAATCACACTTGGGAACTGATCAAGAAACCTGCTGGAGCCAGGTTAGTCAGTTGTAAATGGATTTTCAAAGTTAAGGAAGGAATTGAAGGAGTGACTTCGAAAAGATACAAGGCAAGGTTGGTCGCAAGGGGTTTCACTTAGAAAGAATGTGTCGACTTCAATGATGTGTTTTCTCCTGTTGTGAAGCATAAGTCCATTCGAATGTTGCTTGCCATGGTGGTACAGTTCGATCTTGAACTGGAAAAGATGGATGTGAAGACTGTGTTCTTGTATGGTGATCTAGATGAAACGATCCTGATGAGGCAACCTAAAGGGTATGTCGAAAAGGGGAAGGAAGATTATGTGTGCAAGCTAAAGAGATATTTGTATGGGCTGAAACAATCTCCTCGACAGTGGAATAGGAGATTTGACAAGTTCATGGCACACATAAGTTTCATTAGAAGTCAGTTCGACCACTGTGTTTACTTCAGATTTCGACCTGGTAATTCATTTGTTATTTTGTTTCTTTATGTGGACGATATTCTCATAGCAAGCAACAATGTCGAAGATGTGATGAGGGTGAAGGTTGAACTCAATAAAGAGTTCGATATGAAGGATCTGGGAGCTGCTTCCAGGATTCTTGGAATTGACATTCGAATTTATAGAAAGAAGTCGAAGTTATGCTTGTCTCAAGAGGCATATCTACGAAAGATTCTTAAAAATTTTGGTATGTCGAATTCGAAGCCAGTTGTGACTCCAACAAACCCTCAATTAAAGCTGAGTATTGATCAGTGTCCTAGTACTGATGTTGAAAGAGCCTATATGAATAGCATCCAATATGCTAATATAATTGGTTCTTTGATGTATGTTATGGTCTGTACTAGACCCGATATAGCATATGCAGTAAGTCTTGTAAGCAGTTACATGGCGAATCCTGGAAAGGCTCACTGGCAAGCATTGAAGTGGATTTTAAGGTACATAAATGGGTCTCTGAACAGGGTTCTAATTTATGGTGGAGCCTTGGGTGAAGATAGTAAAGCAACAATCGAAGGATATGTCGACTCTGATTATGCAGGTTGTATGGATTCCAGAAAATCTATTTCTGGATATGTTTTCACTATGTTTGGCACTGCAATTAGTTGGAAAGCAACACTTCAGAAGGTTGTTGCTCTATCAACCACTAAAGCGGAGTATATTGCCCTAACTGAAATTGTGAAAGAAGCATTATGGCTTGAAGGTTTTGCAAAGGAGCTGAAACTTCAAGGTCGAGGTATCACTGTTAAATGTGATAGTCAAAGTGCAAGACACCTGTCGAAGAACTCAGCATATCATGAGAGAACTAAGCATATCGATGTGAGGTTGCATTTCGTCGAAGGAGTAATCGAGTGTGGAGAAGTCCAAGTGCTGAAGGTTTCGACAGATTATAATGTTGCTGATATGATCACCAAATCATTGCCGAGTTGCAAGTTTTTCCACTGTATGCAGTTGATAAAGCTGCATGAAGAAAGCTAGTTGTTCCCTTGATGTTGTAGAGTTAGATCCAATGTGGATATTTGTGAGATATTGGATCGAATTCTAGTATGGTCGATGTCATACCCCAAAATTTGCCCATGCTATTTTCCATACACAAAATCAAATCAATACATAAATCTCCAAGAACACATTTATTGAGTTAAAATGGAGGAAGTTAAGGATGATACAAGTGGGCTAAATTTTGAAAGGAAAAAAATACATAAGTGCCAATTCAAAGAACTTAGAGATTGGGACTAATGGGCCTATCTTGTGAATTTTAAATATGTCTATGGGAAGCCCATAAACCCATCATTGCCTATTTTGTGATTTATTTATTTTAATTTTGTATTTATTTATTTAAATATCAAGTTAAATCAAATAAATCATATATGTGATTTCAATTAATTCCAATCAATTGCACAAAAATCTTTTTCTTCTCCTCAGTAATCAATCAAAATCGAAATTAAAGTTGGATTAAGGTCAAAACAGCAAGTTTCAAATCTCTTCCCAAATCAAATCTCTGAGTAATTTCAATCACAAAGATTCCATTAGATTTGTTTCATCTTTAGTAACCTAAATCCATCTCTATATATATACTTAATCCTAATCAGAGGGGGGGGGGGGCGAAAGAACGATGGCATTCGGAGAATTCGCATACCACACTTCCAATCGATTCAAGCCAAATTGAGTGTGCCAATAGACTTCTGGAAAGCCTCACCGCTGCTGCAGCGTCACGGTTCTTGTTTCAGATTTTTTTTATTTTCAATTTCGCACATACGCATAGTTTCAATTCAGTTTGACCATACATTCTTGTTAACGTTGATGTTTCAATGATAACTGGGTGATTTAATTGAGGTTTTGGTGCAAGCATAATCATGTGCCATGTTTAGGGTTCTAAAGCTTCGGATTAGGGGCTCTCAGTCTAGGTGAAATCCGACAAAACCGATGTTGCCCATGAATTCAAGGACCGATTTCGACTTGATTTATGATTTTGCTTTGAGTTTATGTGCATTGTTTCATGATTCTGATGTATACAGGGCTATGGTGGCTGAAGAGCGTTGCATTCTGCAGAAATCAAGTGGAAGGGATGAAGGAGCCTGGGCGGATTTTGTTTATTTTAAAATTCGGGTATTATGCTTAGGACTAAAATGGCGCAGCACACTTGGTAAAGGAAGGGATTCTGCAATGATTAAAGCGTGGGTTCGAACCCTCCCCACGCCAATACATTTTTCATGTTTAATCTACACGAGATCTAGCGCACTTCCTCTGCATGTGTATACTGTACACTCCTCGCTAGCAACCGATGATCATTGCCCATTCAGATCCGACGCATAAGGGACTGAAGATGTATATCATGGACTCCTCCATCCACCACACCAGATCAGCGCCCCAGCCAACTAAGTTTTCTAAACCTTATTTTTCTTTTAATTATTATTATTATTATTATTATTATTATTATTATTATTATTATTATTATTATTATTATTATTATTATTATTATTATCATTATATGATTACTTTCATAATTCTTTTTGTGTTCACTTATATATATTTATATAATAATTGAGTTTTTATAATACTTTTATATATATTTATTTCAATCAAAAACCCAATTTTTTTATATAATGTAAAAAATAATAATAAAAATAATAGTTATTTTTAGTTAAATGATTATTTTAGGCTAATTAAACCTTACGCCTTAAAACCCTGATTTTATCATGATCACGTAGATGTTGTCCACTAATGCATCTTTCAGCCTTACAAACTTTGTAGGTCACAATAAGTTTTCTTAAACAAACCTTTTAGAGTTTGCAAACCTTTTTAGGGTTCGTAGATCTTGCATACACTAACCTCTTCTCTTCTTTGTTCAAATTTTCAGGGTTAATCATGACCTTCCGCCCACGCGCTCCACTAATCAAAAGCTAAGTCTTTTTTATTCTTTTCTTGTTTAATTTGACCTTTATTTTATTTCATTATTTTTTGCCTTTTTGCCCAAAATAAGGTTTGGCTCGAACAATCAATGCACTCACTGCTTTCTTTTTCTTTGTCAATTCTCCGATGGTCAGGGTCAAAGCTTCATGCTTCAAGGCAAATCTCTGCCCCATCAACCTTCATCAATCAAAGCCAAAGGTTTGTCAAATCGCCAGAGCTACGAATGTTGGTAAACCTAAACCCTATTTTTATTATTACTTATGTCAAACCCTATTAAGGGATCCGCTGGTTTCATTGTCCCCTTCCCCACTATTATGTAACTGTTTACTGGTTGTATTATTTGGCCTTGAAGGCACTTAAATTGTGATGTTATATTATTATATTACTGCGTGGTTAGTAATATAGGGAGTGACAAGACTAATTAACTGAACGATAGCTCACCTAACTACAAGATAAATATTATCTGAACATAACCACGTGATTGTTGCACCCACACACCTTTAGGGTAATCCCTCTGGTTGCCTTTGTTGCCTGTTGCCTTGTTGCCTTTAATTATACTAAATAGTCAAAGTCCCTCGATTCCGAGGATACCTAAAGTAAAACAAATGTTGCCCTCAGTTCATTCATCATAAATTTTGTCCCTCGATGTTGCCTCGGTAAATGATGATTTGTCCCCATTGCTAAGGTATCCTCGCATGATGCCTAAAAAGATTAATGACTATTGTATCCTTCCCTTAGACTACCTGCCCTCTTTATGGCATGGGACAGTCTTATGGCGAACGATTACTCGATGACCCTTAAACATCCAATTGAAAGACTTCCTACCCTTTATGGTATGGATAGATCCTTTCGCCTCGAAAAGCTAAAAGAACAAATTTTCAAACTTAGGGAAATTGCTACCAATTGCTTGCTCTAATTCAAATTACTTTTTACACCTCTATTCCAAATTCAAATTCAAACTATTTTCAGATACTTTTCAAAAAAGACTACGCTTATTCACAAGCTAAAGTTCTTATTCAAAATTTCTATTTGCACACTGCTTTTTCAAACAATCAAACATTTCAAACAAACGAAGTGAGCTAAGCAATTAAGAGCCCATGGATAACCATGGATGCAAAGGGTGCCTTACACCTTCCCTTTGCATAATTACCCCCCGAACTCAATCTCTTTTCAAAAGGTCTTTCCTGTTCTTTTAGCCTTTCTAATTGGATAAAATAAAAGTCGGTGGCGACTCTTGCTTTACCGTACATTTCGATTATAAAAGTCAGTTCACCGTATTACAGAACTGGCGACTCTGCTGGGGATGCTTTCGAATTAAAAGAGGGGTTACCTTAAAATTTAGGATCACATAATTGTTTGTTTGATTGCTTTATTTTTCAAGGATGTTTTGGGTATTGAATGGAAGATGAATCCTACACCCGGATTCGAGTGCACCTTAAGATAGGAGCGGCATAGTCATGGAGACCTCCCTTGTGCATGCTTGGGATTGGTCAAAATGAAGTTCGCGCTTGAGTTAGGCCTCCACTGGTTATTGTGTACCTCTTTTGCATGAGAGAGGTTTACGCATGTATCTTTGGGTGCGTCGGAGCTCAAGGACCTTTAGTCACCTTTAACCCATCCTGACTTTTAGGAACGTAGTGGGAGGGCTATTCTTGGTGCATGCTAAGTTATGGTCGCTACCCGATACTACAGCTCAGATAGGTTTCTTCCTAAAGTATCATTGCGTGGTATGCATGTACCATGTTCGAGGGTGCTTTAGAGGGGGCTGACAATTCTGAGTCACTTGGTAGAACCCGTTGCTGATATCATCCTTATCCTTAGAAGTACCTTTGGGGAAGGGTAGTCACCTGGTCATACTTCATGCAAGCCTTTAAACTTAAGGACTCTTGTATGACTTGCTTGTTATCTAACCTTTTATTTCCTTGCAGGATTTGCTTGTAGGACATTTCGTCCTTATTACCATATGCTTCACCTTTCTATTTCCTTGCAAGATTTGCTTGTAGGACATCTCGTCCTCATTACCTTATGCTCTAACCTTTTATTTCCTTGCAGGGTTTTCCTGTAGGACGTCCCGTCCTTATGACCTTATGCTTTACTTAATGCATTGCATTTGCATGACATCATAACATCATAACATCACGTGTAAACTAACACTTTCAAGGATCTTAGGGATTTAAAGCACACAATCTCTTATCAAGGACAGAATTCCTAACTAGGGGCAAGAGTATTTACTTTCCTCTGGCCACGTACCTTCCAATTCAAAGACACCGTACCCATCAAGGGGCAAGAGGATTTATTTTTCTCTGGCCGTGTGCCTTCCAGTTTAAAGACATCATACCTATCAAGGGGCAAGAGGATTTATTTTCTTCTAGCCACGTACCTTCAAATTTAAAAGTATCCCGAATTAGAGGCGATGACCCACTCGATATGGTGAGCTTGATTCTCGAAGAAGGATGTTCAAAGACAAAATTCAGAATTCTTCAGACAAAGAAGCGACCAAATCATTTTCTAAATGTTGCTAACTAAATTCCTTAAAGATCCTTGAAAACATTTCATTTGCATCCATGACATCGCATATTTCTAACTTTTTTCAGGTTCCGCCTCGACAATCATTCCTCTCAGATATAATCGAGCTGGAGATTCATTCTGACAAGCCCTTTTACATTCCAAAACTTCGTCAAATAAGCATTCTCTATCAGATATGGTCTAATGTATGACCCGTTCCGGTATCTTCAGTCAGATATGGTCTAATGTATGGCTCGTTCTGATATTCCTCTTCAGATATGGTCTAATGTATGACCCGTTCCGGTATCTTCAGTCAGATATGGTCTAATGTATGGCTCGTTCTGATATTCCTCTTCAGATATGGTCTAATGTATGGCTCGTTCTGATATTCCTCTTCAGATATGGTCTAATGTATGGCTCGTTCTGATATTCCTCTTCAGATATGGTCTAATAGATGGCTCGTTCTGATATTCCTCTATAGATATGGTCTAATATATGACTCGTTCTGACATTCCAACAGATATGGTCTAATGTACGACTCGTTCTGATTGTTCCTCTTCAGATATGGTTTAATGAATAACTCGTTCTGATGTTCTACTGCCAGATATGGTCTAAAGTACGACCCGTTCTGGCCTCCCTTTTCAGATATGGTTTAATGAATAACTCGTTCTGACGTCCTACGCCGATACACTCCGGAAGCTCGAACCCCAGATACTATGAATCTCTACACCAGTTCCACAACTACGAAGAAAACCAGACGTACCCAAGCGTCAATTCACCAAGATTAATGAGACGTTGGCCCAAGCATTACAACATCTGTTGAAGATCAGATTGATTACTCTGAGAGATGCTCTTAAGAATTCTAACACCTCTGGCTTTAAACTCAATGCAAGGTGCGCGTACCATTCCAATATTCCTGGACATTACACAAACAAATTGCTGGACATTGAATAATAAGATCCAAGAGCTGATCAATGACGGAGAAATTAGATCCAACTCTCCTGAAACTCCTGTGGTGATCACCGCTCCTATGCCTAGTCATGACAAGACTGATTGACGTCTAGACGGACGAACTTTTGGATCATTAGATCTACTTTCATTTGCAAGTTCCTTTTCTGTTTGTTTAAACATCTGACTCATGATAGACATTATCGGTTTTAATAATCATCATCAGTGCATTGCATATGTTTGTCTTGAATAAATTATTTCGTTATCACTCATTTTAAATTATGTCTTTATTCTGCATATGTTTTTGTGACACTCAACTCCTACTAAAGCTGTATGCCTTTTAAGGGAGGATGACGAAAACGATACCGCAACCTCATACAATATGCTTTTGAACGGACTATGCTGACGATGTACAGGCATTGTTTCAATTCCTGAACAGTGGAGATATAAGGATGATAACCCCTCGTCAACCCCTTTTTAGCCTAAGGAGTAGAAGTTTTTCTTTCACGTACTAAATTAAAACCCTTGATCATAACCTGGGGCAGGGTAGTTCTCAGTTAATTTGGCTATGCATTCTATTTTAAGAGAATCATTCAGTACACCTTTCAACAAAGGTTTCAATCGCAAGCGTTCATCCGCACACATCAAAGAAGTGTTGGAGATGTCAATCGAAAGCCAATGATGGTTCATCAATCGTTAAGCGAGGCAGTCAATATCTTTCAAAAAGAAAAAACGAATGAAAAAAACATATATACAAAGAAAAGCCTGCTAAGTCAAAGATCAAAAAGACGACTTAGGCAAAAATCAAGGCATCCCGCTGACTGTAATTTCAAAAAAAAAAAAAAAAAAAAAAAAAAACAGTTCAGGCAAAAGTTAGGGATATCAAAAAATGAAAAAAGAAAAGTCAATAAATTCCTGAACAACACAATGTCGTGACTACCAAAAGGAAGAAGTGACTGCCAACTCAAAAGTTCTCTTTGCTTGTGAACCATCGTCACTATCAAATGTGCAAACCCAAAAGTCTCTTGGAAACTGAACGCATAAGTTGAATCAACTGAGTTTAGGACTGAAGATCATCACGAAGAAGGGGATGGGTATAAATAAATTTTGAGCCTTTATCCTTTGTTTCTTAAACCGTGAACCAAGCCACGTTACAACCCTTGAAAGTCCTAACTGAAGCATGGTTAGTTCGAAAGCATACTGTCGCCAAAAGGTATCCTGACTCCTTAAGGTCTACCACAAATGCTGAGTTGATATTTTGTTTTTACAAACATCACATTGTTACAAGTAGCATGTTTTTACAAATATAACGCTTTTACATCTCATGTTTTAATCTTTTTCAAAAAACTCAAGACAGACGTATGCATTGCATCTCATGAATTCATTATTAAACATATTCTGCTACATAATTTCAAATGTTAGCATCAGAAAGAACTTGCGCAGGGTACAACTAATGACTGGAAGTTATTCCGACAGATAAGATTAATCCAAGAAGCAATGTCTCCTACGTATACAAGGGGAATGACACACTTTGCCCAAATCAATCTGGGGCAATCAAATAAAGAGCAGAAGAATCTCTCAAGGGCACCAAAACAATCAGGGGCATGTCACCCATAGTGCACATCTCATAAAGTCCTCGCGAGGCGAATTTTTCCAAAGTCCCTACTAACGGGGGCAAATTTATGCAAGTCCAGTTTGACATCTTGATCAATACTCAGCGGTGTGTCCTAATCAAATCTAGGAATGGTAGTTACTATAATACTGAGGGCAATGTTCAAGACATCCACGCCTTCCCACGGCTCCGATTTCACAAGATCATATCCCCACAGAGCAATTCTCAAGAAGATATCTTCAAACATACTCGTCCCGACAAAGACATGACTCCCCAACAGAGTTTACATCTTCAACACTACCGGTTCCCCAAACACTTCGCGCTTCTCCAACACTTTGCTTCTCTCCAAATCCCCAATCAGGGTACATCAAGTTACTGATCATCCCCAAGCGAAAATCATAAATCCCCAGCTGAGCATCTTCAAGACAATCACAAAGACCTGGAAATTTATTTTTTCGACTAAATCATATTTGCATACCATATGACACAAACATATTCATACATCGCATACATCACTACATAACAAATCCATAACATACAAAGTTCCTCATTCATTTTGAGATACTCATTACATAAACACATGCATCATAACATAAGAAAACTAACCTCTACTTTTCAGGATACTACTATCTCTATTTACAAGAGTTAAGTCGACACCTTTGACGGTTCCTTAACAATCTATTCTCAAGTATTAAGTCGACACCTTTAACGGTTCCTTAATACATCAAGAGTTAAGTCGACACCTTTGAAGGTTCCTTAACGACACACTTCAGATATAAGTCGATACCTTTGACGGTTCCTTATACAATCTATCTCCATATCTGAGTCGATACCTTTGACGGTGCCTCAATGACATGCTTCAAAGTTAAGTCGACACCTTTGACGGTTCCTTAACAACCCACATCAAGAGTTAAGTCGACACCTTTGACGGTTCCTTAACGACACACTTCAGATATAAGTCGACACCTTTGACGGTTCCTTATACAATCTATCTGCATATCTGAGTCGATACCTTTGACGGTGCCTCAACAATATGCTCCAAATTTAAGTCGATACCTTTGACGGTTCCTTAAAATAACCCAACAACAGAGTTGAGTCGATACCTTTGACGGTTCCTCAACATTCAAAAAAGGGAAGACAACAAAAACAGAAATTTTGCAACAAAGCCATACTCCAACAACTACCAGATGGCGTCTACAAGCCCATCTCCGACAAAAGTCTCAACTTCAAATAGGGCAAATTTCTTGGTATTCTTGTGTTCAATCATCTCCAACCTTCAGATACCGACTGGCATACAGACCACTCTACATCTTCAGGTTTAAGATAATTGAACAGGGGCAGCTGTCATACCCCAAAATTTGCCCATGCTATTTTCCATACACAAAATCAAATCAATACATAAATCTCCAAGAACACATTTCTTGAGTTAAAATGGAGGAAGTTAAGGATGATACAAGTGGGCTAAATTTTGAAAGGAAAAAAATACATAAGTGCCAATTCAAAGAACTTAGAGATTGGGACTAATGGGCCTATCTTGTGAATTTTAAATATGTCTATGGGAAGCCCATAAACCCATCATTGCCTATTTTGTGATTTATTTATTTTAATTTTGTATTTATTTATTTAAATATCAAGTTAAATCAAATAAATCATATATGTGATTTCAATTAATTCCAATCAATTGCACAAAAATCTTTTTCTTCTCCTCAGTAATCAATCAAAATCGAAATTAAAGTTGGATTAAGGTCAAAACAGCAAGTTTCAAATCTCTTCCCAAATCAAATCTCTGAGTAATTTCAATCACAAAGATTCCATTAGATTTGTTTCATCTTTAGTAACCTAAATCCATCTCTATATATATACTTAATCCTAATCAGAGGGGGGGGGGGGGGCGAAAGAACGATGGCATTCGGAGAATTCGCATACCACACTTCCAATCGATTCAAGCCAAATTGAGTGTGCCAATAGACTTCTGGAAAGCCTCACCGCTGCTGCAGCGTCACGGTTCTTGTTTCAGATTTTTTTTATTTTCAATTTCGCACATACGCATAGTTTCAATTCAGTTTGACCATACATTCTTGTTAACGTTGATGTTTCAATGATAACTGGGTGATTTAATTGAGGTTTTGGTGCAAGCATAATCATGTGCCATGTTTAGGGTTCTAAAGCTTCGGATTAGGGGCTCTCAGTCTAGGTGAAATCCGACAAAACCGATGTTGCCCATGAATTCAAGGACCGATTTCGACTTGATTTATGATTTTGCTTTGAGTTTATGTGCATTGTTTCATGATTCTGATGTATACAGGGCTATGGTGGCTGAAGAGCGTTGCATTCTGCAGAAATCAAGTGGAAGGGATGAAGGAGCCTGGGCGGATTTTGTTTATTTTAAAATTCGGGTATTATGCTTAGGACTAAAATGGCGCAGCACACTTGGTAAAGGAAGGGATTCTGCAATGATTAAAGCGTGGGTTCGAACCCTCCCCACGCCAATACATTTTTCATGTTTAATCTACACGAGATCTAGCGCACTTCCTCTGCATGTGTATACTGTACACTCCTCGCTAGCAACCGATGATCATTGCCCATTCAGATCCGACGCATAAGGGACTGAAGATGTATATCATGGACTCCTCCATCCACCACACCAGATCAGCGCCCCAGCCAGCTAAGTTTTCTAAACCTTATTTTTGTTTTAATTATTATTATTATTATTATTATTATTATTATTATTATTATTATTATTATTATTATTATTATTATTATTATTATTATTATTATCATTATATGATTACTTTCATAATTCTTTTTGTGTTCACTTATATATATTTATATAATAATTGAGTTTTTATAATACTTTTATATATATTTATTTCAATCAAAAACCCAATTTTTTTATATAATGTAAAAAATAATAATAAAAATAATAGTTATTTTTAGTTAAATGATTATTTTAGGCTAATTAAACCTTACGCCTTAAAACCCTGATTTTATCATGATCACGTAGATGTTGTCCACTAATGCATCTTTCAGCCTTACAAACTTTGTAGGTCACAATAAGTTTTCTTAAACAAACCTTTTAGAGTTTGCAAACCTTTTTAGGGTTCGTAGATCTTGCATACACTAACCTCTTCTCTTCTTTGTTCAAATTTTCAGGGTTAATCATGACCTTCCGCCCACGCGCTCCACTAATCAAAAGCTAAGTCTTTTTTATTCTTTTCTTGTTTAATTTGACCTTTATTTTATTTCATTATTTTTTGCCTTTTTGCCCAAAATAAGGTTTGGCTCGAACAATCAATGCACTCACTGCTTTCTTTTTCTTTGTCAATTCTCCGATGGTCAGGGTCAAAGCTTCATGCTTCAAGGCAAATCTCTGCCCCATCAACCTTCATCAATCAAAGCCAAAGGTTTGTCAAATCGCCAGAGCTACGAATGTTGGTAAACCTAAACCCTATTTTTATTATTACTTATGTCAAACCCTATTAAGGGATCCGCTGGTTTCATTGTCCCCTTCCCCACTATTATGTAACTGTTTACTGGTTGTATTGTTTGGCCTTGAAGGCACTTAAATTGTGATGTTATATTATTATATTACTGCGTGGTTAGTAATATAGGGAGTGACAAGACTAATTAACTGAACGATAGCTCACCTAACTACAAGATAAATATTATCTGAACATAACCACGTGATTGTTGCACCCACACACCTTTAGGGTAATCCCTCTGGTTGCCTTTGTTGCCTGTTGCCTTGTTGCCTTTAATTATACTAAATAGTCAAAGTCCCTCGATTCCGAGGATACCTAAAGTAAAACAAATGTTGCCCTCAGTTCATTCATCATAAATTTTGTCCCTCGATGTTGCCTCGGTAAATGATGATTTGTCCCCATTGCTAAGGTATCCTCGCATGATGCCTAAAAAGATTAATGACTATTGTATCCTTCCCTTAGACTACCTGCCCTCTTTATGGCATGGGACAGTCTTATGGCGAACGATTACTCGATGACCCTTAAACATCCAATTGAAAGACTTCCTACCCTTTATGGTATGGATAGATCCTTTCGCCTCGAAAAGCTAAAAGAACAAATTTTCAAACTTAGGGAAATTGCTACCAATTGCTTGCTCTAATTCAAATTACTTTTTACACCTCTATTCCAAATTCAAATTCAAACTATTTTCAGATACTTTTCAAAAAAGACTACGCTTATTCACAAGCTAAAGTTCTTATTCAAAATTTCTATTTGCACACTGCTTTTTCAAACAATCAAACATTTCAAACAAACGAAGTGAGCTAAGCAATTAAGAGCCCATGGATAACCATGGATGCAAAGGGTGCCTTACACCTTCCCTTTGCATAATTACCCCCCGAACTCAATCTCTTTTCAAAAGGTCTTTCCTGTTCTTTTAGCCTTTCCAATTGGATAAAATAAAAGTCGGTGGCGACTCTTGCTTTACCGTACATTTCGATTATAAAAGTCAGTTCACCGTATTACAGTCGACGTGTAGCTTCTTGGTTCGATAGTTCGACAGGGTTAAGCATGAAGTCAAAGGTTGTTCACATGCTGGTGTCGAAGTGTGCATGCTGTAGTCGAAGATGGTCTAGCATGCAGGTGTCGAAGATGCTAGGGTGTTAGTATGTTAAATTAGGTTTTAGTGTTTAAACCCTATTTTGTAAAGTTAGTTTGTTTATTAAGTTGGCTTGTGTAATGGGCCTTGTGGCAAAAGCCCATTAGTTAGTATGTTAGGTTTTATTATAAATGGCATACTACTCTCTCATCATTGCTAAGCTGCAAATCCTAATTTAGGGTGAGAGAGGTTATTTTTTATTCTTGTAAACTTGTAATCTTGTTTTAAGAGAAAGTAAAAGAATAGCTGTTATAACCAATTCTTGTGTTCTTCTTATCTTCCCTAATTCCTATTATATTTTGTTCTTGACATCGTTTTTCACAACAGTTATAGATTATCTCTCAAGATACTAAGGCAACTCTCTCTCTCTCTCTCTCTCTATATATATATATATATATATATATATCTCACACCCACACCTAAAAATATTTTGAAGTTTTTCTCTTTAATAAAACATCTGAAAAATGTTTGCATACACGCACCCAAGTGATTAATGGGTTACTTAAACATTTAAGAGGGATTTTTTCACTAGTTAATCCATTAACACATTATAGTTAATCTTTAAATTTTTTGTAATACCTCCCAAATATTTATGAATGCTCCTAATCGATTAGTGACAAAGGATTTGAAAACCTTCTATAATTAACTAATCCAACCAATTAAATCACAAGGTTAATCAATTGGATCATTAGAAAAATCCATAGCTTTTTTCCTTTTTGAGCCAATTATTCTCTTATAAATAAACCATTTTTTTATTTCTTTGTTACACCGAAAATTGAATCTATAGCTATTATTTCTCATTTCTGAAGGTGCTAGAAACACAAGAAAGGGGGTTTGAATTGGGTTGCACCAAATATAATATTTTCATAACTAAAGACACAATGCTAACAAGTGAATAAAAATAAATGACACAATTATTTTTATCTTGGTTCACTATTAACGAAGTTACTCCATTTCACCCGCCAAGATAATTTTGCCTTCTCAATAAGGACTTAATCCACTATAACCAAACTGATTACAAAAAACCACTATGACCGCAATCAATATCTTCTTGAGAATTCTGACTAACACTAGTCCCCTAAGGTATCAACCATAATAAGCTAATGATCAACCTTGTTGACAACCCTAAGAAGTTCAGCTGATCCTTATCATGAAACCATTATGACCGCAACCAAAGTCTTCTTGAGAATTTTGATTAACACTTATCCCCCAAAGGTATCTATCAACCAATGCCGATTTACAAAGTATGTATTACAAATATGCTTCTAATAAACAGATTACACAATGTTTAAGTACAACAACACAAAAGTGTTGAAAGCAAGATATAAACAAAAACTCCTTGCTAAAAATACACAATTATACAAAGAATTTCTCTAATAGAGTTTGTGGATCGCTTTGGTGTAGTTTTGCAGAACTATTTCGTTGATTTCAAATTCTTTCAATGACTTCATTTATAGACAAGGGTAGATCCGTTGGAGGGTAGAATAGGAAATACAAAGTACAGTTGTAAAGTCCCCAACGATCATGGTGGGAGTGGTAGATAACAAGTACAACTAGAACTGTCCGTAAATCACCCTAAAAGAGT